>NC_030416.2:11524067-11881567 GCF_001660625.3 Ictalurus punctatus | reverse complement strand
TTATTTGTGGAGCCACTGAGTAGGTCAGTTAGCATGAAAGCCCTTTAAAATGTCCCGTCTAGACCAGAAAAATGAGCATGTACGTGTCAGTGAGTGTGAGTGTGCATGCACGCGTGTATGACCTATAAATCACTGCAAGTTTATTGACTTTAGTCAGTGTTATGAGACAAAGTTCCTCCAGCCTAAATAAGATGGAACACATACCTTGATTAAAAAAAGGGGACGTTTCGGACGTTCTTCTGCATCAGTAAATAAAACACAGTGTTTAATGTTACCCTGTTCTTTAATGCTTCAAAACACTTAGTCTCTTAGGCCACCAGATTACATGCTCGCATTACGTGAACGTGAACGCGCACGCATTTTTGCTGCTTTTGTCCGGAACACAGAGACACGCTCACCAACACCTCAGCCTAAACAAACGTCCTAACGATTGCTACGACACAGCGCTGGATAACAGGAAGAGGACCCAAAGAAGAAGACGCTCATAACTTATCATTTCTCGGCCATCGCGCATCATTTCCTGCAGGGAGGTTCATGATGGAAAGAGATAGAAAGCAAGGAGGAAAGAGCACAAGTGAGAGTGGGAGTCGGAAGTCTTCCACGAGCGTGCGTGTGTCTCTTTGTTTATATTGAGATTGTGTTAATATTTACCCTCATATTGCTACATCACTACTTTTCAGATCCTATAGCAGAGGGAAGAGATGAGCGTCCCAGCTGGGTCTGTCACCACGACAACTTCTAATCCCCCACCCCGTACTCTCCCCCTGGCCCGCTTCCTGACCCCCACCTCCCCCCTCCAGCTTTAAAGACGTCAGAGAACATGTGAGTGTGGAAATTACTCTGGGAAAATAGAAAGGGAAAGGAAGAGAAAAAGGAATGACAAATCGTGGGGGGATCATTGGGCAATAATGTGATGTCTGAAAATCTTTTTTTCTCACACGTAAACACGTGCGTGCACGCACACACGCACACAAACACAATTCCCATGTATGTAAACTATCCAGTCACACTAGGTCAAAGGCGGAAAGAGAACAAGAAAAGAAGCCTGTGTTGTGGTATAAGCAATCTACATCCCACCGCACTCATAAAGCAAAGTTAATGAGGACTGTTACTGAGCCAAATGCTTCCCTCGCACTCACACACTCTCTCTCTCTCACACACACACACACACACACACACACACACAAAGAGTTCTGGACGCAGGCCAGGCAGCACTCAGTACCACCGGGTGATGCCCCTCAAACACTTTCTCACTTTTCTGCTGATGAAACATCTCTACTGACGCCTCATTCTTACTGCACACTCACTCCATCTAGTCACGAAAATTCTTCTAAACGGTATAAATCACCTAAAGGAGCTGTCTTCCGGTCTCCAGTTTGGAATTTGGCAGGCAGTTCTCTGATATTGTCCTGACGCACAATCGTACACACTCATACTTGCCCTAAGTGATGCAAGTCAAATCCTGGATGCAGTTTCACTGGTACAGTAAGACACTTAGCAAAAGTGCTTAGCAGAGCGACATTTACCATAACACTTTCTCTGTCTCTGGCTGGTGGAGAAACGGCGGAATGACCACGGTGGAGCAATAAGACAGAGCATCAGAAAGCCAGGGAGGAGGAGGTGGGGGGGACAATGTGGAGAGATGGAGAATGAGAAAGAGAGGCAGCGCACGCAAAGGGAATTTTTTTTTTTTTACAGGATAGACATGTCTTTTCCACCCTGTCTCGTTCTCTCTATTCCGCTCCTCAGAGCTCTCGGCATCTCGAAAGCCTGGTAACGTTTTGCAGACTGTGTTTCAGTCTGTGAACAAGCCGACACACACTTTCACCAACACACCCCTGATCCCGGACTACCACACACACACACACACCCACACTTCTTGTGGATGTCCCTTCTCCTCTTCTCAGCCTGCCTAAACATTCTTTCCTTGCCTGTCATTGTATGTGGCGTCTAATCCTTTTTCTCCAACTCTTTCCCACTGTCTGTCTGACTCTCCAACACACCCCAACACGTCTCTCTCCACGTTTGTCGATCTTTCCTGCCATCTCTCCATCCTTCCGGCTCCCAGGGGAAAAGTAGGTGTTGGACGCAGAGGGCTTCACATAAACAGTGGGCTACTAAACAATAACAGCAACAAAAACAGCCGGATGTAAACAAGACCAAAGAATGTAAACAGGTCTGGCCATTGGGCGAACACTGAAAGGACTGTGAAGCAAGATTTGATTATCATCTCAAATCAATCTTTCTCTCGCTCTCTCTCTCTCTCTCTCTCTCTCTCTCTCTCTCTCTCTCTCTCTCTCTCTCTCTGTCTCTTTTGTGAATGTACTCCAGGAATCCTGCTAGAGTCATGGACTGTCAGGGAGCCAAAGGCTAAACAGTGAGAAAAGAGCTGACAAAAGAACGAAAAGGAGAGCGAAGGAGTATAAGAGGGGTTATTTTTAGCACATTCTTTCTTGTAAAGAAAAGCTCCTGGGAGACGAAACTTGCGCATTCCCTACGTATTTGTCAGGCCTTGCTGTATGTCGGCACAGACACGGAGCGTATCAGTGACCCTCTGGTTACCCTCACATTTACCGGACCCCGAGATAACACACACACACACACACACACACACACACACACTGGGTACTGGTTTATACACTCCCATTACTGGACACCATCTTGCCTCTGCATGCGTCACAGTGTTATTCTTTAGAAGAATCTCACGATTGAAAAGCAGAAGAGCATGGAGGGGAGGGGTGATAAAGAGAGGGAGGAGTAGAAGAACAAGATAGGGGAGACAGTGAGAAAGAGGTAAAGGCAGACATTTGATCCAAGGTGGCCAGAGAGACAAAGGACTGGAATGCCCTGACGTCACTCTTGTGTCCCTCTGACGAAGCTCATCACCATGACCCCCTTTAGAGCATGACACAAGCAAATACAGCAGTCACAAGAAACTGCAGCCATGTGTGTCAAACCCAGAAATTTATTCCCACAATAAAGACACCATTTTACACCCTTAAAAAAACGGGTACTAAACCGGACCTTTTCTTGTCCCTGGTTGTACAAGGGGTTGGCGGAGCAGGATGACATTAATAACAACATTGCCTCAAGCAAAATGAAGTCATGGAACTATCACAGTTTACTTACAATATAGGCTAGTGAATTTTTAGAGTAACTCCATAATTGGCAGTTGAGAGTCAACAACATACAGTCGTCCAGCATACAGTCTAACAGCTTGTTTTGGGTGGTTTTATATGTACCATTTTTCAACTGTGTTTGATACAGAAGGTGTTTTTCCCATCGCTTTTAACCAGGTCTAGCATGTTTTACAAAATTTCCAGCCCAAATACATCTAAAAAAAGGGGAGAGATGTTTTCCTTCTTTTTCTCAATCTTTGCATGAAAAGGTCACTGTGGTACACACACATTTTTAATGTACAGACGTTATCCACTACTTTAACCTCCCTGGCATTCCCAAATTGTCCGTAATGTGTGAATGTGTGTGCGATTGTGCCCTGTGATGGGTTGGCAACCCATCCAGGGTGTTCCCAGCCTTGTACCCTGAGTCCCCTGGGATAGGCTCCAGGCTCCCCCCACGACCCTGTGTAGGATAAGAGGTACAGAAACTAGATGGATAGTGGGATGGATGGATTAACCTCCCTTTTCATCAAACAATCTGTTCAATATATCTTAAAATAGAAATTCTTCTGTACATCATAGACACACACTGACTGCACATAGACTTTGCCTTTGTTAGCAAAAAAGGGATTTAATTCTAATGGTTTGCTATTAAACAAGATTTTGGTGGCCACAGTGAATTTTTAAACTAGCCCAATTTGGTGTAAAAACCATGACACTGTCATTAATGGTCATGTCTGCTGCTCTTCCTCCACTGGTGTTCATGGAGCAAGCTTGGGGCAGCATGATTTTTACCCCAATGGGACCCTATTAGGGCATGTTGCAGTTCCCATTTTTGGCCACTAGGTGCAATAATAACTCTATGATGCGAAATGAGGTTGTGAGCAGTCTGTACAGGACTGAGTTTTTTGTGCTTTTTTTCCAGAAATCTAGTTGAATGGGTAAAATTGCAATTGCACTAAATTGTTTCACACGGCCTTTAGCAATGATGTTTGTTGGTAAATGAGACCTCATGTTTGACGCACGTGAATTGAAGAGGTCTTTGGCTGAATGTCTGTTGTGATGACGTCACATGATGCGTCTTGGCCCAAATGTGCGGAAAATGCGCAGTAATTTCTGCGATGGATTTTGCAAAACTGCAAAATCCAGGAGGGGCTGAGTAAACATGCTGCCCCATGATGGCACAACAACTAGAAAGACAAGCAAAACAATGTAACATCAGCTTATATCTGTAAAATACCAACATGTTTTTCAATCTTTGGTCACTCAAAAAAGAGGTTGTTACCATTCAAAGGTATTTAAAATGTATGGAGTTGTGAATGAGGACATTTTATAAAGATTAATATTTGAACAGCTGATATACTGTATATGGTGGTACTCTACCCCACCTGTGACTGGGTGGTACCTGTAAGGTACATCTTTTGTATGAGCTTCCATTATTACCATTAACTACTTTTTTGTTTGTTTACTATATTGTTTATTATATAGTTTATATCATATTGTATAATCTATTGCCTACTATAAATTGATCTACAATCTATCAATTGTAATTATTGATTTTGCAATAAAATCAAATAGCAAAGTAATGTTTGCTGTCTTAAAGGTGTAGCGCTGTGATTCTGGAGGAAGTATATTTTGTCCCTAACATTACGTCTGTCTGTGAGAGGAATGAAAATAAAGCCTACTTGACTTGACATGACTTGTTGTATCATTTACCTAGAAACGTGCTTGTAGTTTACCTTTAGTTTACTCTAAAAACTAATTATGGTCCATTTATGTATCTTATGTATCATTTTAAAGGTACATTATATCCATGTTTCCAGGCGAAAGTTACGTATTAAAGATACAAAAGATTCACTGCAGCAAAAAGGAAAGACACAGATGAGTACCATTTCTGAGAATGTAAAGTGTGACTGAGTGACTATACACTTAGTTGACAGTTTAGTATGTACACTTAGATTAATTCCTCATTCATTGGCATTTATTAAAAGTTTGTCAGTACACAATTACAACTGCTGTGCACAATGTGGCAGGCCCTCCTACCCTGTCCATCAAGAGAAAGGGACTATGGCTCTTGCTAAGCAGATCAGGAGTGGACCAAGCATAATTGTATTAGCTAGTCCCCCGGGCAACAGAAAGGTCCAGTGTGTTTGCCCAGTCTTACATTTTGGTTGCCTGGAAAAGGGTTGCCTTGATTAGACTAAAAATTGATAACTAACGAAATTTAACAACACATGGCAAGCTACATGTAGTTAGCTCGATAAGTGCATTAATAAGGACTATGGGAATCAAACAACTATCTGTTCATTACCTTCTACTAAGAAAGTTTCCATTGTAGATTGTAGTGCACTGTGTTTGTACCCTTTTCTACAGTATTTTGGCTGTGAGATGTGTTATGTCTTTGCGTCACAAGCAATATATATATATATATATATATATATATATATATATATATATATATATATATATACACACGCACACAGTTTTTTTGTTCTCTGTACAATTCTATATACCTGCTGCATGTTCTTGATTCTGAAAAGACCTCGTCTGTCATCTGTGCATTATCCACCTAGTAAAAATCTTTCTGCTGTCATCCAGATCACACCTCGGGCAATGTGTTTAGTGAAGCAGGTGGTGGGATTCATTAAGTTTAAATATACAGCAGCTAGTCCAGGTTCCCCGAGACCCTGTGTGGGATAAGTGATACAGAAAATGGATGGATGGGTGAATACAGTAGTTACGTACAAAATTATTATTATTTTTGTGAAACTCGGTAAGAAGTAGAGTGGTGAATGTAGTTGTCCATGGGGCAACTATGAATAATAATTTTTAAAAAACCGAATAGCCCAGGCACAAAATCTGCTCCTCTCGTGCTATTGCCGACGGACAATTACTATCACTAATCACTAACTTTACACCTACATGGAGGACTAATAAGGGGGTTTGTCCAATAAAGAGGCTATTACAAGCACACTATGCTTAAAACATTGTTGCTGTGCCTGATGCTGTACCAGCAACACACACGCACACACACACACTCATTCCAGTGTCACAGCTGTGCTGTAAATGCTCCACCGCCCAATAATATCTGATCAGCTGTGCTTCTTTGGTGGTCGCTCCTTTGATGGACATGGTAGAGCCTGTAACTTTATTCCTACAAACTGCTTCTATATGGTAGGTGTGTCTGATAAAATTGCCAATAAATATAGAAACAAGCTATACCCTTTGGAACCCTTTGGAAAATTACCTGGATTTCAACATTGAGTCCTAATAAAATGGGTCTTATCTCCATCCAAGTAATAATAATAATAGACAGACAAATATTCCGCTTTAACTATATCTGTACACTTGCTCATTTATGCATGTTATCCAATTAGCCAATCATGTGGCAGCAACACAGTGCATAAAATCATGCAGATACAGGTCAAGAGTTTCAGTTAATGTTCACATCAAACATCAGAATGGGGAAAAGTATGATATCTGTGACTTTAACCACCTGTGAGCATAGAGTCTGCAGGCTGAAACACCTTTTGGATGAGAGAGAGCAGAGGAGAATGACCAGATTGGTTTGAGCTGACTGGAAGTGTATATTATCTCAAATGAGCACTCTTTACAATCCAGTTAGCAGTAAAGTGTGATTATAAGAGTTATTATATCCTTCCTGGCAGCTCAAACCAATTGGTCCATTTTCCCCTGACCTCTCTTATCAACAAGGTGTTTCCACCCACAGAACATTCGCTCACTAAATGTTTTTTGCGTTTCGCACCATTCTGTGTAAACTCTAGACTGTTGTGTGTGACTGTTGTGTTGTTTCTGAAATACTCAAACCAGCCCATCTGGTACCAACAACCATGCCATGGTTAAAGTCACAGAGATCAGACTTTTTCTTCATACTGATGTTTGATGTGAATATTACCTGAAGCTCTTGACCTGTATCTGCACGATTTTATGCATTGTGCTGCTGCCACATGATTGGCTCCTTAGATAACTGCACGAATGTGCAGGTGTACAGGTGATGAAACATTTCTATCCTGATAGAAGTAGTTTACTTCACTGAGCACAAGGGCTCACTGAAAGGCTGGATGAGTTTATAAATAATTATATACTATGGATTTCACAGTCATCAGATCTCAACCCAAATGAACACCTATGGGAGATTTTAAAGCAACATGATGAACAGTGTTCTGTACCACCATGGTCAAGACATCATTTGAGGGAATATCTTTTGGGAGAATTCTGTTAGAGGTGCATTGGGACTGGGAACAAAACTGGAACTAAAAAGTCATGGGAGTGGAGAGGAGTCAGACATGGACAACGAAAGACCATATATTGCAAGTAGTCAAAGAAAAACTTGGTTAAACTTTCTAAGGGAGTGGGAGTAAAAAAATAAAAATAAATAAAAATTCACATGCACACATCTAAATAGTAGTAGTTCCAGAAACTATGTATTGTCAAGCATTGAAGCTGTTTTGGCTGTTAAGACATTTCTGTCATTTAACTGTCAGTGTGTATATATTTGTGTGTGATCAATTACAAATATTAAAAGTTGTTTGACATGAGGAAAGGATGGAGGAGATAGCAAAGGATCTTGCCTCATCCTGCTTTGGTAAATAACCCCCTCCTCTTCGCTCTTTGCTCATTCATTCAGCCTGCATCATCACTGGAATGTGTTGTTTGACCTGCATATGGACAGATTTATTTTTAGAAGTCAGTTTACATTCCTAATTATTCTCCCACACATGGAAGCTAAACGTTCACCTCCACCACTGTCCTCAGCTCTTAAAAAAACCTCAAGTATCTGTCTCTTATTAATTCCTACTTGGTCTGTATCCTTCATGCTCTCTCTTTCCCTATCTCTCTCTCTCACTCTGTTTCCTGTTTTAACCTCTCCCAGGTATGGTAGGAATGAAGGGAATGACACAATTGTGGATCAAGGGAAATTCCCCAAGGGAAGGACAGGAGGAAACTAAGAAGCTGACAGAAATTTGGCAATAAGGGTGGAACAAGGGATGAGAAAAAGGGCAGACGGAGGGGTCGGCCGGATGGGCGAGGAGCGACAGTGGATGAGAGGGAGAGGTAGAAAGAAAACAAACTCTCTTTGATGAAGCCATGTGACAGTATGCAGAAGCTGGGCGGCACGCAACTCGGCCTTGGAACGAATCAATTAGCCAGGAATGAGTCAGTACAAACGAAGCCTGTATCAGAAGCTTTACCTCTGTCTGCACCTTCAGAGAGACAGAGACAGAGAGAAAGGGTGTATGAGACATAAAGGGAGAGTCTGAGAGGCGAAGTGAAAATCAGCGCAGGCAGAACACCGATCCATCAGATTACAGGACCGCCAAAGTAGTTTCCCCCTGTTTCCTCACGTTACATCACCGTTTACACTGCAACAGGCCGTGAGCAGACACATGCCATATTCCTCCCACCCAGCACAGAGGCCCAGAACACACACACAGGTCTGACATCACACCCATCAGTCTCTGATCCCACTTTAGACTCCTATATTTGGGCCTAATGCGATGAGAGGCAAAAAAAGGAGTGAGAGAAATGTGTTTTGGGAGGAGACTGCAGTGACAGTGAAGAATGGTCTGGCACAAACAGTGTGAGATAGACATACAAAAGAGACACACAGAGAGAGAGAGAGAGAGAGAGAGAGAGAGAGAGAGAGAGAGAAGGAAGAGATATCCAACAGAAAGGGAGGATGAGAAATTAAATTATAACACATTATATTATATATAATCTGTTATAATTAGATACTATATTAGACATCAGATTAGATATTAGAACATGGAGAGCAAGTTTTATGATTGTAACTTTTAATCTGTAAGTAATATTTAGAACAAACTGTAAATGATAGAGAAAATCTATAAACTGCGATGAGAGGACATCTCATTGTGTGACCTTTTTATATCCTCTGTGAACTCAGTCTACAAATGTGTAGGGTAGGTTTTTGTAATGTAATCTGTTATCTGTATATTGTTACAAACAAAAATTAGAATTACTATAATGAAACTATAATGGCCCACTAGTTAGATAGACTTGCTGTAGATTTGTCCTTTCCAACAAAGTAAGGATATGTGTAAGAAGAATTGTAATTATCACAATAATCTCTCTTCTGATTAGCTAGAAGAACAACCCATGGCCCACTCTTTTAAAGGATTTTATCGTTCATTCACTCATTCATTTATTTGTCTTCAGTAACTGATTTAACTTGGTCAGGGTCATAGGGGGATCTGGAGCCTATCCCAGGGACACTGGCATGAGGCAAAATGTCCATTGGAGGGAACCATGCACACATTCACACACTCATTCCACCTAGGGTCAATTAAGAGTCATCAGTTCACCTACCAGGGTGTTTTTGTGAAGTAGGAGGAAACCGGAGAAAACCCACGCAGACAGTAACTCGAGCTCAGGATCGACAAGAACAATTCTTTCTTTACAGTTTAAGCATGCGAATTCTGACAAATCACATGACTGGAAGTTCTTAAATGGGCCATTAAAGACCACAATTTGCCGCAATTTGTAAATGCACTCAGTGTTTCAAATATACAGATCAAAGTCATCATTATAAATAATTTGCAAATAGTGACTTTGACTCTCAAAATTGACTGCAGAGTTTTGTCTCCATCATTCAAGTGCTGGGTAATGCTATATTTCCCGACAAATCAGGAGGAACAAACAGCCGTGTTATCTTGCCATCAGGATGAAAAGAAGAATGAAACGATGGCTTAATGTTTTCTTTATCCAGTAGTCATGATGTGGAGAGAGAGCTGTCTTTTGGCATGGTATTAAGCCCCGCCCTCTCAATGATTTACAAATGACACGTTGTAATTTACTTGAATGAGAACGCATCGCTGGAGTTCAGTAGATGATGTCAGAGGGCTTTCCGCCGTTAAAACAGAGCCGTGAACTTTCACGCACATACACGTGCGCTTACATGCACATGCTGACACACACACACACACACACACACACACATAGAAAACTTTTCAATAGCCTTCAATAAAACAAAAGCGTTAGCTTGTAAAAGAGTGCTATAAAATTCACCTGCAAGTCTCAGGTTACTACTACAACAGAACCACAACAGATTTCAGTGAATGAGCACTTTACAATGACCTGTTCCTCGTTACCTATCACCCTTATTGTAAATTAATCGGAGTGGAGATTTGTGCCGTGCAGTGTGTCGTAAGGATTTCAGTCACAAAAAGAGATATAATGTGTCGGGGCAGAATTAATGAACGCGGGAACAACGGACTGAAGGTCACTGACTCTTCAAGCTTCCAGTATTCTGAAAGGTTTAAGTGCCTATTAGAGGATTGTGGAGGCTTAATAAGACTTGATGGACACAGTTGTAGTCACAGCCAGCAATCCTCCTCGTAGTTTAGAAGGAGAGTAACGGACAGAGAGAGAGAGAGAGAGAGAGAGAGAGAGAGAGAGAGAGAGAGAGAGAGCAAGTGAGAGAGCAAGAGAGCTCCCCTTTCTGACACTAATATGGAAAAACTTGTTTGGAGTGAATACGCGTGCAAATATTATTCTTCCTGGGTATTACCACTGCAAGCGCCTTGGCCCAGGCAGCCAAAACGGGCTGGGACAAAAAGCCCAAAGACTTTCTCAGTTCCTTCAAAGGGAGCCTACATAAAATAAACACGGCCATCAGATTACAGGCACTAACACGGCTCAGTGTTAAAACCGGGCCGGGTGCGCGCCTAGCCGGTAACTGTGGGGTCCGTTCAGTCAACACGATGACGCAGGATGGAACAAAAGTGTGACAGAAAAAGCAAGTCTGTCGGAACACAGCCCCAGCCCACAGCACCGCTGACCCTGCTGCCCAGACCTGAAGAAGAGAGGAGAGGGGAGGGGAGGAGAATAGAAATCAGAAATGCTTGCACTGTTTGAATATGAAATGCTTGTACTGTTTGAACACTCTATACTACAAGGTTCTGGATGAAAAATGGAAAAGGAGACACGGGAAAAGGTCAGGAAAGGAAAGGAAACGGAGAGTAAAGGTTAGGGTGGCGTGAAAGAAACCAGATGAGAGATATAGGGAGTGGAGGAAAAAGGTGAGAGACAGCAGAAAGGTAAAACGGGATATGCAGAGACTGGACGGATAGAGAAAGTAATCATATTTAAAGGTGTGTATGTGTGCTGAGGTTTTTGAGGGTAACCCCAGTCACCCCTTCAACACTGGACAGCCTCTCTCTGGCAGTATGACATCACAGGGCTCTTTTATATGGTAGGCTGTGATGACGTAATTGACCTGGCAGTAGGAGAAAGTGAATCTGTCCCTGGAGACATGCCGGGTGTTTCACTCGCCCTGAGCCTAACCCCAAACAGACAGATAGACAGACAGACAGGCACACACACACACACACACACACACACACACACACACACACACACACAGAGTATTATAATCCACCACTTGCTATATTCCAGAGTGCAAGAGTCATAAACATTGATTAAATAATTACTCAGATGCAAAGAAATGCTCCTCACACATGCAGTCAGGGGCATACGTGCGCACACACATGCATTCTTGCACATGCACACAGCAGCAAAGGAAACTCTGGGCGGCTCGACTAGACTGACCGCAGTGGGTGCAGACACAACCAATGTGTGCAAGCACACACACTCACACTCACACACACACACACACACACACACACACACACACACACACACACACACACACGCACACACACTCTAGTAGAGTATACTTTCCAATCAAAACACTTCTGATCTAGAAATGTTTTGATATTCTGCATTTTATGGAAGCCTGATTCTGTTTACTGAAAACATATTTCTATAAATTCCTTCCCACTATATGAACTATTAGTTCTACTCTATCCATCATAGTGCTACCACCTTATTTACACCATATAAAGTAAGCTAACAAGCCATTTTTTGGGGGAATATTCATAACAAAAACAGAAAGAAGGCAAACATGTCTCATGTTTTCGGTGCTCAAAAAGACATTCCTTCATTTTAGTTAGATCTCAAAAAGAAAAGCTTGCTATGTCATTAGAAAGAAAGAAAGAACCTGTGGCAAGCGAATGTCCATTCCTTATTTCACACAGAAGAAGCATTTAAATGTTTAGCGTCGTCTGTGATTCAGAATGACCCTGTGATGTCTCAGTAAGCTCTATGTTCATCAGCTCTGACTCGGTCCGGCCCTGGCCCAAACTGGGGGAAATTTCATTTATAAATAGCAAAAGAGTACTTTACATTTTTACTCAGGATCTAACTCCTCAAGTGAATCTATGCTAATGGCATTATGATGTCATCAGCACTTCATCGTTATGTCACCCTTATGACACAGCAGCTTAAGAGGCTGAGTAAGTGTTGCTTTGGTGCAGTCACCTGAGCACGGAAGTTTAAAGACGAGGCCTGGAAATTCCCTCTGGTGCCTAATCAGGGTTTTGGAACTAAAAACACAAGAGCATGGAGATTTTCAAAAGCACTCCAACTGAAAGCAGATTGCTGCAGGCCTCAGTGCAGTGCCTATGTGCACTGAGGCACATAGGGTGTGTAAGCATCTGAATATAGCTGCTTGGCAGAACAGACACACTCACGCCAAAGTTCGCACAACAAGGTCAAGACACCCTGCCCCACAAATACACACTGCCCCCCCTCCCCCCCTCATTTTACTGACTCAGCTGTTGTGTAGGAAGCTGATGGCCTTTGAAGACGGGAAGAATCTATCATTACTTGAGAGATGCAGAAAAAGGGAAGGAGAGGGAGAATAAGCACTCCATTGTCTACCCAGTCACCCCTCCCTCTGTCCACCATATCCGTAAAATAATTGTATTGTCCTAATTACAGAGAGGTTCTTGAACAGGTGTGGGGAGCTGCACCTGGAGAGCCCAAGTGCGTGGGTGTGTGGTAGACTGTAAATGCGTGTATGGGTGCATACGCATACACTTGCGTTATTGTGTACTATTTGTAGATGTCTCCACATGGGCCAGACAGACATTACAATTGCATGAGCTAAGTACAGTACAGTACAGTACAGTACTTTTGTACTAATAAGTATGTAGTACTACATGTATCAATCCCACTGCTTACTGTACAGCAGTTATAGTAAGCAATGGGATTGATACATGTAGTACTACATACTTATTAGTACAGTAGTATGCATTTCCAGACATACCCCATGTGTCTGCTCCTACTTTCCAACAGCCCTGATTTTCCTAAAAACTTCCACTCACTTGTGTTCTCCATTCTCAGAGAACACAAACTATATAGAGACGTTAATGGGCATCCTTTATTGTGGCCTGACTTAAATTGACACATGCTTTTCGCTTTGAATGTCTTTGTTCGAACTGGAGCATTTGTCGGATCACTATATTTCTTCTGAACATTCTTAATATTGGGGTCTATATAGATGGAGACAAGTTGGAATATTTATTCAGTAACTGACTGTTGTCGGTCATGTGTTGTTGTTTAACACTCCTAAAAAGTGGGTTATGTTAAATTAACACAGGAGGAAATTTCCACGAAACCAAATTTGTCAATCACATTGTGAAAGAGTGGAGATTTATTAAATCATCATCAGGATGAAGTGCTGTGTTACAACACTGAAATGTTTAAATCACATTATGACTGGCAGAAAAAAACCCCACATGATCAAATCGTTTTAATTTTTTTCAGCAATGTTATCAATTTGCTAGACCTAAACTGACGTATGTGTTGCAAACTTAATGACAAATCTAGAGACATTATGAGCAAAAGTTAAAACTTGATAACCCTGACTGAGTTGTGCTTGCTTTAAATTTGTGTTCGAAATGACCAATCACTGATCACTATTGTGCCCAATGACCACTGAATCACTGAATACCATAGTTTGTTCCACCCGCACACTTCTTTGTTCTCTGTTTTAAACTCGTTTGGTTGTCTGGTTATATAAAGTCATACCGTAAAAGCAAGGTTTTCCATCTGTAGCTATTACTTTCAAGTCTATTTCCTGACTACCACTTTCACCACTACCACAGCTTCTTTTCTGTCTGCATTCTTGATAGAAATTACAGTATTTTTGTAAATATGTAAATAGTTGGGGGTAGCATGGTGGCACAGCATATAGCGTTGCCACCCCACAAGGATCCATGGTCTGATCCTGAGGTCAGGTAACTGTATGTATGGTGTTTTGGTACATGCTCTCCCCATGTCTATGTGAATTTCCTTCAGGTTCTCTGGTTTCTTCCACTTCCCTAAAAAACAAACAAACAAAAAAAAACAAGCCAATAGGTAAAAAGGCTAAGATAAGTTGCCCCTAGGTGTTAATGTGTATGTGCATTGATGGTGCATTGCGATGGACTAGCGTCCCATCCAAGGTGATTTGGTGAAAGGCTCTGGATCCAACATTGACCATGATAAAGCAATTACTAAAAATCTGTGAGATTGAGTGAGTAAATAGTTGCTTTGACTCGACTTTGTAAATAAGTTTGTGGTCTCATGACCAAATACGACTTCTTTCTCTGAGAAATAATTAGAATTCGTTTTAAGCTCCATTCTAATCTAACTTATTTATTCTCTGTTGTAAGTGTTCAAGAAAACCATCCTTTTTTCCCCGTGAAACATTTTGATATGCAAATACTCTTGACAATTCAATGAATATGCAAATTAATCTATGACACCATTTGGTCATTTTTGAACATGAACATACACGATATGGCCAAGATTATGTGGATGCCTGACTTTGATTCCAATATGTGAGCTTTCCACAAACTTTGGAAGCACATGATTGTCTAAAACAGGGGTGTCCAATCTTATCCATAAAGGGCTGGTGTAGGTGCTTTTTTTCATTCCAACCAAGCAGGAGCCACACCTGATTATACCTGTTTAATCAGTTGATCTTGGCTTTCAATAGACTCAGGTGTGGCTTCTGCTTGGTTGGAATGAAAACCTACACGCACACCGGCCCTTTCTGGATAAGATTGGACATCCCTGGTCTAGAATGTCTTTGTATGCTGAAGCATTACAATTTCCCTACACTGATACTAAGGGGCCCAAAACTGTTCCAGCGCGAGGTCTATGAAGACATGGTTTGCCAAGGTTGGTGTAGAAGAAGTTAAGTGGCCTGCACAGAGCCCTGACCTCAACCCCACTAAACACCTTTGGGATGAACTGGAACACCTCCTCACTCAACATCAACACCTGACCTCACTAACACTCTTGTGGCTGAATGCACACAAATCCCTGCAGCCATGCTTCAAAATCTAATGGAAAGCCATCCTAGAAGAGTGGTGGCTGTTGTAGTAGCAAAGAAGGGGACAACTCCATATTAATACTATGTCTTTGGAATTGTGTTCATTAAGCACATATACTGTATGGGTGTAATGTTCATGTGTTCACAAACTTTTGGCCATATAGTGTGTTAGCTTGCAGTTAATAGTGATGGCAACACCTTGTGTTGGTGTGTGTTATTTCTGCTTTTCATACAAGTCACCACTGACAGGTAAAGTCACCAAACTGCATAAAACAATGCCTCTGAAATTCAGCTTTCTCTGGTTGACGACCCTCTGACATCCACCCAAATATTCTGACTGTGTAAGGTTAGTAAGTCAGCCCTCAAAAACATCTGAACTGTTTTCATCCAAGTCAGAAATCACCAATCTCTTCCATAATGAGTGGATGACCAGTTCAGAACAGCCGTCGGCAAGTCTCGCTCACAAACCACACGGACTGAAAAATCAGAAACGGCATAGTCACTTAATTGATTAAAGTTAGACCACAGGGCCGCGAAGTGATGATTCACAGATCTACAAGCGATTTACGTCTGTGACTGAGCGCGCGCGTAGGGATTTTTTTTTTCTCAGTATGAAGCCTGAGGGCGATCAGCCAATCAGAGTCCGCTATGATGTAATTGGCTCTCACGGGATCGCGTGCCGCTTACCGTAATGAGCGCGCGAGTCGCGCCGTCAACAGGAAAACAAATAATACTCATACAACGTGTGAAGTAATACATTCTTCCGAATATATGTCAAACACTGAGAAATTTCAGTCCCAGCCAACATTTGGGTCGGGAAAAAAAATATTGACTGAATATGTTTTTGAGAAAAATTCTGACATTTCTTAATCATAAAGCTGAAACTGGCATGAGTTTGTTTTTGTTTAAAAGTGAGGACAAGACGCTACAAGCCGACATGAACTGCTGCAAGCTCTCGCCACAACATAAGAGATAGCCTAGTTTCACAAGTGTCTTGACATTGAGCTGTTTCCCAGCTTTATCTCATGACGACTACAACCCAGAGAAATGTTTGGCTGTGTCCCAAATGGCGCTGAGATTATAAAGCAGTAGGCTGTTTCATACCTAATTTCTATTTGCATTTACTGTGATCCACTGCATGTTTCTCCTGCATACATCATCCTGTTTAACTCTATACCTGTACACTGTTTATCTCAACTTATTGCACCACAATTCTTGTTTATTTCACTTCACTTAATTGCCCTTTGCATGACTGGTATGTCTCATACTGTTCACCCTTACCTGTATGCTGTTATCTTATTGCACCATAACCTTATTTACTTCATTTTTTTATTAATTTGCTATTTGCACTACTGGTTGGATGCTAACTGCATTTGTACTTGTACTTTTGTCAATGATGATAAAGTTGAACCTAACCCAACCTTACCCAGTAACAGTACACCTATATAGGACGTAGGGTGATTTCAGATATATTGGCACAATATTTGTACCTTCACATTGTCTAAGCTTTCTTGCTGTTAATAAAACAAAATACCCCAACACATGATATGTTTGGGAAATCCTTCAGATGTTTATATGAGTATCTACATGTGAAGGAATATGTTATTGCATTCTGAAGAAGTATGGCACGTCAAAACTGCCTGAAACACATTGTAATGATATGTTTGGTCATTTAGGACACTTCCTTATAAATTACAGAACTTAAACTATTTTTTCCAAATTCATCATCAACCTATTCTAATATTGTATGAACATACAGTAGTAGACTAAGTATTATTTAACTACAGTTCTACTGTAAGGCCAGAAGTGCTGCACACTTGTACTGCCTCAATTTACCCAATGTCCAAATATGCCTAAATTCACCGTACATACCAATTTAACTATTTCGACATGATGAGTATAATTTCCTACATTTACATTTTACATCTTGTCATTTGTCTTATGGACCAGTACTCCATCTGTTATTGCTCTCAAAGAACAGTCCAAACAACAATTGAGGTCGGGATAAAACTTATGACGCCTCTGCTTTGTGTGCACAGAGTTTGCATGTTTTCCCCATATCTTGGGGGTTTCCTCTGGGAACTCGGGTTTCCTTCCACAGTCCAAAGTCATACGTTGTATGCTGATTTTCATTTCCAAATTGTCTGTAGTGTGTGGATGGGTGAATGAATGTGTGCAATTGTGCCCTGTTGGCACCTAGTCCAGGGTGTCCCCCGTCTTGTGCTCCAAGTTCCCTAGGATAGGTTCCAGGCTCCCCCATGACCCTGTGTGGGATAAGTAGTATGGAAAATGGATAGATGGATAAAACTTATGATTAGTATACTGATAGAGAAGAAGACTCCATAGAACACTTGGAGTGTGGCCTGCCAAAGACATTTTGATTGATGGAAAAGAAATCCATTTTAACTATGGAACACTTAAAAAACAAAACAAACAAGCAAACAAAAAACAGGTAAAATGGGTTTAGGATTTACAGCTAACATTTGTCTACTAGCGATGGCCAATCCAATTCTAGGCCTGATTCTATCAGCACTGACATGGAATGATGTCAATCTTGTGCAACCAGATTTATTTAATCTGTCAGTTAATTTAATTCTGGTGGGCAATATCAGCAAGAGCTATTACCAATATCCTGCTTTTATGAGGCTATTAGATATGTGCTTTATTTAAATTATAAAAATTTAAAAAAGCTGATAGTGTTGGTTGTTAATTTTGCCATAGGCTCACTTGTCTTGTTTTTGGCCTATTTTAATTGATTCTAGGTTTGTGTTTGCATTTAAACTGGGCATCTTGGCTTGATGTGATATTTCCTTAGAATGCCTTATGTCTTTGGGCAAATTCATTTAGATCTCTTATCTGTACAGACCGAATGCTATAAAGTGTCTGAATTTATGTATCCCTCCTTTAATTGACATATTGAATCATTTTCAGGAATCAGATGTCGCCGACTGAATTTCACTTTGTCTACTGACGACAGACTTGATGAGCTCATCAGACCTCACACTTGTCTTGCTGAACTGTTGCCCCTGTTGCTCAGAGGGATCTGCTGGTAATAATTTGTTTATTAAACCTGCGTGTATTGAGACTGTGTGTATTGCCATCGCGCCCCCCAGCGTTCATTAATGGAATGACACAAGCAACACTTGGAAATACATGACATGGAATTAATGTGCGAGAACACCATAACCAATGCAAAAACGAGCTCTCATGACAATCATTTTTATTGGCAATATGTGAACATACATCACATGGATAAAATATTTAAATGCATCTAGGTGAACCTTGTCAGTGTATTATGAGGTCAGTTTGTTAAAGTGAGAAGCAGATGTTGCAGATGGGTAGGGAGTGTAACATGTTGTCAGGGCGGGTGAGATCACGGATAATTCTGAATCACCAATTTTATAGTGCAGTGAGGGGATCTGGAGGGGAAGATTGGAGCACTCTTCACTGTAAATGATGGTGAAAAGGATGTCAGGTGTGTTGCTCAGTGTAACTGTATTAACTAAAATGTGTTTATATAGAGGAAAAAACACAAACATCACAAGGTGTGATTTATAATATGGCATATACATACTACGATGCAAGTATTTATTATAACTCTTAGTGTTATATTCTGACCTTTAGTGCGCATTAGTGTATATTTGGTCTAGGTGTCACGACAATGACGTTTTTGCATTCCTAAAAAGTAAAAAGAGTGAATATGCACTAAATTCTTTAAAAACCTAAAAGTAAAATAACCACTGCAACCAGGCAATGATTATACAACTTAGTGTTGATCTGTAGCATGATGGATAATTATCTAACATGATGCACAAGTTATACAGGGTAAGGATCATAATCGATTTAAAAAATAATACCACTGCATTTTTAAAAAGCATCTTTTACAGCATTTTAATCCCTTCCTAAGAAATTTAAAGACTAAAGCCTATGTCACTCAATGAAAAACTCTCAAAAACAATTTGTAATTACATAGAGAGAAAGTGATATACATTGCAATCTTACAGATATGCTGTATAGTAAGACTTTGCTGTGTCTTTTGTATAAATTTAAGCACTGTTAACCCCAGAGATTCTGTATTCTCCTACTACAACCTCGTTCTCTGATTGGCTGGAGGTTCTTCCTGATCCAGACCCCACAGGAAAGTCCGGAGACGTGTCACTTCCTTTTGGAGCTCTGGATTTGGGATTGACTGAGTAAGGTCCAGGCTCGGGGTTTCATTGGGTAGGATGAGAGGTGGATGGTCTAGGAAGCTCTCAAAAATATCTAAATTTAGGAAAAACAAACAAAACTTAAAGTTTCTATACTTCATGCTTCATCATGTGCTGATCAGAATTAGCTACTTACCGCCTCCAAGTTCAGTGCCTGGGGGCGGAGCCCAACAGGAAGGTGGAGCTCTGGCTGGTCCTAGCTTATAATGAGTCAGAAGGTGGTGAAGCTGTGCAGGGCTTAACATGGCATGGTCCTCCAGTAGGCTGGCCCATGATGACTAGAGAAGACAGTCAATGATGTTTTAAAAAATAGGAGATCTTGAGATTTGGCTTTGAAAATATTGTTAAACTTCAGAATAGAGTGTTTTTTAAGGGCAATGAACTTGCTTAGCTTTTGGCTCAACCCCTAGGCCTGTATCTTTTTTAGGATATTTGATAAATATTTAAATAAATCTCCAATTTGGGTCCATATTTAATATTTCTTCAGGATATGGACACTGAAATGACCATTTCAGAAAGTTCTGTTGTACATTGCAATTATCCATATGATATAATTTATATACGATGAAAATCACGGTAGTGTGTGTTCAATTTGACACTTTTGCACTTATACTTTTACCTGGATAAGGCGGGTCTTAGGAATGCACAGGAAGTTGACAGTGTTTGACAGCTTTTTGAGGAATTCCGAGGCAATATCTCCTAGTCCTGCCCCCTGTAGCCAGTCTAGAACCAGGTCCAGATTAGTGCGAATCTGCACTGCACGTGACCAGGAAAACAAACTATCTGAAATAGCAAGGAGAACAGAAATCAAGTTAAGAACAGTGGTACAAACAATACACACAATATTTCCATTTGAGATTTGACTTCCTGCTGAAAAGTTTTAATTTGTTTGCACCTAATGCGGTTTTGCATCTCCATGGCTGTATTTCTGTGTGCACTTCACTGTTGACTTCTCAGTAGTACTAAATAAATATGAAACATTAAAGCAATGCTACCTCTCTCAAGCAGGGTGTTAAGGAGTGAGGTGTTGGTGAAGAAGAACAGGTAGCCGAAGGTCTGGGAGGTGAGAGGGGGAGAGAGGCAGGCCTCGCGCGTCAACTGCAAGGAACAGCGATACACTTCCACCAGCCCTGCCACGGTGGGGGGTAGATTAGATACATCACTTTCCTCACCCCCCTCTCCTTCAACTTTCTGACTATCTCCATCCCTCACTCCAGCCTTCTCCTTCTCTTTCTCTTCGCTGGAGAAAGGATTGGTGTCCAGTAGAGTGGGAAGGAGGGAGTATAATGTCTGATGGAGGGAGAGAACAAGAATATGTGGGAGAGATGAAGAAGACTTTTCATAGAGCAGCAAGTCACACCTTTAAGATATCAAGACATTATACAATAGCTGCGTCTTACCTTAGTCAGGTGATACACACACTGCTGGAAAGTGTGCATTATGACATCATCCAGCTGTGCCAGTGCATCCGAGCAAGTGTCCATGTCAGCTGACAGAACTGGGTCACCAGGGGCTAAATGTGAGAAAGCAACAGAGCTTACGAATATGAAAACTGGAATAAATCCACACGACTGTATTTAGATATATTTATAAAAGCATATGAGAAAGGCAGAAAGTCACATTAGACCATGGTGTGTAGTTTCATGTCTTCCAGACAATATAAAATAAGCAGCAATTCAGCACACTAGATAGTCGATTATTTCCATATGTAAGTAGTTCCAGCACAGTTTTGTTTGTTTTACAGCTGCAAATAATTAGATAGAAGAGAATATAAAGTGCATGTCTGTTTTGACTACTGTGTTGAACACAAACAGCAGCATGAGAGAATGTGATGTGAAGACTATGATTCAAGCCTACCAAGACATAACAGTTTTATCTCACCAGATAGTATGTTGCAATAATTTGTTTTTATTATGTATTTTTATTTTTGTAGAAATTGCACATTGTGTAAATTCATCTGTAGACTGAGATAAGTTGCGTGTTGTTGTTGTTTTTTTTTCTCACCCTCAAACTCCCATTCCTTCTCCATGGCCTCTACTTTGACCTGGAAGAAGTTGAGGAGCTCGGTGGCATTGGACATCCAGAACATGAGAGGTCGGAGGTCGGAGGAGAGTTTCTGTACACTAGGAGGAGGAAGGTCAGCCTCGGACTCTGGAGAGCTACACACACATGCACATACCACATGCTTATGACCTCCATTAAAAACACAAAACACATTTATCTATTCTATGTATTGATGTTAGTGGACTACAGACTGTTGTTGATCGAAAATCTAATTTGTGTATTAATGCTTTTAAATGTATTCATTGGCAGGCAACTGTAACCAAAATTATGTAGATTTGAGATTTAATCAGAGGTTCACGATGGAGGTTTAAGGCCTTTGCTCAAGCATCCACACAAACAGTGCTGGAATTTGAAGTTCCAATACAATCACTGCCGAAACTAGATATGAGGACACAGAGGTCTCGACCTTGCAAGTTTATCTAGCTTCCAGTCATCAAAATTAATATTACAGAACAGTGACATCTTATAATGTGGTGGCCATGAAAAAATTACCTTCCAAGACTACTGAATCAGAAGTAATGATTGGTTCTCAACTGACCTGAGGACCTGAGCTCAGGAGGGCACTTTAGGTTTGTGTATGGACTTAATCGTTCATTATGTTTAGCTCTCACAAGACACTATGCTACGCTACCAGACTATAACTTGTTGTTAAGAGACAATACACATCTGACATAGCTACACTAAATGAACAATAGGTTGTGGACACCTGACCATCACAACCATATGTGAGCCTTCCCCAAACTGTTGACACAAATTTGGAAACACACAATTGTATAGAATGTCTTTGTTTGCTATAACGTTACACATTACCCTCACTGGAACTAAGGGGTCCAAACATGTCCCAGCATGACAATGCCCATGTGCACAAAGCCATGTCCATGAAGACATGGTTTGCCAAGGTTGGTTTAGAAAAAATCAAGTGGTCTTCACAGACCTCAACCCCACTGAACACCTTTGGGATGAACTGGGATACCGAGTGCACTCCAGTACCTGACATCACTAATGCTTTTGTGGCTGAATCCCCACAGCCATGCTCCAAAATCTACTGGAAAGCCTTCCCAGAAGAGTGGAGGTTATTATAACAGCATAAAGGGACTAAATCTGGGATGGAATGTTCAACAAGCACATATGGGTGTGATGGTCTAGTGTCCACAAACCTTTAGCCATATAGTGTATGATATGAATGTTTGAGTTCATGCCATAATATAAATAAATATGAGTGTTTTTGAGGGCACTTGGCGGTTTGTAAAGCCCAAGATACTTGTAATGTTGCTAGCTTGCTAGTTGCTAGTAGGTGGTCACATTAATGTTAGCTGATGGTACCATGCATTAGCTATAGGGTAGATGGCATTTTTTATGCTTTTTCAATCATCATTGATGAGATGCAAGAGAGAAAAGGATGATGAGTACATGCACAGAGAAAGAGAGAGAGAGAGAATTGTAAACTCAATAAGATGAAACAATCTAATTTGGGTTGGAAGCATTTCTGCAACGTGGACCTCACTAAAATTTTTAATACAATCTCCCCGGTCACTGGCTTGACATGTAACCCACTACCACAATACAAATTACACTATACAGCAATTATAAGCCAATGATGCAAAATGATTACGCTAATATTCCATTACACTGTAAGTGTGGGGAGAGGGGGCACGATGGTTTAGTGGTTAGCAAGTTTGTCTCACACCTCCAGGGTTGGTGGTTCAAATCCCGTCTCTGCCCTGTCTGAGTGGAGTTTGCATGTTCTCCCCGAGGTTCAGGGGTTTCCTTCAGGTACTCCAGTTTCCTCCCAAATCCAAAGACATGTATTGTAGGCTGACTGGCATTTCCAAATTGTCCATAGTGCATGAATATGTGCGTGACTGTGCCTTGTGATGGGCTGGCACCCCGTCCAGTGTGACCCCAGCCCTGTGCCCTGTTCTCCCTGGGATTTGCTCCAGGTTCCCCCGCAACCCTCTGTAGGATAAGTGCTATGGAAAAAGTATGGATGGATGGTGGGATGGAAGTGTGATGAGTGGAAGTGTGAAAGCATTCACTGTTTCTTGGAGTTTAGGAGTTTAAGTGGGCCAAATGGATGTGGCTGATAAACAGGATGGCACATCAAGCAATTTACAGACACCATGTTAAATTCAGAAGTCAGTCTTACGTTTGTGTTGGATGTTTGTCTCCAAACTCTTTAATGTTCTCCTGAGACATGGATAATAAAACACAGAGAGAGGGAGAGAGAGAGAGAGAGAGAGAGAGAGAGAAAAGATTAGAGCAGACTGGGATAAATGCTTGGGCGGGTATGTTTGGCCAATGTGTCCGGACAATGACAGCACATTTTCCAAATGGGTGGAAATGACATCAGTCAACCTCTGTTTACAAACTCCAGTGAAATACCAGTGAAAGCCCATGTGTGTGTGCAGCTGTGGCTCCTCAAACCACAGCCTGCTCCAGCCCCAGCTCTTCACAGCACACATATGCACGCACACACACACCCTTGTTGTCACCAAATCCTATTTGCTGCAATTCTGCTATAGTTATATCATGTCTTCACTTTACTCTAGATGTCTTTCTATGTGGCCTTAACAGAACAGAAGACTAACAGAGCAAATGTATAGGACACAGATCGAAGGATAACAAGTGCTATTTATACCACAGTGCTGTTGAATCCTCAGTTCTGATTGGATGGAAAGAGTCAATTAATATTCTATAACAGCATGACTACTACTACTTAATGACAGGTTTATATTTATGTGTGCATTGTAATATATTAGCGTTTCTATAGTAACTTATTATTTGTATGCTGGATGCTCCATGTAAGCAGAATTTAAAAACCTGGGTAATTGTTGATCTGGTGGAGCTTTCTGTGAGGAGACATTTATTTAGCATTTTTGGAAGGAGTCTCCAGTGTCAGTGCCTTGTAACTGTTAAAGGTAAAGATGAAACTTTAAGTTACCGAAAAATCTGCAGTCTTAGTAACATGACAAGCTGCATCTTTTATATTATTAACATCAAGAGAAAGAAAACAGGAGGGTGATGAGGGAACGAGTATTTGTGGCTGTGGCAATAAACGATAGATTGTTTGGTGGACATTCCATAACATTAAAATCTAACTATAAATGGAAAAATTATGCAATGTATTGTTCTTTAATTTAAAAAAAAATGTATGGGTTGGTAAATTGCTGTAGTATGAGAGGAATAACACATTTCTGGAAATTTAATTTGAAAATGATCATATGTAATCAGCTTCAGGGTGATAATGATATTATACCAACCCATATAAGGAATAAAACAACCAGTGTTTTATTCCTTATATAACATTTATGAACCATTTGTAATAAATAAATAAATAAATAAACAAACAAGACCTTTCTAAATATGAATAAAAAAATGAAAGAGCTTGATTCTTTTTTTTTTTTCTTAATGGTAGTAGATTATTTATTCTCACCCACACAATCGCCTTTATCTGATTGGCTGCCTTTAACAGCAGCTGGGGTGTTAGTGAAGGGTCCAGATGTTTGGAGGCATGGTCAATCATGAGTGACAGCAGATAAGCTGGTGCTAACGGTCCACCACCTGAATCTGGAGTCGAATTCTTTGAGATAATTTCCTAAAACAGAAATAGAAAGTAAAATTCAAAGAAAGATAACTTTTTGCCTGGTTGTCAGTAGCTGTTGTTGTAGTACTGCAGTTATGTAAAGATGAAGGACTCTAGGTAGAATCATCTTCACTACAATCATTTTGTAGTCATTATTTTTTATGATACACTTGCAGTATTTACATTATCAAACTCATTTATCTACAGTCACACTAAGCTGCATTTATCTGAAGAAACATCAAGCTAAAACTAATAGTAGCATGTATACCAATCATTGTACCTGTAAGAGGATGTCTGTATGATTTTCCTGAAATTTCAGCACTGCCTCAGTGGATCCCAGATATTTCCTGAGAGCTTCCTGTCTGTCCATCATGTTTCCAGGGCCAAAGGAAATCGTCCCATCTGCCTGCAAGGGTAGAGCAAGTGCTAGGGGCGGAGCGGGGGTCACTCTGGGGTCACGGTACAGGAAGACAAAGTGGCTGCCGAGTCCTATGAGATCTCCAGGCTTAAGGACCGCCTCTCTGTACAGTACAACGCCATTATGACTGACAGCTCCTCCTCTGAATGGGCGCAGCAGAGCTGTGGGAACAATAGCGAGCAGTTTTATGGATCATGAGTTCAAACTGATTTGCCGTTTAAAGAATTTAAAAGAACCAAGGTCTTACTAGGCCAGAAGTCCAACAGAGTTTGGTGGTTTTCTTGGTCTAACACATCTAATTCAACCTTATCATTTATTCAGAAGACAAATCAGAAAATTGTGATGGACTATCTCCAGCAACACAGCTGGGCTCGAGTCACTGAATCAAGGTGGCTCAAGAGTGTATTCTTACGAAAACATAAACACAAACCAATGAACTTTTTTTAATGCTTGCAATGAAAAGTGTACATTTGTAACTGTCAAAGGTGGCATGAGGTGTCCAACTTATAACTGCAGCTCACAACTTTTATTTTGTAGGTTTAAGAGGTCAGAAATAACAAGAGGTAGAGAAGACAATGGAATGTTAAGATATTTCTCGTCAAACAATACAGATGACTAGATGAAATTTAATGTAGAGTTGTTTCACATTACAATACCCAAATGTCTGTCCAATTATTAGCATCTTAGCATAATTTTATACTGGCATACAAACTTTATAAATGTATATCATCTTGTCAGGTTTGTGCTGATGGTTTTCATCTGATGGGGCAATTGCAAAACATCAATACCCATGTATTGCCTGAATGAGCACAAATCCAGACACCCACCATCCAAAATATAGTGGAAAGCCATCCCAGAAGAGTAAAAGCTGTTATAGCAGCAAAGGAGGCCGAAGTCCATATTAATGCCCATGGCTTTGTAATGGGATGTTCAGTGGTCAGCGATCCACATACTTTTGGCCATATAGTGTCTTGTCACAATAAGAATGATTCCTACTGTACTTCATTTGTCATTTATTCCTTTCCCTGATATTTAGTTGTATTTTTGAGGGCTAGGACAGAACTACCTTGACCGCGGGCTTGCTCAGGGATAGCTGAGTCCCTCCTGATGAGAAGGTGACGGACGAGCAGGTCAGGAGCCGAGAGGAACGTGTCCACTCTAAGAGGTCTCTTCCCTTTGCGTTCCCGCTCTCTGTCCTTTTCCCTCTCGCGGAATGTCGGCTTCCGCCCGAAAACGTGCGTGTGGCCCGCCATGATGTACAAAACAAAGTCCTGATTGAATGAGATGGAAAACCAGAGTCATAGAAAGAAAGAAAGAAAGGAGGTGAAACAGAGAGAGAGAAAGATATAAAGGGGAAAATATTGTTGCCATTTTCAGTGTGGTTGATAATGAATATCGGCCCAATCTTCAAACTTAAGTTGATCAGAAAAGCAGATCCGATAAGGAATGAAGTGGGTTACAGTTTTCAACAATGTGGTCTTTTGTGAGGTCATTGTGCAGTGAGGCCTTATGTAGACACAGCGGGTTTATAGAGCTATTGTGTAGCCCGTGCAAGCACTGTAAGCCTCTGTTTAGCTGTTTTGTGCTGTGTGCTCAATGCCATATCCAAAGGTATGAAAGAAGAGATGGTATGTGGTGATAATGGTGATGCAGGTATGATGTCAGTGGGGAGCAGTGTGATAGGGTTGTGCTGCATGTCTAGCCTTGCTTTGGTCATATCCCTGTAGCAACAGGAAGTAAGGACGGTCTGTAGGTGGGAGGATCAGGCTCTGGGACATCACTTCCAGGTCACAGGCGTCTTTCTCGTCTTCAGCTACTCGTGAGTTTCTTTCTGCCTCACCCACAACCTGCGATCCAATGACCTTTGGCACAAAATATACAGCAAATGCTGTTTATCTTTTAAAATTGCTACATCCAGTTAAAAGGGTGAATTGATGCAAAATCAGTTGCAAACTATTTTGTAAATATTACAATATATTACAAACTAAGAAAGCATTGACACAGTTGTCTTGAAAACTTGAAAAACATGACTGCAGCTCCAACATTTCAGTAGTGTTATAAGGTGTTATACAGAAGTTGCATATACCTTACAAAGCAGTGCATTTCAGTAGAAATTGCAAATAGTACACATTTCTGGACAGTATACATTCAGGAACACCTATCTTATACTTACATGCCTTTACTCTACTCCTGCATACAGTATAGGCCCACTCTGTAGTTACAGTGCCCTCCACTAACATGAATTCATGGGGTGCGAATAATTGTTGCACACCTATATTTAACTTTTTTTAAAAAAATAAACCTGTGTTGTGTTTGCAATTGTTTGATATACATGAGAGCAGAGTATTTTTGTGAATTCTTTGAACAAAAGATCAAAAGGTTAAACAATAAAGACAATTTTTTACAGCATTCTTTGCTTATATTTACCAAAAGTGCCAATATTAGTGGAGGGCACTGTATTCGTAATCTATTGCTATAGACAATTTGTCACATCTCCTCTATCCTGTCGATCAGTGTAATGGAACCACCATTGACCAGATATTATTTGTGTAGTGGATCGTTCTCAGTACAGCAGTGATACGGACCAAGTCGTGAGACTTGGGGAAGTTAATCGGGCACGCAGAGGTGGGAAGTAACATGTTACATTTACTTCGGTTCATTTACTTGAGAAACCTTTTGAAAAAAAGAGAGTAGGTTTTAAGAGTAGGTTTAACTGGCCATACATATACTCTTACTCAAGTTCATTTTTAATCACAGAAATGCACTTTCACTTTGTTACATTCGATGGCATTCCTCCGTTACTGTTAAAGGTTGATGAATATATTTAGTTGTATTCATTCATTATATCACGTATAATGAGGTCATGAGTCTCACGATACGCTGCAGTGGTCTGAATGCGGATGCAACAACCACTCACTTTTTAGTGGCTCCGTCTTGGAGTGGGGAAGGACCGAGTGTGTCAGCGGAGGCAGGACACATACACATGCACGCAAGTTTGTGTTGTGAAAATAAAGACAGTCCACTGCTGGGAAAATGTTTGTTTTTTTGGTGTGTGTGTGTGTGGGGGGGTACTCTTACCCAAGTAATTATTAACATTATTATTTATTGAGTAACTATTTTTTATAAGTAGTTTTACAGTGTACTTGAGTTATCTTTTCAGCTGCTCTACCCACCTCTGCAGGCATGGCACCAATGGCAAGGTTTTTAAACGCATTTACTGACTAGGTATGGGCAGACTGATGAATGTGGTGAACTGATACTTCCAATTCTGACATTTCTTTTTTAAAATCTATGTTAATGTATGAATATTGATACTGTGAGCTGTTTAAAAATAATAATAATTATTATATATCTATATATATATATATATATATATATATATATATATATATATATATATATATATATATTTATCAAACATGATACGAACAATAAAATGTTGTATGCCATATGTTGGTGTTCAGGATAGGAACTACTGCTTCTTCTGCATACAGAAACTAACAAGAGAGTGTGAAGACATATCCAGGTTGGCTCAGTGACTCTGGGAATTAACTTTAGATGTTTGCTATAAATTTAGAAGTTTAAACATGTGGGTTTACTCACTTTAACTACTTAATATACAGACAAATTATGCCCCAAAACTAACTCAAAACCAAACCTCAAAATATCTTGTACGTTTTTAAACCCTTTCCTTTTATATTCCAACACCTGTAACTAGAATTGCCAAATTCACTGTAATGCACAAAATACAGTGAATAAATATACCATTTTAAAAAGCTGTTCAAAAATTCACAGGATTTGGTTACAATGAGTTGGCTAGAACTCTCTCGCTCTCTCTCTCTCTCTCTCTCTCTCTCTCTCTCTCTCTCTCTCTCTCTATATATATATATATATATATATATATATATATATATATATATATATATATATATTATATGTATATATTGCACCTGGATATTTGGTATTTCACAGGCTCTTCTTCCTCCCCTCTGCCCCTTTTTAATTCTCACCTGTCCTGGCTCTGTTGCAATCATGCTCACAATGTTCTTCCTGTCATGTGCTCCACCAGTGGTTGCTGCATTGCCACTACGTCTGGAGTCGTTGTTGGCCTGGTTGCCCTGGCGACGTCTCAGAGTCAGGTTCATGTCACTGATGCTCCTCCTGAGTTCAGTATTGCGCCCTCGATGACCCCGATCCTCGTCAAAACCACCCCCCGAGGCCATGCGGCTCCTTCTCCAGCGCACTGCCATTAAAACAATATGTAACATTTCATTTTCCTTTGTGTCTTATTTTACAAGAATTTGGGCTTATATACAATATATAAAAAGAGAACGACTCAACTGCATTGGAAAGCTTGCAGTAGTTTCCAATTTCTTAATCAAGGTTATACAAACATAGTTCCGTATAAACATTTGTGCTTGTGCATAGAGATGTAATATATAGGTATTTCTTCACAAACATTTTAAATGTGTTCCACCTCCATGATGCATAGAGGTGTTTATACAAAACCAGATGGTTTTACAAAGAACATCTGTGTTACAGCTATGCAGCTACATCACATCTTAAAACAACTTACTTACAGTAGCATATCTATATAATTGGATCTTGAGCTTTGTAGGTTAATTCCAAAACAATCACTTTAGTCCTTTCTCACCTTGGTTATTCTCTCCATCCCTCTCCCTCTCCTTCTCTTTTTCTCTCTCCTCCTTCTCATACTCATCACGCCGCTGGATCTCAAATCGACGTTCAAAGCCTTCCTTGGGCCTCCACATGTCCACTAGCAGCAGCGGACATTCCCAGGGTGCTACACCTCTCCGGCATTCTGTCTGCCATTGTAAAACACCATCTGCCTGCGGAATGGGCTTTCCAATGACATCACACAACAGGAAGTCCTCTGGAGAATGCTTCTGAAGAGCTGAGCAGGTGCACAGGTCATTGGGACATTTTTAATGAAGTGACATTATCACAGGCAGGTAGAAGACCTAATAAACATGTAGTTGAGCTATGATGTGTTCTCTGTACAATTTATGGGTCATGCGCCAACAATAGTAATGTTTTTCTGTGTAAAAATATAGAACCATAAAGATTATGGCAGTGAATCCTCTTTATGTTCTCTCCTGGAAGCTATAGTGCAGTTGCACTTCATCCAAGCAATCCACTATTTTGAAACAATTACATTACAGTGGGGAAACAACCTAACTGTTGAAGTGCTAAGGGGATAGATTTGAAAAGCATGGACCTAAAATACCCTCCATGGTCTACAACAGGAAGTGACATCTGGCACACTTACCTATGTCATCACTCTCGTTCTCCCGTTCTCTCTCAGTGTATCGGGTGATGACCTGCTGGATGAGCTGTCGTGCTGTAGAGTGGATGTTAGCCAGCAGGCTACGGTAGTTAGCTCCGCTTGAGAGAGCATCACCATAAATCTTCACTAGTCCTGGGGCAGAAGATGATGCAGGGGGCAGGTAGTGATGCAATGATGGAGTGGCTGAATGAGCCCACACTTCCCTCTCACGTTCTCCAATGGCACGGTCACGATCACTGTTGGAGCGCCCTCTCAAGAAGAGGTTGGACAGACGCTTGGCACGAGACTGCTGATTGGCTGGCCGAGGACGAAGGAAGGCAGGGTTAGGTGAAGGGGACGATGGAGGAACCGAGGAGCTAGAGAAAGACAGGGCAGTGGGAGGTGTTGGGGGCGTGGCCTCGTGTACAGAGGCCGCATCTGAGCTAGTAGTAGATCTGAGGAAGTGAACATGGGAATGTAATTTCTTTCAAATGAACTAAACATATTCATAAACATATTCAGCAAATTATGGATGTTTATTACATTCTTGTTTCTTCACTCCAGAAACTTTATATCATATCCAAACCACAATTACAATTTCTCCCTCACAAATCGCAAATCATGCTCTCTTTTCAAGCAACAAATGCACTATTTATAATGGTAACCTTCAGAAAGATTCATATATTCCTTGTATTACTATGTTTGTCATTGGGTAACAAAACCAGGCATGTTTAAAGGTTAGTTTGAAAGTGCTACATGAATGAGTACACAATTTAAGCAATGTTGTATAACAACTCAACAGCTCGGGAGTTTCTGTTTAGGGTTTTGGGGAAAAAAAAAAAACAGTAAGGGTTTGGGGTAATGACTCTTAGACCCACACTGTTTGCTATTAAATCTGGTGAGTACTGGTTCTGGAGTGGAGAAAGACAATCACTGTCCATTGTGGTTCCCTGCATTTCATCACAGAAGTAAAGACAGACATATGTACAACAAACAAATAATAATACTACAACAGTGCAGTTTTTTTCTGCTCAATCCAGAACACTGACTTGACTGATGCTGCACTTGGCCAACGTGCTCCCAGCTTGGCAAAGTGTTTCCGTGGAGAATTTATCCACAGCCCCACAGGGAAATGGAGCTTACTGAAGCGAGGACTACCAGACTCCTCCATCTTTGTGGTCCAGAGAAGAGAAAACAGCAAAATATAAAACCATAGGGGAAATTGAAGGATTAAACAAGATAGATGGCTCAGACAATGACGAAGATGAAAACATGAAAGTGAATTAAAAAATAAAACAATGACACAACAACAGAAGAGTTCACTGAGCTCATAACATGAGTCATCTTTTTAAGATTTTAATACGATTAGGATTTTTTCCTTTTTGCTTGTCATGAATCTTTTGCCCTATTGTCCTCGGGCCAAATCAGCTTACAGTGTCTGAGTTATTGGCAATGTATGACATCAGTCAATAGGCGACAGGAAATCCTGAAATATCCTTTCGAGTAATCAGGACATGCAAGGTCGAACGTTTTTCCTGCTTTGTTCAGCTTTAAGCAAAACCTCAGAGAATATTAATCTACAGCTAGTGAGGAATCCAGTGAATACTTAAGGCTATATGGAAATTATTTCTTTTGTATTCCTGTCTACAAGTTAAGACCAAAGCAGGCGGTTTGTCTTTATAGCTCTTGAACTAAGCAATCGTTCTCGTAGGCCAAAAAAGATTCAGTCCACAGCAAGAAACCAACATAGTGTTAGTAGTATTAATGTTGTACATTGTTGTACTCAATCTTTTATAGGAAGAATTTATCAAAGATCAGTGTTAACCGCTAGGCATATTCCAAGAAACACTTCACACTTGAGCCTAGAAGCAAATTCTTATACAGAATTCAGTCTAACTTCTGATTAGACTAACACTGGAAACCATACGAAGATGCTAATTACATTTCAAACCTTTTTAATATTAAGTATAGAGTATAGAGTAATCATTTCCTCTCACCAGCAGATGACTTTCGGTCTGACTCAAACACTGCGACACGTTTGTATTAAATCTGATTAAATCTCCTTTATCACTGCTGTTGTCCGGATAATTTTGCTATAGCAAGCAAATATATTTGCAAAAATATATATACTTTTGATCCACGTTTTGTGTCCTTATTTCAAAGAAATTAAGGTCGATAAGTCCATTTTTTGGGATGGCCTCACGGTGCTTTATCCCGTATTCTCTCCAGGCCAAATCAATCTTCTGGTTCTCCTAACATTTCTTTTTTAATTTTTTAAATTTTAAATACATTTCCCAACACTTCTAATAAGTCTTGCTTTTGCTTTCTCGGGCTCCCTCGTTTCGTTCTTTCTCTCCTGATCTGTGCCTATAGATAGAGAAGCAGGCCCATTGTTCTTAGTGACAGAATTTCCTTCCCCCCTTTCTGGACAACACCTATATCCTGAGAGAGAGAGAGAGAGAGAGAGAGAGAGAGAGAGAGAGAGAGAGAGAGAGAGATATGTCGAAATGTTATGAAGGAGAGAGTCCACACCATGTCAGGCCAGGTATTCGGTTTTACATTTATTACAGTGTTTTGGTGTTCATTTGGGTCACTTGGGATGTTCCTGCGTATAGACTGGAATTGGAGATGATTTGAAGCTGCAGGTGCAACGGTGGATTACTATAATAATTAGGAATCTCTCTATATTCTGGATTTATGCTGCAAAAGTCTAATGTAGCCATTTGTACACCCGGAGACAGGACATTTTACATATACACCAATCAGCCATAACATTAAAACCTCCTGCCTAATATTGTGTTGGTTCCACTTGTGCCACCAAAACAGCTCTGAACCGTCGAAGCATGGACTCTACAGGACCTCTGAAGGTGTACTGTGGTATCTAGCACCAAGACGTTAGCAACAGCTCCTTTAAGTCCTGTAAGTTGCGAGGTGGGGCCTCCATGGATTGGACTTGTATGTGCAGCACATCCCACAGCTTGAGATCTGGGGAATTTGGAGGCCAAGTCAACACCTTGAACTCTGTTATGTTCATTAAACGATTCGTGGACAATTTTTGCAGTTTGGCAGGGTGCATTATCCTGCTGAAAGAGGCCACTACCATTAGGGAAATGGCAAAGTTGCTCACATCCTTAAGCTTGCCCATTTTTCCTGCTTCCAACACATCAACTAATATAGCCTACTCCTTGGCAGGTGCCACTGTAACAAGATAATCAATGTTATTTACATCACCAGTCAGCTGTTTTATTGTTATGGCTGATCGGTGTATAGAGTAACAATAACAATATATTGTATAATTCTGTGGCTCAGTTATTTTGGCATGTGACATTCAGATCAGTTGAACTTCATTATCTCACCCCACGCACCCCCCCGCCACTTCCATGACAGATCTACAGATGGTAACACTGTATCTTTCTTCACATATTAAAGAGGGTCCAATGGGTACACTAACAATCATAGCGCAGATGTTCTGCTTGCCACAGCATGTTTTTTACATAGCATCTTTTATTTAATTCAGGTAGGGTTTTTTTTTCTCCAAAAAAAAAAGGAAATGGGAAACTGACAGGAAGTTGATGAGAGAAACGGACCTGTGACCTTTGACTTTGGCAACAACAGGATAATGGTGACAGGAAAGAGGGAACGTGTGTGTCTGTATAAGAGATGAAGACAGAAAGAAAGAAAGAAAGATTCTGTGTATGAAAACCCTTTTCTACTAAATTATACTCCATTCTTAATTTCTTTCAATTTTATTTGTTTTCCAATCAATTGAATGTCATATTACTTCTGATTAGCATGACATCACCCTTCAGAATCACATGAAGATTTTTCGGGTCAGAGATGCAGCGAGCTGCAGGATCCTCAGACAGGAAGCTCTGACAGCAGGCTGTGAAGGCTCCTGTGCGTCATTCAGACTCGTCCCTCCAAGTTTGTTTTTGGCAAAGGAGTGAAAGGTTTTCCTGACTGGATGGCTGAAGTAGAGAATGTGCATGGAATGAATGAGTACAGTACAGTAGTGTGTTCACGGAGCTGGTAAACGCCAGACTTTACAACAAATTACAGTACTTTCCTATTTTGGATGGCTTCTGCCCTATTGGAAGTTGATTCAGAAGCTGACAGTGCCCTGCAAAGGCAAAGAACAGTTACTACACACTAGCTCAAAACCCATCATTCACCCAGCGTTATCTTCTGAGATCTGTCCACTTTTTTTTAAACCCATCTCTCTTTTTCTAAGGTTACAGTTTGTGTAGGATCACAGCATTTCAATTTTAGTTATTAATACAGTGTCCAATTGTTACAGGCATGTTTTCCATCGTTAAATAATATCTATTTTTATTTTGAAAATAATTTTAGTGGGCTCTGAAATGCCTCTAAAGTAGTATGTTGGATTCGAGGGCTTGAATATTTTAGGGCCAGGCACCACCACAAGCTAATTTTTCCTTTACTTATATCAGAATGAAATTGAAAGTATACAACAATACATACATTTATATTGCAATTTTCTTTGAAATATGTAAAGAAGGCAAAACATCATTAAATGTGACATCTCAAATTTTAACTCAGAATAGTGTTATTTTGTGGAAGACTACACACAAGTGTATAATTAAACAAAGGTATAATATTATTGTAAAAAAGTTTGCCTAATTATATAAACAAGATTTCATTTAAAGTTAAAAACTACTCAAGATAGTAACATAACTCTATGTCAAGACCTTTCAACCTGTGTGTGTAAAAGGATGAAAAATGAAAAAAGGCAGAGAGACAATGTTATTAACATGATCCCAGGAAACTGTTCATCTTTTATAATGAAACATTATGTCATCTAAAGACCTATACATAGATACTACCCAAAAGAATATATATATATATATATATATATATATATATATATATATATATATATATATATATATATATAAAATTATTATTATTATTATTTATTTATTTTTTTAAGTAGGTGTCAACAGAAGGTGGAAAACGCCAGACTTTTTAAGTAGGTGTCGGCAGAAACCTTGGGTTCAACTACAAGGTCATGCAAGGTGAGCTTATTGCAAAGGCATGTACAGTAGTTGCTGAATTGGTCATTAATATAAATGCAGTCTATAGAGCAGGGTGTGCAATCTTATCAAAGGGAGCCACACATAAATAAAATTAATCAGTTGATCTTAACCTCCAATTGAATACAAGGTGTGGCTCCTGTTTGGTTAGAATGAAAACCTGCAGATAAGTGGATAAGATTAGACATGACTGTCTACTATATTAATTGTTTACAATGTTTACTACAATATTAAACAAGTACTTTGTTTAAGGTCTCAATATGCATGCACATGTGCACAAGAAGGTATCCAGATGATTCTTAACATCATGGCAGTTAGGAGGTGTGAAACAGAACCTACATCGGAGTGAAATAATCGTGGCAGCTGCTCATATGTGTAGTATCCTGCCATAATCTTGGCAGACAACTATAAAGACATCAACTTTTTATACCCACAATCTCATTGACTTAATAACATTGTTCTTTCATATACTTGACAATGTAATGTAATACTAACATAGTGCTAAACAAGCATGCACCTACTATCTACATAAGCTTTATCATATAAATCTACACAAACTTTATCATATAAATCTAGCCAAGCTTTATCATATAAATCTACACAATCTTTATCATATAAATCTACACAAGCTTTATCATATAAATCTACACAATCTTTATCATATAAATCTACACAAGCTTTATCATATAAATCTACACAAGCTTTATCATATAAATCTACACAAGCCTTATCATATAAATCTACAAAAGCTTTATCATATAAATCCACACATTCTTTATCATGTAAATCTAAACAAGCTTTATCATATAACTCTACACAATCTTTAGCACACTGGCAAAGTCTGAAAACGCATGCTACCATACTATATAGTATGTCAAAACAGCAGCTCTACCGCCTACAGTGTTACTATTCTGGCACACTATTTAGTAAACTAGTATACAGCTTCGAGCTCCAGAGTTGACGCTCCGCCCACACTTCCTCTCAACAATCCCATAATTCAGTGCGTTCCACCTCTCTTTCAAGGAGATCTTTTGCTCCGGACGCGTTAGGTAGGCCGCAAAAATCTTGTCAAATGTTTATACTGTGGTGAAGACAATCTTAATATTTATTTTTCTTGTAATTCACGATATCTCTTGGATATTCGAGTTAGTTGCATATATAATGCTTTAGTCGTTAATTAATATAAGCGGTTGTTTGGCTTGACTTGTCTGGCACGAGCGTGAGCTAATAACCGTCTGGCTAGCTGAGGTATGAAGTTTATAAGACTCGTACAGATAAACGTGATTATTAACACAGTAATAATGTCGGGAGAGGGAGATTCCGTTTAAAACAACAAAATCTCTTCTGGTTACTGCTTCAGATTGTTCACTAGTTTGTCAGCGACAGCAGGCGACCTCTAATCGTGACCCGTTGCTACTAAAGTCAAACCGCTCCATAAATGTAGCATCGGTTTAAACAGGAGTTCTGTCAAGTGGTTAACCTTCATTTATTTGTGTATATATTTATTTACTTCGTAACAAAGCGCTGTTGTTGGATATGCCAATGAAGAAGAAAAATAGCTCGATCTTTGTATTTAAGCGTTATTTATTGTACTTTTATACCTGGAGTTGTAGACATTAACGAACAAACTCTGTCGAAAGCATAATCTGAGATTATTGGTTAGAACTAAACTGTGTGTGTGTGTGTGTGTGTGTGTGTGTGGAGACTTCACTTGACTTTATACTTGTTTACAGTTGTGGACTTGCCTTCAAGTTTTGGTGAAAGATGGCTGGGGTAATTGAAGAGAAGATGAAGGGATACAGAACTGCTCCGTTCGATGCCCGCTTTCCCAACACCAACCAGACACGAAACTGCTTCCAGAATTACCTTGGTGAGTTTGGGACATGTTGAAGTCACCCTAACGACTCCAAAGTTAACACTGCAGACATTTTTGAAACTCTGATATTTCCGAGGTTCGACTTCCCCAGCATATAGGTTTGTTTAATCATGATGGGGTGTATTGCCAGATTTGATGTGTACACCTCCGTGCGTTTAGAAGATATCCGAGTTCCTCTTCAGAGACATGCTGGTCTCCTTTTTATTTCAGAGAAGACAATTGACCTCGTCTCCATAAGCAAGCTAGGTTCTGTTTAGACCCAAGCCAGTTTGTGTCCTCTATCCACAGGCATGACGTGTTTGTCTTGTCTGTCAACATCTTGTGGGTTAACGTCAGAAAATGCATCAGTGGATGGGATTGTCGAATCGGAGTGTCCTCCTGTACAGTACAGATTGAATATGACACCAAAATCAGATCACTGTGTGTCTAATAGTGTAGAATTAATTACAGGTATCGCTAGTCTTACCTGCATCTGAGCGTTGTCAGGATTCCAGCACTGGTGCCACTAACTAGTTCACACTACACGATTTTAAGCCTCATTTGCAAGTTGTCGAGCTCGGAGGCAAATCAGCGAGCAATCAGCAGTCAATAGTTATGCGTGAACTGCTCAACCACGCATTGGTGACGCCACACAGATATTTGGCATGTTAAATATCTGGAGCTATCGGGCGAATTCACTTCCTGTGGTGTGAAAAGTGTCATCACTGGGAGCGATTGCGGTGATGAGCTGCAGCCAATGAGAGAGCAGGACATGAGGTGAGGTCACGGTGAGGAAGGGAAACCTGCGAAACATATATGGCACAAAAATAAAGGGGAGAAGCTGTACGGCAATGTTTACTCGCCTCCACCTCTCTCTGTAGCACACACAACCCCAATCCCGACACTCCTGTTTTGCACGTGGTTTTCGCATCATATATCCGTGTCACTTCTCACATTGTGTTTTCGTGACAAAAACATTGTTTGGACACCAGATAGTCATCGGGTGAGCGAGTCTTTGTCAGATGGTGTGTGTGTGTGTGTGTGTGTGTGTGTGTGTGTGTGTGTGTGTGTGTGTGACCGCCTGTTGTGACTTCATGACTCCCGATTACAAGACAAAGTCGTGTCGTGTGAACAGCATAGCGATCTGCTGACTATGAAAGTCGTGTAGTGTGAACTCTGCTTAGTTGTACAGTTGGAAGCACCAGTCGTCTGGTGGGTAAAAAAAAAACAGTCGTGTTTTTCATTGTGTCCACAATAAACAGAGTGCATGCAGCTTCGGCATGTTTGCTTGCTTGAAGGGACGTCCATTTTTCTTTTTCTCGCTTTTGGCAGTACGATAGGCCGTGTTGAGCTTTGCCAAAAGCTTGTTCGTCTTGTTAGCTCTATACGCAGCCTCTTGTCTCCGAAAGCTGGCGACGAGCGGAGCTGTGCTTCGTGTCATACAGGCATCTCTGCAAAGTTTATGACTTGCGCTTCCATTTGGAAGCTTTTATAGTTTTGTGTTTAAAGTTTGAACACACTGTTGCAAATTTTGTGTTTCCTGCTCTAGCCACAATGTATACAATACACACAATGCTTTATTTTTTTTATTTGTTATTATTTTGTACCTTTGCCAGGGTCATTCTTGCATCCATTCTGTACGGAAAACATATTTATTTATTAGTTGCATGAGTTGGCCCTTCTCTCTGTAGTTCTTGTTCTGGGTCTGCTGTCGCTCCTTCAGCTGAGATACTGCCATCAGGAGTTGATGGGTTTTTGCGAAAGAATGGGTCAATAAACTGCATGCACACGTGCTTTAATGCAGCTCCCTTCAGGGGACGGGGTACCCGAGATGATGAGGGAATGGTGGGGGGAGGGGAGGTGAAAAGGAAGAGTGATTGGATGCACTGTAGACTTAATCACACGATAGAACATTCCAGCGCACTAAAAGGAAATAAATACATATTGGTCAATTTTACTCAAAAAAAAGTTAGTCACAAGGACAGGAAAAATGGTGGCAAAATGTGACTATTTGCTCGCTGTGTGGAGCCCAGACTGTGAATTGGTTGATGCATAAATAATTTTTAAAAATTCAATTACTACATCTGGGTTTTTTTGGCTAATCATTACAAAATAAGTTTTTGAAGCTTGCTTTCTTGTCCAGAATTACAGTACTAGATCAGATTTGAACTAGCCATGAATCTTTATCCTCCCGTTTGTAATGTTGCAATTCAGTGTTTTCATTATTATCCTTGGGTAGTTTAGAAGAATCATGTTTGCTCTTTAGCCAGCTGGAGGCTTGTTATGAATGCATTGTAAGCAGTGATGCTGACTTTCATTTGGTGTGCTTGTTTCTCTCTTTGCAGACTTTCACAGGTGTAGTAAGGCACTGTCAGCAAAAGGACAGGACGTCACTCCCTGTGACTGGTATCAGAGGGTCTACAAGAGCCTGTGCCCTATCAGCTGGGTAAGAGTTTGATGATTTATTTGAGCAGCTGCAAGAAGTACAGACTTTTAATGATCCTCAACTGAAGCCAGTACAAATTGTTCCTACAGCTTTGCTACAAACAGTTGATAGTGGCATGAATTAAAAGAAAACCCATAAACAGTATGTCAGACGTAAGTAGACAATTCAATATGAGATACTCACTCACTGAGCACTTTATTAGGAATGCTATATTAATACTGGATAGGGCCTCCCTTTACTCTCAAAACAGCCTCAGTTCTTCATCACGTGGATTCCACAAGATGTTGGAAACATTCCTTTGAGATTCTGGATCATGAAGGCATCACGTAATTCCTGCTGATTTTTCAGGTACACTTTCATGCTCCGAATATCCCGTTCTACCACATTCCAAAGATGTTCTATTGGGTTCAGATTCGGTGACTGGGAAGGTCACTGAAGAACATTGAACTCATCGTTATGTTCATGAAACCAGTTTAAGACGACTTGCTTTGTGACAGGGTGCATTATCATGCTGGGAGTAGCCATTAGAAGATGGTACATTGTGGCCATGAAGGGATGATTCAAGCATTCAAATGATGATTGATTAGTATTAATGGGCCCAAAATGTGCCAAGAAAACATTCCCCTCATCATTACACCACTTCCATCAGCCTGTACTGTTTACACAAGGCAGGTGGGTCCATGGATTCATGCTATTTGTGCCAAATTCTGACTCTCTCATCTGTGTGCCTCAGTAGAAATGGAGATTCATCAGAGCAGGCTATCTTTTTCCAGTCTTCAGCTGTCCAGTTTTAGTGAGGCAGTGTCCAATGCAGCCTCAGTTTTCTGTTCTTGGCTGACAGAAGTGGAACCCGACGTGGTCTTCTGCTGTTGAATTCCATCTGCCTCAAAGTTCAACATGTTGTGCATTTGGAGATGCTTTTCTGCTCACCACAGTTGTTCAGAGTGATTATCTGAATTACTGTAACTGTAGGTTTCAGCTCGAACCAGTCCATTCTCTGTTGACCTCTCTCAACACTGTGTTTCTGTTAACTGAACTGCTGCTCACTGGATGAGACTGTTATGTGTGGAAACCCCAGGAGATCAGCAGTTATAGAAATACTCAAACCAGCCCATCTGGCATCAATCATGCCACAATCAAAATCAGAGATCACACATTTTCCCCATTCTGATGGTTGATGTGAACATTACAGGAAGCTGCTGCCTTGTATCTGCATGATTTTATGCATTGCACTGCTGCCACACGATTGTCTGATTAGATAATTGCATGAATGAGCAGGTGTACAGGTGTTCCTGATAGTGCTCAGTGAGTGTAAATACAATATGTACAATCCAGACCCTCTGCAATAACAGTTAAGCAGTAAATCTTGTACTTGGTGATGGACACAGCTTGTTTGGCCAACTAAAAGAGAAGCTGCTGGCACACAGTAATATTGGCACCCTTGGTAAATATGATCAAAGAAGGCTGGGATGTAAATTTGTCTTTATTGTTTAACCATTTGATCTTTTTTGTTTTAAAAAATCCCACATACTCTGCTCTCTTGGATATCATACAATTGCAAACAAAACAGGTTTATCCAAAAAAAAAATTAAAATATAGGTGTACAACAATTATTGGCACCCTTTTAGTCAATACTTTGATACCTCCCTTTGCCAAGATAACAGCTCTGAGTCTTCTCCTATAATGCCTGATGAGGTTGGAGAATACATTGCAAGGGATCTGAGACCGTTCCTCCATACAGAATCTCTCCAGATCCTTCACATTTCGAGGTCCACACTGGTGGCCTCTCCTCTTCAGTTCACCCCACAGGTTTTCTGTGGGTTTCAAGTCAGGGGACTGGGATGGCCATGGCAGAACCTTGATTTTGTGGTCAGTAAAGCATTTTTGTGTTGATTTTGATGTATGTTTTGGATCACTGTCCTGCTGGAAGATCCAACCATGGCCCATTTTAAGCTTTCTGCCAGAGGCAGTCAGGTTTTCATTTAATATCTGTTGATATTTGATAGAGTCCATGATGCCATGTATCCTAGCAACATGTCCAGGTCCTCTGACAGAAAAACAGCCCCAAAACATTAGAGGCACCACCATATTTAACCGTGGGCATGAGGTACTTTTCCATATGGCTACCTCTGTCTGTGCACCAAAACCACCTCTAGTGTTTATTGCCAAAAAACTCTATTTTGGTTTTATCTGAACATAGAACCCGATCCTGTTTGAAGTTCCAGTAGTGTCTGACAAACTGAAGACACTTTTTAGTTTGTTTTTCGATGAGTAGAGCCTTTTTTTTTTTTCTTGAAACCCTTCCAAACAACTTGTGGTGATGTAGGTGACTTCAGATTGTAGTTTTGGAGACTTTCTGACCCCAAGACACAACTAACTTCTGCAATTCTCCAGCTGTGGTCCTTGTAGATTTTTTTTTCCGTTTTTTTTGGGGCCCCTCGAACCATCCTCTTCACAGTGAGTTGAGACAATATAGACATGCATCCAATTCCAGGTTGATTCTTAATATTTCCAGTTGGCTGGAACTTCTTAATTATTGCCCTGATGGTGGAAATGGGCATTTTCAATGCTTGTGCTATTTTCTAATAGCCATTTACTATTTTGTGAAGCTCAGAAACCTTTTGCCGCACATCACAGCTATATTCCTTTCTGTCCAATTGTTGTGAATGATTAAGGGAATTTGTCCTATGTGTTACCTCATATTTATACCCCTGTGAAACAGGACGTTATGGCTGAGCAATTTCCTTTTCCTAGTCACCCAGGTTTACTAAAAAAAAAGAAATTTAAATATCAATGGGAATATAATTCAAATATAGATTTCTCATGAGTTCATATGGGTGCCAATAATTGTTGCACACTTATATTTAACAGATTTTTTTTTTTATAAACCTGTTTGCAGTTTGATATCCATGAGCAGGAGTATTTTTGTGAATTTTATAAGCAAAAGTTTAAACAATAAAGACAATTTTTCACAGCCGCCTTTGCTCATGAGTGCCAGTATTAGTGGAGGGCACCGTAAGTTCTATCTGAATCACCATATTACGTTAACATTATATTAATTCAGAGAGTCTTCCGTCAGTTCTTCAGCTGCACCAGTAAAAAAAAAAAAAAAAAAAAAGTGGGATTTTCCAGCCGTTGCATTTGAGCTCCAGCCCTAGGTAGAAGCTTTGTGTGCATTTTCAGCCAATGTCTCTGTATTATAAAACTGGTAGCTTTAAGTGATAATTGGTTGCTTTGGCCAGAATGCAGAAAAGTTATTTGATGCCCTTCTAAATTTCATGTATTAGAGGGAAGAGTGCATGAAGTAAATGCATAGTGTGTAATATCATTTGGGACACAACTTTGGTCTGTACTCTCTGCATTTGTCCTGTGCGTGTTTTCGGAACAGAAGTAACACGATGAGTAAACGTGTCCCGAGCTGTGCACAGACTGACTAATCAACAATGAGATACATTGACAACAATTGTCATAATCGATTGCTATTGATTATTATAGTTGTTGCAGCTGCTCTTAAAACACTGAGGCTGTTTACACAAGAAAGTTTGTATTCATGGAAACCTTGTAGTTGAAAGAATGAAAGAATGTCCCGAGTGTAAACTTGCGCATAAGAAAACCAACTAATGTAAACCGTAACTTGATCGACTTCAAATTATATATTTCGCATGCATTTCTGCACTTTTATACATGGTATATAGTGTGCTGGTTAAACTGTGTATTTTTATGTTTACAGCATTTAGCAGCTGCCTTTATCCAGAGCGACTTATAGAAGTTCTTTTCTACCAACGGCAAAATATTTAACCTGAAATGCATATGATGGTTATATCAGTCTTAATTTAAAAATATATATTTAGTGTTTGTGATGTTCTTTCTGCAAGCGCTAATAACTGTTTAATGTTGGCACAGTGGTTTAGTTTTGCAACTGATTTGTTTGTCCTGAATATATTGGTTTTGCTGTTTGTCAAAAGTAGTTAATCAGGTGCCTGTTACAATTAGGGCTGGGTTTTGTGACCAATTTGGTGATTCGATTCTTATTTATATGGTTTCAATTTAATTCAATATCGATTAGTTATCAATGTTTAATTTAAAATGTTAGTTTTGCAGACATGCAATCCATGTTTTATTATAAATGCCGGTAACTGAAACCCTTCTACTTGGCTATTTTACTGAAATACACATTTATTTTAACAGTAGAGCACACAGATGTTAATCACTTTTTACTTTGAGTAACAAACATTGTAACAAGAAATCATAAATATGTGCATTATTGTAAAAAAAATATATATAAAAACATAAATGTGCAACAGTGAAATTCATTAACAACTTCAAAGCTTGAAAGATGGTGACCTCTTCAGGACAAGAGGTGAACTACAGATAAGCTTCACATCCTTTCAAGTAAAGCACATGCGTTAATCGATTCGGGGATTTCCGAATCGATATTGTTTCGTTAAATTGAAGAGCCATTCAAATCGGAGAAACTTTAATTTTATTTTATTGTTTTTTTTTTATTTTTATATATTAACCCATCCCTACGAGGTCTCTCCATAGTCATTAGATGTTCAACCGAACCTTGGTCGAGAAACCTTGGAAGAGAATACATGCGTTAAATCAGAGTGGGGGCATAATTGTGTCCTCCCATAATTCCCAAATTCCTCTTTAGGCAAGTTGTAGCTGAAAGCAGAGGTGTGGTTATTTCAGCTGTAGCTATGAAATATGGTAGGCATCAGTGCTAGCAAACATTTAATTGCAAAATATCCATGCAGTGTTTACCATTTGTGTTCTGTGTTTTTGTGTTTTTTTTTTTTTTTTTTTTCTTCTCCCCCCACCCTGTTCCTGCAGGTTGAGAAGTGGGATGGACAGGTTCAAGATGGAAGCTTCCCTGGAAAGATCTGAACAGCCTATGGTAGCCTTTTGTAGATTACCTCATTAAACATGTTAAATTTGTTTAGTTTGAGTGCTTGAGGGGTGACAGTCATGATAGTCACCCACCTAATCATGACCTAGTCACCCACATCTTTCAGTGGTTCACACTGTTCAGTTTTGTCACTCTGTCTTATTTACGCTGGTTACATAATAAAGACGCACAATGTTAATTACTTTTATTGCTTTGGGTATCTGTTTAAACAATTCAGCATTGCTAGTGTTTATTCTGAATAATAGTAAATAACTAAATTACCCAGATCCAAATGAGACCCAGTAAAATGGATCTCCTTTTATCAAGCTGGATACGAATGGGTTTATTCATAAATTGTTTGTACAAGAGTTTACACGAGAAATTTGGTTTTCATGAGAATCCCATAAATTTGGGGAAAAAAACTAGTGCATAATTACTGATATATATATATATATATATATATATATATATATTTATATAAAATATGGGTTATCTTTCTAAAACACATCCTTATGCTAGTTCACTAGCTCTGACACTAATGGAACTGCAACAGGTCAATTCAATTATTATGTTATACTTTTTGCTGTAGACTGAAGACGTTTGGGTTTTAGATCAAAAGATAAATATGAGGAGAGTTAAGAATTTAAGCTTTTGTTTCCTGGTGTTTGTGTGTGGTAAATGATAGAACATGGCACATTTTGTATCAGACCACCCAATTTGTAGGCAAGTAAAAATACTGGAACATGAGACTAACAGTTTCTTGTTACCCTGATGTGTCCTGTTAGATTTATCATTTAAACAATAAATAGCTCTGAACATCTACTCTTAGTTTTAGCCGTCAGTTTCACCTGTGAAGACTGCATTTATTGTTTAAAAAGGATAAGCCAACATGAAGACCAGAGAGCCGTCTATGGGAGAAAAGCAAGCCAGCTTGAAGCCGAGAACAAAAGGAAAATCTATCAGAGGCACTACATGGGGCATAGCCAATACAGAAACTTGGAATGACCTGAAAAAGAAAGAAACCACTGGTGTACTGAGCAATAGACACCAAATAAGTGGGCCGAGGAAAACGGCTGATGACAAACGTTGTGAGCGCTGTTAAGAAAACCCCAAAAGCAGTCAGTGACCTCAAGGTCCTCCCCAGGGCAGGGGTGAAGGTATCACAATCCACTGTTTCAAGAAGACTTTGAGAGCAGAAATATAGAGGCCATATCACAAGATGCAAACCACTCATCAGCAATGTGAATTCACCAGTTGGGAGTTCACAAAGACATACAGAGATGAGCCAAAAATGTTGATGTAACTCATGACGGTAGCAGCAGAATGAATGTAGAAGTTTACAGGAACATCTTGCCTGCCAATTTACACAGAAATTCATAAAAATTAATCGGGAGGAACTTTATCATGCAACAAAACAATGATTGGAAACACACTGCCAACACAACAAAGGACTTTATCAGTGGGGGAAATGTGAAGGCTTTTAGACTGGTCAAGTCAATCACCAGCCCTTAACTTAAAATCCAGCATGCATTTCACCTCCAGGAGGGTATTCCAGAAAGCAAGGTTATCTTAGCTTTACATAAACCCTGAACTCTAGGTTGATTAACCCAAACAACGCTTACTCTGGGGTTTCCAGTTCCAGAACACCTGTGAGGAGTAAGCTCAATCAACCTTCTCCTGGTAACTCAGAGTTAACGCATATGCACAATAAGTATATGTAGACCTTGTCAATGGATCAGGATCAGGAGTCACCATGGAAACCAAGGGTGAGAAAGTGAGCTGCATACTTTAGCAAAGCAGAATTATGAGGAATATAAGCCACTTATAACAAAAAGAAAGCAACATTGCTGTATCGGACAGTCAGTTGGTTTGAAAAAAAGTAACGGATTGAGTAAATGCACTAGTTTATATGTTCATAAATATCTGAAAACTTTCATTGTGAAGCAAAATCGAACTCTGATCCTATTAGACCCGTGCCATAACATTTAATAGATATGCCTTTACTTTTAGCCCTCCATCAATTTATTAACATTGTACACAGTACTAATAATATAGTAGGCTTTACATTTTATCAGGTGTAATCCTTCAGGACCCAATTCAAAATGAAACACAAACATTCTCCAAAAAGATATTTCATAAATTTCTTCATGAAATATAAGAATCATCTTTTTTTTAACAGATATTTTCTTACACTTGCTAATGGACACATTGTATTAATTGACCCTTCTGCAACAGCACATACTGCCACAGTTGTAAGTGATTATTGTGTTCAGGTATTGTTTGTTTGCTAGACCATTAGTAATGTGTACTGTAGGATGAAGATGAAGAGACCACCTGCTTTGACAGAAGTACAAACTGAAGATGCTGGGAGGCCCACAGAGGTATAACATATAATGCATTCCCTTTATTTAAAGATGTGATTTATTAAAACTTGTCATCGTTACCTTAAAGATTATGGCTGGGGATTCCTGTACAGAAGAGGCTCCATCTACCTCGACACAGAATCTTGGCAGTGTAAAAATTTACTTCAGTCGCCCTGGTTCAAAATATCTGGTCTGTGTATGTATTACAGACATTTATGTTATCAGTCATACTGAATTATCATTCATTAATTTCCTAGCTGCCTTCAAAGGAGCTGTATAATGTGAATGCACTGTCAGCTGTCTGAAACAAACTAACCCTGGAACATAACCTGCTTCAGAGTTGATTATGTTCAGAGAGTAAGTTGCTATGGCTGTTTACATACCCTGAAAGTTACCTCTGTTTTTGGAACCGAAATTCTTACCCAGGTAAGTCGCATAACTTGCTTTCAGGAATACCCCCTTGAAGGGGAGACTGAAAGGAGAAACCCCCAAAAAACACAAACAACTGAAAGAGGCATATCTATCTTTTGATTTCAAATGTCTTTTTGGTTTATAACACAAACAAACAAATTGGCTGTACCATTCCTCTTAAATTTGGAGAGAATTGTATATTGTTGACATTAATTAAGGAATGTAAAAATTAAAGAAATTGAAATGACCTAAACCCATGTATTAAGCCAAATAAAACTAATAATTAATTTATAATCATTCCTTTTGCGATTACAGAAATTAACACAAACTCAAGGAAACGCAGCAATATTCAGAGGCGCTGGCAATTTTTCAAAATTTCCACAGATTTTTCAAAGATTTGGGCCAAGACACGTGTGACGTCATCACAACACACATTCAACCAAAGCCCTCTTCGATTCACGTATGTTGAACACGAGTATAGCAAAAGGTCACATTTAAAAACAGAGAAGCAATTGCAATTTCATCAATTCTATTATTTTTCACAAAAATGCACAAAATACTCTGCAAATTGCGTCGAAAATGTTGAAAAATCAGCAAAATCTAGCGTTTTTGGCCGCAGCAATCACGAAAAAACTGCGAAATCCTGTACAGACTGTATAAGAAAAGAAGTGCTGTGGTGTGAAATATTTTTTGGCATAGAAATATTTTCCACTTCTGTTTTTCTGCCTTTACCATGATCTTTCGTTTTGAGTAAAAAAAAAAATAAATAAATATGCAAAATTTCTACTTCTGTTTCTGACTTCACCCTGGTTGTTTACTTCGTTGTCACAGCTCTGTGCACTTGAAGTTTTGTAGGTGTCGCCTAAATGTGAAAGAGCTGTTCTGGGAATGTTCTTCGCATGTTTCGGTGAGTCAGCTTTACCGAAATATTTGTAAATCCAGCGGAAAATTTACATTTATAGCAAATTTTACAGACACGGCTTTACTCAAAGATTGATAAACGAGGCCCATTGTGTGCTGGCAGTTAATGCGTGCTGTGGATAATAGCAAGTAATTGTGTGTGTAAACTCATTTATAAACCATTATTTATAAACCATTAAAAATGTCTTTTTTTAAACAGGAGCTTTTGCTGAGCAATAATATACAAAATATTGAAAGAAAAAATTAAAAGCAGCTATGTTGTGTCTGACTTCCTCAATATATCAATTTAAAACAATAATGTATATACACTCAGGTTAAGGATATTTAATCTCAGTTCTTTACAACTCCACACATTTCATATTACCATACATACATTTCTTTGGCATATCAGTCAGGGCATCTAATTTATTCATTTAAGAGATCATTTTAAAACAATTAATTAGAGACAGTTATTTCAGTTCTAATTTACTATATCGGTATTCCAGTGTCAAAAGTTTACATACAACAGTTCACTGTCTCTTTAAACAGTCTGGAAGATTTTAGAAATTGATGTAATGCCTTTACAAGCTTCTGATTGGCCAGTTGTCATAATTAGGAGTTCATTGGGAGTGCATCAGTCTGTGGCTGTAAAATCCAAACTCGGCCAAGACCTCAGAAAAATATTTTTTGGTCCTCCAGAAGTCAAGTTCGGGTACTCCGGTTTCCTCCCCAGTCCAAAGACATGCATGGTAGGCTGATTGGCATGTCCAAAGTGTCCATAGTGTATGAATGGGTGTGTGAGTGTGCCCTGCTATGGATGTCCAGGGTGTACCCCGCCTTGTGCCTGATGCTCGCTGGGATAGGCTCCAGGTTCCCCATGACCCTGAAAAGGATGAGCGGTATAGAAGATGGATGGATGGATGGATCTCCTATGTGCGATAAAAGGGTAACCGTGGTTTGGTGCTCACTACTGATTAATAAACGTGTGTTGAGTCAGTATCGCTAATGTTTCAATATTTTAAGTGACATATACACACATTCTGAATCGATTACAGGGACATTCCTCAAATTGCATCCTTCAAATAAAGTAAGTAAAGCTTGCTGGAAAAAGGATTAGCAAAACAGACATTGACAAACATGGAACATGAACATGTCTTCGATTTTTAAACCATATTTTAGAATTAGTGTTTGAATGATTTTTATTGCTGTTCAACTGAAACGATTGAATGGAAATGCTACAATGGCTACTTTCACTCTTTTAGTGCATGAGTTAAGTGCGGAATTTTAATGGTGTATATATTTTTAAATGTTTATTGACGAATAAAATGTCAAAATATTACTAAATATACTGTTTTATTATTTTGTAATTGCTTATAAAGTATTAGGATAGTTTTATACTATTGGGGCAGTTTAGAGATCCATCTGCGTTAGATATAAACTCCAGGTCACGAACAACCTGAATATGTAATAATGATTGGCGAAACACATATGCGTTTAAGGGTTAAACAAAAAATGAACTGTTTAGACATAATGGTCAGCGCTATGTATGGAGGAAAAATAGTGAGGCTTTTAATCCAAAGAACACTATCCAACTATGAAACATGGTGGTGGCAGCATCATGGAGGTAGGGGTGTGGAACTGAAATGAGGAACTGGTGGAGATAGATGGCACCATGAGTAAGATGGGTTGTCTGGAATTACTGAAGCAACACCAAGTTAAGCAATTAAAAGACAGTGACACCAAATACTAACCCTAAGTGTACGTAAGCTTTTGATTCACAGTAAAGCTGAACTAAATCTGTCTTTTAGCTATTACTTTGGAAATGGCCTCTTCTGGAAATAAGAGTAGATACCTTAACTGGCTTAACATGGTCAATGTAATGTTGAGTTTTAATGTTGTAAGCCTTGGTGAATGTAACTTTTGACCTTTACAGTAATCTTTAGAGAATTAAAAGTGGAAGTAAAGAAAAGGATAAGGAAATTTAGTGCTTGCTATGCTTTTATAATTTCAAAGTTCAGTTTCAGTGTAAGTTGCATCATCTCATTGCCAGGAGATCAGTTTAATGACAAGTTTCTATCATAATATCATAATTGACTATTTTCTTTTTATTTACAATTTTGATGTGTTTTATTAAAATGGACAAACACTCTTGCTCTATTAAAAAAAATTGTTACAAAAGCATCAATCCAAAGCATCTACAATCATCTTATCATCCATGATGTGACTTGCTACCAATGTACTGATTAAATAATGAGGCTTGTTAGTTTTTTATGAGAGAGGCAGGGTTAATATTTGCACCAAAATACTAAATATCTTAACTCATTTAAAAAAAAAAAAAAAAAAGTTATGAATTGAATTGTAAATGTTTAAATTGTAGAAGTCGTCATTCCAGTTTATCCCAAAGGTGTTCAGTGGGGTTGTTCAGTTGGGCTCTGTTCAAGCCACTCGAGTTGTTCCATTCTAAACTTGGCAAACCATGTCTTCATGGAGCTCGCTTTGTGTTCAGGGACATTGTCCTGCTGGAACAGATTCCAGTCTTGTTTGGCCCCTACGTTCCAGTGAACAGAAATTGTCATGTTACAGCATACAAAGATATCCTATACAATTGTGTGCTTCTAACTTTATGGCAACAGTTTTGGGGAAAACCACATACAGTATGGGTGTGATGGGCAGGTATCCACATACTTAACAGCATACAGTATAATATACTGTAGGTTCTAGTACAAGCAGTCAAATGTCACCAAAATGCTTTTTTTAAAAGAATTGTTGCAAAATTAAACTGTTATGAGGAAAAAATGTTTCAAAACTTCTGGGTATTGTTTGCAACACCTAAATATTTTTGCAATAATGAAGCCGTAATGATTGCGACATTTCTTTCCACCATTAATGACTTCAGTTTGACCACATAGGCAGTCTTATCTCAGCACCGCCAAACTTGTAAAACATTTTGATAGAAATGGTCAAACACATTTTATACCTCTGCTTGAGGAAGAGTTTAGTTGGAGGGGAGGAGGGGGGTGCTCTGGCAATTTAATGTAAACTCATCAATTATGAATTACGATAGATTGTATTAGAATAGCTGTGATTGTGGCAATATGAAGTTACACTGGACACGGTGGTGCAGTGTGTCGTGTTCAGTCCTGAGCTTGGGCTACAGTCTGTGTGGAGTTTCTGTGCATGTCTGTGTGGGTTTTCTCCAGGTTCTCCAGTGCACGTCCAGAAAAGCATGCCAGTAGGTAGATGCATTACGTTAAATTGCTCCAATGAATGTGTGCGACATTGCAAGAATAAATGATGGGACAATATGTAGACCATTTACATATCTAAGCATGACAATTTAGGTAAAATAATCAATCAGAATCAAACTTGCTGTTTTATAAACTCAAGTTCAATTTGAGTCTCTCATAAGTCAGTGTAACTATGCAATGTAGCTAGTTTCAGTTACTTCAGTTCACATAATGTGTTTTCCTATGTGTTACTTGATCCTTAACCTAGTTAGAACGGTGAAAAAGAGGTTCATGTGAATTGATGATGATGATGATGATGATGATAATAATAATAATAATAATAATAATAATACAAACATATTAATGTATTGTTTTTAAGCATGTGGTTCTCTGTTCCTCTCAGAACATGTTTTAAGCTGCATCTTGGTGTCAATCTCCATTCCCAAGTAAGACCTTCTATAAATTACATTGGCTTTCTAATAAATATGAAACATTTTCACATTGCACTCTCTCATGCAGAAATATCCCACAATATGCATGTGGGACATTTCACATTCGTGTGAAAGGGTATGTGACTATCACTTGATAATTATGAGTAATGATACTGATACTGGAAGACTTTCCGTCACTTCCCTCGATAATCTCCATTTCGACTTACTCTACAATTACAGACAAATGATCACAAAAATCAATCAAATCAAAAACTTCATTACAGACTCTGGGTCCAATTACAATACCAGAGAATACATAAAATGAGCAACATGCATATAAAATAAATAATAATAATAATAATAAAAAAAATATATAATTCATACAAATCAGCATGTTACAAAGATGCAACAGTACCAACGTCTCCACAGCTTGGATTCATAGCGTATAGTGCTGATCCTTATATTCAATAAGCCCACAATGATTTCATTTTCAGACTTGTTGAGCCAGAAAATGAATTATACATAACATTTCTTAAAACTCCTGCAGCCACAAACATTTCACTCGCACCATGCCATCTTGGTTTCTTTAATAAAATTCTCATTGCATCATTATAAGCAGCTTGAATAGAGATGCACCCATACTAAAATTCTCAGCCGATATCGATAACCAATTATTCAGAGTGATATCGGCCAATACCGATAGTTCTGCCTTTAGGCCTACTTTTAAATTAATAATAATTAATTCCACAATTATGAAGGAAATACAAATAAAAACTTTATTCATAAGCTCTGCCCCGCTAAAGTTTTATACCAGATGCTGCAGCATTGAAACGGGAGTTTCAGCGTCGAGTCTAATTTTATTTTTGCTGCACTGCTCGAGCTGAATTAAAGCGCAAGTCCACCGTTGAAAGATTTAAATAAAGATGGGTTGACAAAAAAAAGTATATATTACACAAAAATATATTTGTAGAGTAGTATATTTCATATCCATTTAATGTTAATGAGTTAATATCATCAAAAAAAGTTTATATTATATATTACCAGCACAGGAGACTCCATCTACAGTGCATGGAAAAGATATTCTGCAATTGCTCAGAATTCTTACCGCTTTCCAAAAATCAGTAACATTGTTATTTAAAATCTTCTTGGCCATAGAATCAGCCCTCAGTGCTTGTTCATTTTTTTAGTATTATTATTATTATTATTATTATTATTATTATTATTATTTTACAAATGAAACTAATAGCATACTTATATCTTGCATTTGTAAGTTTCTTGTACTCAAGCTCAGGCCCTTGTCTGGATCTACCTGCCATACACCATGATTTAATAGCTTCTCAAGCTTCAGCATGGTTCTCAGCTGCATACTTACTCCAGCCTGGCCTGATATTCTGTATATAACTAATTATATCATTATACATAGAGGAGAAATCTGTCCTATGTTTCACATCTTTACAGTTAACATCACTGCACATTATTGCATCCCTATGTAAATGAATATTGCTCAGGAGCTTGTCTGTATAAATATAATTAAGCTAATATGTCTTCCTTTGTGAGGATTGACCAGTCCAGTTTTATTGTATTGGCATTGCTATCATTACTGGATAGGGCAGTGAAATGTCCAACATTTATTGTCATAGCAGCAGATGTATTATTAGCTGTTGCTGCCCCATATAAAATACTCATACCCTCCAGTGAGGAATGTGCATCAGCTGTACTGATACAATGGTCCAGCCATGATGTAGTATTCTAGGTCTCATGTAAGAATGTAAGAATAACTATCTACAGGCAAGAGCACCTCCAACCTTTGCAAACCATGTCTTCATCGACCTCGCTTTGTGCATTGTCATAGTGGAACATGTTTGAGCTTTGTAGTTCTAGTAATGTTGCCACATACAAAGTCATCCTATGCAATTGTGTGCTTCCAACTTTGTGGCAACAGTTTGGGGAAGATCAACATTTGGGCGTGATTATCAGACGTAAGTAACAATGAAGTGGATGTCGAACATCTGTTGTTACAGCTGTGACCCCCAAACGGTGAGGTGATAGGATTATCAAGACAGATGTCTTTCTGAATGATAATTGCGGCAACCTAACCCTTTGTACAGGGGTGGTTCTTGATGTCCCATTGCTGCTCCTATGCTATAACGGTGTGAATCACTTTAGGTGGTATTATACACATATTACTGAGGATGAAGTGAATTGTCCCGTTTGTTAATGATGCCTTTTTGGGGAACAAGCTTATCTTGACACATTTCGGGGTGGAATCTGCTGAGAGCCAAACTGTAATTTCTTACACAGTTGTCCGCATACTTTTGGCTATATAGTGCACAGTATATGCAGTATATTTTCCAATATAAGTAAGGGGACAGCAAGGTCTTAATGTAGCATGAATCACAATGTGTAGTGTGCACATGCGATTATAAGGGTGTAAGAGAGGTTGGGGGGTGGGGCAGGTCACTTTGCAAAACAATGCACAGGAACATATTAGAGACAGCAGGTAGGAATTTATATTTTGTATTGTGCAACAAAAAGGAATTGAGGGGAACTTTTAGACATCACAAATCGATAACATCTCGTCACTTGCAGGACATCCAGGAAGTAGTCATTCACTCTACTCCCTTAAACACATTGTTGATGCAACTCAGCTTTCTAATAGAGGACTGTTTGTTTACAGATCTCTGATCGCCTCCTACTAGCTCATGCACATGACTAAAATGAGCGCCATGTCCCATTGTTGTGGAACCAAGAGTCAAAGGCTTTATTTCATACAGCAATTTGAGGTGGGATGGAGTGTAGGATGCCCAATTATACAAGTTGCATGTCAATGCCTTGCTTGCACACAACCTAACTTCAAAAGTGTGTGGTATGACCAGTCTTCCTGAACTTTGTAGCCTTGACCATATGCCCAATCCTGGAGTTTTAGAGCACTGTGAACATTTAGTGCTCTTAACGTCATCAGGCGTGCTACATTTGCACAATAGGAAATGTAACAGGAAGCTGATGAAGTTGAACCTCTGATATAAAATCAAAAGTGCATGAAGTCAATCAACAGGTTAAACAAGGGACGTTGCTGTTATTTCAAATCAGGTATGTCTTTCTATGTTTGTTTTCTCTCCTTACATCCATACACTCTCAAATAAAGGTACCAAACATTATACTCTTCACTACTATCAAGGAAATGGCTTTTGTGTGTTTAGTATGTACCTTTCACCTAGAAATGTGAATATAGTATGCTTTTAAAATGATTTAAAATGTAGGATTGGACCTTAAGAACCACTGGGGTACCTTTTTAAAACATTAAAAACTAAGGCACATCACATGCAGCTTCTCCAGGTTAAATATGCATACTAGAGGAGCAAAGCATGTGTAGCATCTCATAAGCAAGGAAAAGTCCAGTTTGGTAGCATTATTGTTCTCAGGATATAATTTCACTTTGAAACCTGACCAACTTCAAGTTATATTTTGTCAATGAATTACCTTTCATATGAATCGAGAGGTGGTTTATGTATCGGCTTAACGCTTTATTTATTATGTCTGGTAGGTAGAATTTGTTGTTGTTTTTTTTCAGGCATCCTTCTTTTGCATTCATGGCTACAGCTCTGAAATGAAATCATACAATAACAGCAGCACAAACCAGACATCCGCTAGAGGAAATGACTATCCTCTAGAGCTAACCTATCAAACACAATTTTCTGTCACCACATCCACATTATATGTAACGCCTTTTGTCATTTCTCTTTCAGAGAAGTAGTTTGTGCAGCTGACAGACAAACTTCATAAGTTTGGATTTTGTAACCAGTGTCTAGATGGAGAAGATGGGAGATGGCAACAAAGTAAGTTGCATCACATTTTTACTATTTCTTCTATATTCCTTACTATATTTCTTATAGTAGTTTGAAGTATAATACACACTATATGATGATATCAGTGTCGACTATTTCCCCACAGCTGCCCTGTGTGCATGCATGTGTGTACGTGCGCGCATGCATGTATGTGTGTATGTGTGTGTATTTCTCTGTGACGTGTGTTTAATTGTGGTTTATTGTAGTTTTGTTTTTTGTTCACATAATGCAGTTATAAGTTATATATCTTACCTATGTCACAATGGTTCACAGATTTTTTTCCCCCAATATTTAATATATTTCAATGCATGTACCTGCAGTATAGATCTACTTAATCACTATGTAATTCATCCAAAGCCTAATATTCAGCTCTAATTGTGATATTAATACTGTCAGGAACATTGCATAATTACAACGTATATCTTGATATGATATCATGATATGTACAAGTAATGTCCAGCTCCCCTGTTGGTGATTTATGTCCTGGTTGTTTGTGGAGGACACAGTTACCAAGTGGAAAGAAATTGGGGTTCTAGATGCTTCCCTGTAGGGGGACAAGTAGATTCAAACAGTGCCAGCATAACAAAGATGCTGTCACTTTAGAAATTGAACATTCAGGCCTGTATTGTTTTCTTAATGCCCTTGCATGTATGTGAAGGACAATTCATCTTACCACATCACTTTTTTCAATGTCTCTGTAGGCTAGTGCTTGTGTTTTTCAAATGTACATTTTTTTTGTATTCATACTGTAGTTACTGAATAATTCATATTTACCCTCAGGCTCCTTATGTCCCAAGGAAACAGGACATGGGCAAAGTCAACAGTAGTGTTACTGGAGACAATTTAAAAAAAAAAAAAAAAAAAAAAAAAAAAAAAGCGTGGTAATTTATGTGAATCAATTTTAAACATATATTTTTAGAGAGACAGAGGGAGATTATACACTGATCAGCCATAACATTAAAACCACTGACGGGTGAAGTGAATAACATTGATTATTTTGGTACAGTGGCACCTGTCAACGGGTGGGATATATTAGACACCAAGTGAACAGTCAGTTCTCACAGTTGATGTGTTGGAAGCAGGAGAAATGGGCAAGCATAAGGATCTGAGTGACTTTGACAAGGGCCAAATTGTGATGGCTAGACGACAGGGTCTGAGCATCTCCAAAACAGCAGGTCTTGTGGGGTGTTCCAGCAAAAGGGTCATAGGTACCCAAGGCTCATTGATGTGCATGGAGAGTGAAGGATAACCCATCTGGTCTGATCCCACAGAAGAGCTACTATAGCATAAATTGCTGAAAAAGTTACTGCTGGCTATAATAGAAAGGTGTCAGAACACACATTGCATCTTAGATTGCTGAGTATGGGGCTGCGTAGCTGCAGACCAGTCAGAGTGCCCATGCTGACCCCAGTCCACCTCCGAAAGCACCAACAATGGTCATGTTAGCATAAGAACTGGACCATGGAGCAATGGAAGAAGGTTGCCTGGTCAGATGAATCACATTTTCATCATGTGGATATCAGGGTGTGTGTGTGCCGCTTACCTGTGAAAGAGATGGCACCAGGATGCACTATGGGAAGAAGGCAAGCCGTTCTTATGGGAAACTTTGGGTTGTGTGTCCTGCCACACTGCAAAAAATGGTCAGGAATGGTTTGAGTCCATGACAAAGAGTTCAAGGTGTTGACTTGGCCTCCAAATTTCCCAGATCTCAATCTGATCGAGCTTCTGTGGGATAATGTCTTGGTGCCAGATACCACAACATACCTTCAGAGTGGAAGGTCCATGCTTCGACGGGTCATAGCTGTTTCAGTGGCACAAGGGGGAACTACACAATATTAGTGTCACGATTATGGAGACGGATGCATGTGCAGATACAGTTCACTTGCAGGTAAACACAAAACAACACAGATGAGGTGAGGGAGCATACCATGACAAACATGAGACAAACAAAGCCAGACCAGGAGTGCGGTGAAAGCTGAGATTATATACACACAGGTCCTTGTTAACAGGTGTGGGTGGTTATGTGACGGTGGAGTAGTGGTTGCTGTGAAGTGAAGTCAGGTGGTTTCTAATGTTATGGTTGTTCGGTGTATTTATCTGCAGCATATATTTCAAATGCTTTTAACCACTAAAAACAAATAAATGACTGAGCTTAAGCTTGAATTGTACTAAGCATAGCGTGTGGCACAATGTCAGATATGTGTGTGCTCATTAGTGTGAGACAATTATGTTACACAATATTTCAACATAGAAAACAGACACTGAACTGTCTTCATAGTTAGAGGGGGGAGGGGGTCTTTACTGAAGCTCATTTAAATCAATTATGGGATTTTTTTTCCAGGGTAGACTTGGCCTTTTAGAAGATTCATAAATGCATAAACCTTTTTTCTGTCAAGTTCAAAAATCTCAGAGAGGTTTATATATGTAGTTATTTAAATATAAAGACAACCAGTCAGAGTTCTTTTCACTTCTTCTTACATTCATTCTGATTGCTTACTTTATTTTGTAACCTGCTGGAATAGAGATGTTTTTTCCCCATGAAGTAGGAGATGCAGAAATGAAAATGTCTCTATAAACTGCCAGGATTTTGTAACTCTGCGTGTGTGTGTGTGTATGCGCTCTTAGTACACCAGCCCCATTTTCCTCACTAATCTAATTTCTTGGCCACTTTGTGTTTTATTCAGCCGTCCTCTTCCTGCTCTTATATTCTCTAATCTCCGCTCGTTCTTGTGCATTTATCTTTGACTTCATAAATGTTGATTTTATTCCTTCGTTTGCAGAGAAAGGTGACTGGTCACTTGTTGTTCTGTGTGTCCACGGCAGTCATTGGCTCTCTGCAGTTTGGCTACAACACAGGAGTCATCAATGCACCTTATTTGGTATAACAACAACAACAACAACAACAACAATAATAATAATAACAATAACAATAATCTTAAAATAATAATAATAATAATAAAAAATATTAAAACTTTCTTTCTATTGCACCCTTTTAAATGCATGTTATCTATAAGTAGATGTTTGCTTGTGAGATTTATTATGCTTTCTCTCTCTCTCTCACTCTCTCTCTCTTCCATATTCTCTGCTAAAATGAACAGAAAATACAGGCCTTTTTTAGGAATGCTTCTCTAGAGCGCTACGGCCAAGCCATGGAAGTCTCCACCATTACTACTTTGTGGGGTTTTGCTGTAGCTATATTCAGTGTTGGTGGCATGGTTGGTGCTCTTTCTGTAGGAGCTCTGGTCAACAAGTTCGGGAGGTGAGCTACTGAGAATAATAATAATAATAATAATAATAAACTTTATTTTTATATAATGCCTTTAAAGCAGCTTCTCAAGGCGAAAATACCAAGAAAATACAATAAAAATACACAGATAAAAACACAAAATGTACAAAAACTAAATATAAACTTGAATACAAAATAGTTAAAACCATTAAGAAAATGCTAACCTAAAAATAATGAGTTTTTAGATTAGATTTAAAAATGCTTAAATTCTCTATATCTCTAATATGAGCAGGGAGTGCATTCCAGAGTCTTGGCGCATAGGACGAGAAAGCCCTGTCCCCTACTGGGACAGCCAGTATAACAGCTTGAGAGGAGCGCAAATGATGCTTGGGAGTATATAAAGTTAAAAGTGCAGACATAAGAATAAGACTTTAATGGGCTGAATAATGTGAGCCAGTGGCTGGCTTCTAGGCTGAGTGATCCCACTATGAAAGAAATGAGGGTCTATTGTACTAAAAAATTATTTACTATTTTTTTTAGCAGACTCTCTCTCTCTCTCTCTCTCTCTCTCTCTCTCTCTCTCTCTCTCTCTCTATATATATATATATATATATATATATATATATATATATATATATATATATATATATATATATATATATATATAATATATATATATATATATATATAGTCTGCAAAAAAAATAGCAGATTATTTTTTTGTACAATAGACCCTCATTTCTTTCATATATAGTCGTCTTGTACACAATGGTAAAATCATGATAATGATTAAAATGTTTGATATAAAATTCAAACTAGCACATTTACAAAATTTCAAATAAAGTGAAAAATAGTGTAAAATTAATAAATGAAGGTTTTCATTTGACGCTGTCACAGAACTGGCTAGAACTGTATAAAACCATTGCTGGCTTATTATTTAAACACCTCCAAAATTTCACACTCGTGTTAAATGAGAAGCTATCACATTTTGATGATTGAGAAATTCTACTGGCTTAAACTATCATTAGGATATTTTATTAAACAATCCTGTACATCAGGATCCTGTCTTGCTGTACATCCTGATTTCTTCTGTTTTTGTGTATATTTCATACTAATAGTTTTAGATCTGCAAACAAAATATAACAAAGGCAACCTGAGTAAACACACAATACATTTTTAAAATTTTTTTTATTTATTTTATTTTTTTTATTGATGTAAAAAAAGGTTATGCAACACTTTAGCACCCATGTAAAAAACTAATTCTTCCCTTCAACATAAAATCTGGTTGTGCCAACCAGCTTCTGATAACTGGCCATCAGTCTTTCACAGTGCTGTCATGGAATTTTGGCCAACTCTTCTTTGCAGAACTGCAGTTCAGCCACACTGGAGGGTTTTCGAGCATGAACTACCCGTTTAAGGTCCTGCAACAGCATCTCAATTGGTTCAAGTCAGGACTTTGAATACAGTAGGCCACTCCAAAATTTTAATTTAGCTTTTTTTGAGGTGGATTTACTCCTATGCTTTGGATCAATGTCTTGCTGCATAATCCAGTTGCGCTTGAGTTTCAACTTACAGACTGAAGACCGAACATCCTTCTTTAGGATTTTCTGGTAGAGAGGAGAATTCATGTTTTCCTCAATTACTGCAAAGCACCCCCACACCGTCACACTTCCACCACCATGCTTGACTGTAGGTATGATGGTCTTTTTGTGGAATTCTGTTTTTGGTTTACGGCAGATGTAACAGGACCCCTGTCTTCTAAACTGTTCCACTTTCGACTCACCAGTGCATAGAACATTCTCCCAAAAGGTTTGAGGATCATCAAAGTGTATTTTGCCAAAATTCAGACAAGCCTTAATATTCTTCTCTGTTAGCAGAGGTTTTCACCTCACCACTCTTCCATGGATGCCATTTTTGCCCAGTGTCTTTCTGATAGTGGAGTCATGAACAATGACCTTTATTGAAGCAAGAGAGCCCTGTAGTTCCATTGATGTTCTCCTTGGCTCTTTTGTGACTTCCTGGATGAGTAGTTGCTGTGCTTTTGGAGGAATTTTGGAAGGTCGGCCACTTCTGGGAAGATTCACTACTGTGCTGAGTATTTTCATTTGGAGATAATGTCTCTCACTGTGGTTCTTTGGAGTCCTAGAGTCTTTGAAATAGCTTTGTAACCCAGACTGATGTATTTCAATCACCTTCATCATCATCATTTCTGGAATTTCTTTACATTTTGACATAGTGTGTTACTGGGTAAGCCCTTTTAACCAACTCCATGCTGTTGAAAAAGTTCTATTTAAGAGTTGATTTGATTGAACAGGGTTTGCAATAATCAGGCCTGGTTGTGTCTACTCCAGCTGAGCCCCATTATGAATGCACTTTCATAGATTTGGGGAATTAGTAATTATGGGGGGAAAATACATTTTCACACAGGCCCAGTTGGTATTAGATAACTTTTTTGTTCAGTAAATAATATTATCATTTAAAACGGTATGTTGTGTTTACTCAGGTTGCCTTTGTTTTATCTTGGATTTAATTCCTGAAACAATTTAGTATGAGGTATACACAAAAATAGAAGAAATACTTTTTCAAAGCACTGTATGTTTGCATGTATTTTTAATCCATTGAACTACCCAGTCATTTCCCCCCTTTCCTCTTTTTTACACAGACGTAAATCTATGCTCCTGTGCAATATCTTGGCTCTGATCGGGGGTGGACTGATGGGCTTGTCCAACTTGTCCCGATCGTATGAGATGGTGATTCTTGGCCGCTTGGTCATTGGCATCTTCTGCGGTTTCTATACAGGACTGACACCAATGTATGTGGGGGAAATCGCACCAACAGCACTGAGAGGAGCGTTTGGCACCCTTCACCAGTTAGGCGTTGTTGTTGGCATACTCATAGCTCAGGTGAAATGTCCTTCCAAGCAAAGCAGCATTACAGACGTTTTCCTACATGCTCACCTAGAACTATGTTACCTTGTTTGTGCAAATGCTATTACTTCACTGGAATGATACTGTATTATACTGTAAAGTTATGATCTTTCATAATGTTACTATTTAATTCTCTAAACTTTACAGTACTAATTCTACACTAACACGGTTATTGTGACAGATCCTAGGTTTGGACAGCTTGCTAGGTTCTCAAGATCTTTGGCCACTGCTGCTGGGACTGACGGTGTTGCCTGCAGTACTGCAGAGCATCATGCTGCTGTTTTGCTCAGAGAGTCCCAGATACCTGTTCATCAACCTGCAGCAGGAGGACAAGGCTCGCGAAGGTAAGAGGAGTCTCCTCTCACCATTAGAGATCACCTACAGATTCTTATGCTGTTACTGTATATGGATGATGCTAAAAATGATTATACTACATTAAACTTTAGGTTCATTCATTGATCTTTAGTAGCAGCTTTATCCTGGTTAGGGTCATGATGGATCCAGAGCCTATATTGAGAACACTGGGTGTGAGTTGGGAATACACTGGATGGGATGCCAGTGCATCACACTGACCCATTTGCACCTAGGGGCAATTAATGTAGCCAATCTCTCTACTGACATGTTTTTGGGAGGTGGGATGAAACCACAGAATTCAGAGGAAACCCACATAGACATTTGGAGAACATGCCAAACGCAGATCAGACAGTAGCCCAGTAACCGGCTCTCAGGAGGATCCCAAACAATAGGAATGGTTTTGTGTGTCTATTTCTGTATGTATGTGTAGATATAGATATATAGATTACTAAGTAAAAGAAATCTTACAACAAACAATTTTCTTACTAGAAAATGAAAGGATATGGATTGGGTCAGTGGCACATCCATTGCTAAGTAGTACATAGAACATGGCAGGCTATTCGTCAAAATGAGACTAGCACAGCTTGTTTTCACTATTTTCTTAATATTTATGTATATATCTCAGTGTTGGTGCGTCTTTGTGGAAATGCCGATATTGAGGATGATGTTCGGGAGATGAAAGAGGAAGCCAATAAGATGGCCATGGAAAAAAAAGTTTCCATCCTGGAGCTGTTCCGCAACCCATTTTTCCGGCAGCCTATCATCATCGCCATCGTCATGAACCTCTCTCAGCAGCTGTCTGGAATCAATGCCGTGAGTTTACGTAATCAAGCATCAGCAGTACAGATCGTCAGTGTAGTTACTCATATTGTTCTAAAATTTGTTCTTCTATCTAAAATGCCAGTCAAGATGCTAATGACATTAGGGGTATGGGAGGTACCATATGCACTCTTTAAACATAACCTGCTGGGTCCTGCTTAGAACTTGGTTCTATCCAAGATACCAAAGAATTGCCAATATGTTGAAAATGCAAGAAAGAAGTGCAACTTCCCTCCACCACTTCCTTTTCTTCATTAGCTTATCTCTAATGTTTGTCTGTTTGTTTTTCTCCAGGTATTTTATTACTCTACAGAAATCTTCACGAAGGCAGGTATCACCGAGCCAACATACGCCACTATCGGAGCGGGAATAGTCAACACTATCTTCACCGTGGTCTCTGTAAGTGCATGACACCTTTGTTAGCTTATATAATGATACACTATCACAGGCTTAAACCTTCAAATGAAAATGATGCCTCAAGGTAACAAGACAGTTGTATTATGCAGTGTTGGCTCTAAACACTATTCCTCCTGTCTCTGATTCAGTTCTCCAATCTTTCATTTCCTTGCCACAGTTTCTGTTCTTTGTTTATTTGATCTGTTTGACGTTATGACATCGGCCTTGCTGACAGCCTCTGTAAAACCATTATGTGCACCATTTGTTTTTTGTCCTATATAAACAATTCTGCATGATCAAGGTGCTGTCTGTTGCGGCATGTTACGTTTCCTTATAATGTATTATTACTAAATACTGTATATACCGTATATACGTGTCAAATATCATAATTGTCACAATTTAGCAAAATACACAGAAATATCCTGACCTTCTCTCTTAACTCTGCTGTTGGGCATCAGCTCTTTCTGGTGGAGAGGGCAGGACGAAGGACACTTCAGATGATTGGATTGGGTGGAATGGCCGTTTGTGCTCTTGTCATTACCATCGCTCTTCAGTTATTGGTGGTGAGTGAAAGCTAACATTTACTTTGCATTGTACACTGCTTACACATTTTCTGCTCATTTGTCAGACATTAACGCAAGCATATTTCTCATTTTAACTATCTACTACAGAAATCAATTTTTTTCTGTAAACCCTTTCTGGCATACATTATTTAGACATAATTATATCCAGATTCTTCTCTCTCTTTTAGTAAAATTGCAAGATATATGAATTTTCATTCTGTTTAAATATTATTTATATTAAAAAGTAAATGGATTGCCCTTGATTAAAATGTACTATGGGACTGAAACAGTATGGCTGAAGTAATAATAAAATGTCCAACATTTTTTACATTTGGATATATATATATATATATATATATATATATATATATATATATATATATATATATATATATGTTTGTTTGTTAATTAGGGTTTTTTCACATTTTATTAAGAAAGTTAGTAACAACTTAGAACAACAAATAGTCTACAGACATACAGATGTTTGTTAATTTACAGTAATGCCCTCAAGTGATTTGGAGGTGATTTACATTTTATTTTGTATTAAAATATATTATATTTTGCTCAGCATTTTAACCATTTGGTTGGATGACCTATTTGAATGGTTCAGTTAATAGAAGAAGAGTTTATAATTAATGACACTTTTGCTCCAGTGAAACATTTGCTCCATTACGTACAGTTATAATGTTAGCTAATACTGCCTTTTTGTCATCATTGTACCTTTTGATGACCGTAATAAGGACCCATGTGGACAACAAGAAGAGAATCTTTCTGGAGCTCCAGTCCCGCTTGACTGCAATAGAACCATGGAGGCAACACCAGATGGGGTTAGTGTTCACATAGAAAAATCACCTATTACCAACTTTGAAACCCACCATAACATACTTTCAGTCCTGCCCTAACATGTTCAACCAATAGTTTTATACTAATTAAGACCTACAACCCTAGATATCATCCCTGATACCAGGCATGTTTGTGCTTGATGACCATCATTCAGTCAGTAGATTAATATCATAACATATTATAAACATTTGAGAAAATGATCAAAAGCACAAACTGTATATTATTTAGTTACAGATTTTATTCCCCATTATCATAAATGTTTCTGTTCAGTCTGTTACATTTGTATTCACCACTATTAAAAACTAGCCATTGTCCGAATACAAATATATACAAGGGATAACTGCAAAGATCATCTACTGTGTACAAAATTCTGATTAGGTCTATAGAAGCAAGAACCAGTTGCCTTCTAAGCTACCAGTGAAGACAACAACAAATATGTCATCAGGTGGTTTAACCTGGCATCAAACTGGGCGTGTACCTTCACCAAGCTCATGAACATTACCATTCAGCTAATAACCACAGCAGTGATGAATAATAGGAAGGGTTTATGCCTAAATCCTGCTCTTAAATCATTATTATACTTTTAAAAACGTTTGTGGTTTTATGTTTGCTTGTTTAATAAAATGACTTGACAAAAAATGGTGCAGTGACAAAAGTCATATTTTCATTATTTTATAATTCTGTGACAGTTTGCTTTAGTTTAATGAATAATTATGTAGAATGTGGCATTGAGGTCATTGCTGAATTGATCTTACACCACGTCTGAACTGGGTCTCTGCCATATTTGGGCCAGATATTAAAAGTAACATTTAAAATAACCAAAACTTGCACCTGTTTATGGCCAAATGTAACAAATTTCTTTATTACTCTTGGCTGTTCAAAATCTGTGTTGGTGCATATCTGTTAAAAGGATCAGTTCTGGTGTTGTCCATGCAACACACTGTTTCTGCTCTGTTCTGTGGAACTGGAGTGGATACAGTATATTTAATATAGATTTGTGATCTGGAATGTTAATATACAGTCATGTTTTACAAGCAGAGATTCCTCACAATTTATTAAAACCAATGAAGCCTCTCAGATCAGTAGCAAAACTGTTCATGACTTAAGAAGTCCCCTTGTCTTACTACTACAAAGTATTCAGCATGACATCTGACGACTAAAATTGTTTTTTCACTTTTTTCCTTTGGCAGAGTAAAATTCCACCGGCAAGCTACGTGGCCATCGTGGCTGTTTTTGGGTTTGTGGCAACTTTTGAGATTGGACCAGGGCCAATCCCATGGTTCATAGCAACAGAACTCTTTGCTCAAGGTGCACGACCAGCTGCTGTCGCTGTGGGCGGTTGCTCCAACTGGACGGCTAACTTTCTGGTGGGTCTGTGCTTCCCGCTCCTGCTGGTAAGAACACTTTCCTTTTTGTTTGTTACAAACCTACCTATTTTACAATTATTACTTAACATGGGACTTACTAAACATGGGACAAAACGAAAAATATTTTCCAACATGCATTTCTCATTAAGCATGAAGAATAATTTCTTCAAATTTTATATTTTCTTCACAAGTACAGTCTTGTAATTATGTGTGAAGAAACAAGGCAAAATAAAAGTGTTAAAATGACTTTCTCTCCAGCGCCTGTGTGGACCATATGTCTTCATCATTTTCCTCGTCCTCCTTGTATTGTTCTTCCTGTTTACCTACTTCTGGGTTCCTGAGACCAAAGGCCGGACCTTTGAGGACATTGCCAGTGGATTCGCTAGAAAGGGAGCTTCCGGCCCCACCCAGTCCTCCCGGACAGAAGGCGGGGCCAGTGTGTCAGTGTCTTCCCCTACAGAGAAAGTTGCAATGGTGGAATTTTAGTGGACAGGAGGCCGGCAAAACTGGTGCTAACCCATAGAGCTCACGCTATAGGTTTCATTTAAACTTCTTACATCTTCTTACAAGCACCAGAGAAGAGCAGAAGAGAGTCAGTCTAAAGGCTAGTCTAAGTTCTAAACGAGAAGGCCCATAATGATACCCACATGGGGCAGATTTATTAAAGGAAGCACTAAACAGAGCTGCTGTAGCTACTATGATGGCGTGTATTGCCAGTTTAGAGGGCAATCCACTAGAGACGTGCATACAAATGAATACAGCCTCACTTTGCCCTAATTAACAAATGCCTGGAGCAACATAAACCCTTTTTAATGCAAGCCTTTGTGTCTGAAATTAAATGAAGGAATTGTACTACTATGCTTTGGGACTCCTATTGTTCTACTATTTCTTAATCTCTCTAATAATTCATAACAGTTCATACAATTTGGCATGTAATATGTTCGCATTTTGGTTTCTTCAGGGATCCAAATCAATTTAGAAACAACAAGAGCCATTTATGACCTGAAATAAGCAAAAGGCTTTCATGCACATTAAGTACCGCATACAAAGACAAAGTAAATATTTACTCTCAGCCTTTAAAAATCTGAATAATTTCTTCATTACAGTGATCTCCACTCCGCATTTTACACTTTGAGACAGAAAAAAAAAAAAAAAAAAAAAGATTTTCCCTACTTTATATGATCAGCTCAATTGATCTAATAAGCATAAACATAAACATATCTTTAAAAGTCATTGTTATAAACCACAATGAGGTTATTTTCTCCCTAGAGTAGTAAGGTGAAATACTCCATGTCCCATTCCTTCACTATCTTTTATTCATTCTCCCACCTGCACACCCACATACACCTTCCACCAGGAAACAAGGATATATTGGATATTACAAAATAAATATTAAAACAGTATTTCTATAAATTTTGAAGTGACGGCATGTCACGTTGGACAAATCATATATTTAATGGAATAAAGGCAAAAGCAAAAAAAAAAAAAAAAAATCAGTGATTTTATATCCAACGTGGTTTTATATTAGACAGCTTTTAATAGCATGCATCTGTTTATTAAATTCACACACATCAGTCATGTATTTGACAGTGCAAGCATCAATAAATCTGCCCTTTGTGTAAAAAGTGGCCAGTCTTCCACCCAATTTAAGTCAAAATACTAAAGTTAAAAATTTTTTTTTATAAACACATCAAAGTCATTGTCAGTCTCAGGAACAGGTTATAACAGAACAAAACGGTTCTTATAACTGGTGCATTTACTACAAAACTATATTCACAGTAGTGTAGAGAGAGTAATTTACTGATTTATTATTAAATATTCTTCACGTAATATAATGTATTGAGGTACACCACCATGTGTGACGGTTAAATCTATTTTCTTACAATTGAGCACGTTTAAACATGAAAATGTAAATGTTTAAAACTATAAAATATCATACAATATTTATTTGAAGTGGAAAATTGTGAAATTGTCATTGTATTTGTTAACTTCAGGCATACTTGGATGGTTCTGAGGCACTTTTCTTCACCCCGTAAGATTACTTACTAGGATCGCCTTGCACTATAGGTAATATACTCTATTGTTCCGAGTGTCCTTACCTGTGGATAACACGGAGCATACTGTATGCAATTTATTAGCTGTGAATGTTTATTATTATTTAATGGTTATTATTATTAATGTCTTAAAAATGTTTTTTTTATTCCATTGTTTATTGCTTGAAAGACTGCAAATAATATTTTCACATTTTAAATCAACTCTGCGATCATAAATCATGTTTTATATAATGCAATTTGCAGACGTTTGTGAGTAAATTTTAATGACCTCTACAATGAACATAACCTTATACATTACATATTTCTGTAACAACAATAGTAGTAATAATAATAATAATAATGCACATTTATATTTTATTCGCTGTTTATTTGCTGAAGCTAGCAGATTAAGCTTAAGAAATTTTTTTAATTGAAAAAAATAGAAAAATTAAGAAAACCATAAAGATTGTCAACTATGCTCAAAAGTTTATTTTTTTCCTCCATTTTTTGTATGCCATATAATGACATTTTAAAAATAAACAAATAAACAAGAACTGTTTCAAGCATAGTTTACATTATGCAGAACTGAAGCTACACTGCTACTGCCCAGTTTATTAAACTTAACTACGTTTCTTGTTTGTTTGTGTGTTTTCCCTATTAATTATGAATGAATAAAATACTTCAATATTTCACAAGTTCTGTTTCTGTAATGAGTATAATGCATTTATTCGTTAGAGCAGTTTGGGGAGCTAGAGAAAAGTATGTATTTCAGGGGTGTCAAACATACAGGACTGTGCAAAAGTCTTGGCACACATAAAGACATTGTGTAAAGATACTTTCAAGAATAACAAAATGAAAGTTTTCTACATATATAACTGTTAACAGAGAAGTTAACAGTTATAAAAATAAATGTAAGCAGCTTAAAGCAAGTTGATATATGTTGTGACCAAACTATGCATTTAAAACTGCATCAGTTCTACGACGTACACTCATGCAGTTTTATAAAGAAATTATCTGGTAAATTTTTCCAAGCATCATGAAAAATCTGCCACAGTTCTCCTGACCACTTTGGCTGTTGCAGTTGTTTAGTTTCTTGCTACTATAGAAGACATGTAAAAAGTAAAAAAGTAAAAAAATGTTACTTCCTTTAATGATGTTCAAACATTCCTCTGTAATATTTAATTTTTATGGAAAATTTTACAGAAAAATCCTAAAAATTACCTGACAGTAATGTAGACATAAAGCAAACATCTACGACAAAATTTAATATAAAAACAATTAGGGTACCTAAGACTTGAACAGTACTGTGAGTCTTGCATGAATATCAGTTCATCTAGACTAACAAATAACCTGTAAAATCTGTGTTGTGAACTAAAATCAACTGTAAATGATTTGAAAGATTGAGTCCACTAGTGGACAAAATAGAGCAATGAACAACATTGTCTGCAACAATGTTTAGGATGGTGGTACATATCAAAGCAGTGGCGTGCAGTCAGGGGAGGCAGGGGAGGCAGTGCTTCCCCGGTGTCATCATGAAATGTAAAAAATAAATAATGATTAAAAATAAATATTTGTCCACTGATCTGTGATAGAAATATAATTATTGTATGATTCAATCATTCCCATGATTTTTATAGTCAATATCACTGAATTTGTGTATTTTCCTGTTCAAATATGGGGGAAAGACACAAAGGGAGGCAGCGATGAGCTGAGCCTTCTCTCGGATTGCGTAATCCCTCACAAAATGGGTTGAGCTGCTCATTTTTTTTGCTCAACTGGAGCACGTGCAATTGATCTCTCTGTATGTAACCAATGTAATGTTTGTACACACTTTTATTATATGTCTTTAGATTCCATAGTCTGTATTTCACGTATGTGTATAACATATTAGTCTTGCTGATCTGACATAACGCCGCAGTGGAAAAAGCAGGATAGGAGGCAGCCAGTACCTCTGCCTCACTGAAGGGGGCATGTGTGAGCATACGGGCTTGTTCTGCTATTCTTCTTCTTCATGTATTACAGACAAATGGCATTGTGGGTAATATGCTAGCTAAAAAAGTCAAGTAGAGAAAGTCAAGTGCACCGCATCAGTCCGTTTAGTTTTATTTTTTGCCCTGACTGTAAAAATTGAAGATTATATATAAGCTAAAACATTTCTCAAAAATGGAAGTGATAAATAATGGAAGACCGATGCCGGAGCTAAAAGATTTGCTTCAAATGACAGGACAGAAGATAACACGCTCTTTTCAAACAGAGTGGTACACAATGTTAGCCTCCACAATGCTAAGGTAAAGGAAAACCGAGAGATTTTATAAGTCCTCATTAATGCAACTTGCTTCCTAGCCAAACAGCAATTAGCATTTTGTGCTAACTATGAGAGTACGACCTCTTCTAATCATGGCAACTATGTAGAACTATTACATGCTTTTGCTGAGAAAGATGATGGGTTAGCTAGACATTTGGTTAAAACACAGTGGTTAGCATCCACTGTGTTTTCTGGCTTATCAAACAGAATTCAGAACGATTTAATTGAAGCAATAAGTGAATAGAAATGATTAAAAAAAAGGAGAATAATGCAGCCCTTTTTGTTGATGTAGAAGTAGACGAGACAACGGATGTCACAAACAAAGTCCAGATCTGTCATTTTACGTTATGTGACAGACGAGTAAAGGTAAGACCATGCATACACTGCTGCACAGTCCACGATAAAAATAAAACACCAGCCCTTTTTAATAATATATATATATATATATATATATATATATATATATATATATATATATATATATATATATATATATATAATAAGATAAGAAAAAAATTACATTTGTCTTTTTGTTGTGAACTGTATATACTTTCATTTGTATTGAATGAGTAGGAATTGTGATGGCAAATCAAGAACTCACGGAGGGTGTGGAGCAAATGCGCTCTCTCTGAGCCGCTATAAATTTAACGTTCTTCTTTGGCCAAATATGTACCTTACATATGTGTATGTAAATAATGCTGATATGGGATATGAAACATAACCAGTAGTCAGTGTGTAAGCAGCCAGTTGAATGGTGAATTTATGCTACTCTGTTGAATTCATATATTTGTAAATATGACTTTGAAAGAGTCAGTGCCTCCCCAGCCACAAACCTCACCGCACGTCACTGTATCAAAGTAACATCCACATGAATTGTGGCTGGCTTTCCTTCTTCCCATAGTGCATCCTGGTGCCATCTCTTCCCCAGGTAAGTGACACACACACCCAGCATCCACATGATGTAAAAGAAAATGTGATTCATCAGACCAGGCAACCTTCTTCCACTGCTCCATGGTCCAGTTCTGATGCTCACCTGGCCATTGTAAGCACAATGAAATTCACTTCACCTGTCAGTGGATTTAATGTTCTGACTGATTGTTCTATATTATAGAAAACAAAATGTGTTTTGTTGATACACTGCACACTGACATACGTTTAATCCCGTTATGTATTCAGAGTCACCTTAATCCTTCAGATAAATGTTGATATTAAGGAAAAAAACATTTAAGAGGAGTTGTTGATCTGTTATTGGCCACTAAACTGATTTTAAAATGTTTATATATATATATTAGTGTGTGTGTGGCTCACTTAACATTGGAATGTGGCCTGTTGCCTAAAATGAGTTTGACACCTCTGTATTAAATGTTCTGTAAATGTTTTATTAGTGATGTACAGCAGAGGGCGCTGCCTTTATACCCAGACTCCAGTACTAAACCATGCATTAAACTAGGGATGTGTGTGAGAGAGAGAGTGGACATGTTTTTATATTTTGTTGGGGACCTAATGTCCTCAGAAGGAAAGGAATATTTGACAGGTTTTGACCTTGTGGGGACATTTGACTGGTCTCCACGAAGACAACTAAAGGAACAACAACAACAAAAATCCTTTTAGGTTATAGTGAAAGGTCCCCACAAGGATAATAAGACAAATTATTAAGGTGTGTGTGTGCAAAGAGAAAACTTCCCAAAATATTGTCTTAAAATGGCTGCAAACTGAAATGAGACAACTTGCCTCTTCACTGCAGTGGATATTTCTCCTTGTTGGTCTCATACTGCAGATGCCAAGACGTCCGACTGATTGGTGTATTTAGAGTATGGGTGTGAATGCCAGGGACTCACTGCTTTCTACATGTTTCGACAGTTTTTCTACAGACCAGCCAAACACGTTTTCAGTTCTTTCATGCTCTCTCTCTCTCTCTCTCTCTCTCTCTCTCTCTCTCTCTCTCTCGCTCTCTCTCTCGCTCTCTGACTTAGTCATAATCATCATACACAGACTCTCCTCCCCTTTCACATCTCTCTCTCTCTCTCTCTCTCTCTCTCTCTCTCTCTCTCTCTCTCTCTCTCTCTCTCTAATCAGAAATCAAAAAGAGCACACAGACTCCTCCTTCTATTCCCCAGCTCTCCCTCTTTCTCTCTGTCTACCTCTCTTTTTTTCTCAGATACCCCTCTCTCACTCATGCCTTCTCCCTCTTGTCACTCTTGTAGTGGACTGTACTGACAGAAATGTGGACAATCATCCTCTCGCTCTTCCTCTCGCTCCAGCCCGTTTCTGCTGAAGAAGGTAAGGAACTACTACACTTGTTGTGTGTCTGTGTGTGCCATGTGTGAGACAACATCTGTGTGTTTGTAAATGTGTGCACAAGAAGTCCAAATGCCAAGACATGCACATAGACACTACAGTCACACATGAGCAGGAGGTTTGAAGCTGTTATTTTGTGTACATGTGCAGACAGATGTGTGTACAGACTTCTTTGTTGTGTGTGTATGTGTTTCTTAGTTTTTTGATGTGTGTGTGTGTGTGTGTGTATGTGTGTGCTGAGTCTGTGTTAACGGAGGCAAAGGCCACTGCAAATATTGCTGATACACAGAAAGATGTATGTGTATATAATATATGCAGGGTGTAGGAATGCAGAGTTAGCAGCTGTATGCAGTTCAATGTGTGCATATCGAACTGTGTAATATGCAAAGAATTAAAAAAAACATGGTATGGTATGAGCTGTTATAGGAAAATAATCAACAACTGGGTGGTGTGATGCAGCCAGACACAGAGCGGAGCTACTGTTTTACTGAGTTACCTCCCTGAAGTTGATTATTTTACAATAACGGCACAGCCCCTAGTGTTTTATCCCTCGAATACCATAGATTAAAGAATTAAATTAAATTACCCATCATACTTTTTTATCCACTTATTGTCACGTAATGTTGTGGAACGTCTGTGAAACAAGCTAGCTCATGTTATAACTATCATAAACAGTCACTCCCTCACCAGTCTCTATTATTTTTATCTCTCTTGAAGTTAAAAAGCCAAAATATGCATCTTTACAGAGTGTTACTGAGAAACACTCTGTCCAGAAGACTGTGGGAAAAGTTACAGCTTTACCTCTGAGTGTTATGAAGCACTGACACTGGTGACTCCTTCCAAAAATACTAAACAAACAGCTTATTAACAGTTACACTCACTCACTCTCACACACACACACACACACACACACACACACACACACACACACACACACACACACATATATATATATATGTATATATATACTATAGAGATGTTTTAGAAGTGCACTAATATAAACCTTGCTGCTGTTATATCAGTTTAATCAACAATTTCTGACCAATCACAATTGAGCATTTGAGAGCACTGTGGTATGAGACTATATAATATTTCGTGAGAGTATCTTGGGCATTATTAATACTTTTTGTTTGTGTCTGATTTCACCATTACTCACAGTAACAACTAGAGTATTAAAGTTAAGATGTGTTTTTGTACCAAAGGTTTTATTTTTCCCACCTTTTCCCTGTTAATTATTTTTTGTTATATATAAATGTTAAAAATATAAGACTTAACACTTTAAACAAGAAAAGTTTTTCAAAATTAGTGTAGGTTTTAAATGCTATGCCACTGTTTTGCTTGCTTTCTGTTAGCAAACTTGAATATCAGGAATATATATTGTACACTGATACAGGATGGTGTAGTGTATAAACATTTCTGCAAAATGTGTGTGCGAGTGTGTATGTTATGGCACACAAAAGCTTCCACCAATGTTAGTACTGATGATACACACATTTATTTATTATATTATAAAGTATCTACAGTATCTATGAAACTAGAGATGAGACGAGCTGACTTTTTCTTTTCAGATACCAATTCTAATACTGAAACTTTGACTATCAGCTGATTTCGATACCCATCCGATATAGTTTTTCATTTAAAAGCAATCTACAGAATGACTACAACTTAACTACAACTGACTACAGAATAAACACAACTTTACACAAAACCGTATGTTTCACACAAAAATCTTTACATTGCAAATATAATAAAGCATATAGTATAAAATATAATAAAAATTGTATCCTAACAAAAAAAAAACAATACAATCAGGTCTCTTTATATGTAAAACATTTACAGTTCTGAAATAAAAAAAAATCAAACCCAATTCCAATCTTTTCCTTTTGTTATAGGGTCAGATTATATTCATTCTTTATTACTCCTTGTATCAGCCTGATACTGATCGCGTGTGTTGGACCAGTACCATCTCTAATTGACACTCTTGTTTGGCAAATGCAAGGATTTGTATGCATAGACTTAGTATATGACCAAATATGACCATATTTGTGTGTGTGTGTGTGTGTGTGTGTGCGTGCATGCATATGTCTGAGTTGTCATTGTGTATTGAACAGGGCTCTGTGTTCCCTGCCAAGCCATCTTCCCTCATAACAAAAGCAGAGAGGACAGGGCCAGAAGAGGGTGCATAATCAGTCGTGTAACCTTTGTCTTGCTCTAACCCTGGTGGCCTCCTTCCCATTCGCCTCTTTTATGATGATATTATAACTGTTAAAGATGACCCTCCCACTGTCCCATTCAGCTCTACTGTACAGCTGCCTATCCCCCATTTACGCTTCTTATCCTTTGCTCTTTCTCTCTCTGTCTCTGTCTTGCTCTATATGCTTTCTTATGTGCTTCTTTGTCGCCATGTCAAATATGATTGGCTGTTGTGCTTGGTGCTAACGTCTGCTCTGAGGGTTTTTTAGGTTAGTATTTTGGGCCTGTGATTATAACTGCAGTTTTGTAATGATGAGAAGATACGGGGGCAAATTAAGGGAAATAGATGGAAATAAAACAGCATGTGGTAGGCTCTGATAAATTAAGGTCTGATTTTGTGTGTGTGTGTGGTTGTGTGTTTGAGAGAGAGAATTTTGAATTCCTGAGCAAGTTACATGAGGAGATTTTCTATATCCGTGTCAGTGAACTTTTGATGTTGTCTAAGTGGAGCATACATAAGTGTGCCTGCATTTCACATGTGAGCGAGAGAGAGAGAGAGAGAGAGAGAGAGAGAGAGAGAGATTTATGTACATAAACAGACCAAATTCATTGACTGATAATTCAAATGATTGGGAAACAGCTTGTAGCTTGTATTTACAGAGATAGAAATAGAGAGAAAAAGAAGAGAGAGAGAGATGCCCCAGTGTCTGCACTAATGCTGTATTAACCCAGTAGCACTCATCATTCTGCCACATGTGTAATCGTTGTAAACTAACACAGAAACGCCCTCACTGCACACTGCAAAATGTCACATAACTGAACTCGATTGAATTGCACTCTTTTTTTTTTTTTTTTTTTTTTTTGGTCTTTCTTTTTTTTTGGAGACTGAGTTGTCTCCGATGGGAAAATGGTTGCTGAGTATATTGACATCATCACCACAGTAGAAAATACATTTAGTACCAGACACCACACTACAACAGCAAATAGATACCATGGGTTTTAGTGGGATACAGTGAAAATGCACGAGCATCTGTTTTCTACTTATAGACTATGAGCCCACTTACATTACTCTATTACTACAAAACAGCTTACTTTTTCCACCAAATAGCACGGCAGCTTCATAGGTGGCTTTCCATACTTTTCCTACCGAACATATCTGCAAGTCACGCATTCTGTTATTATACATTTAAAATACGTGACTAACACACATTCACAAACTGTTGCCTCAACTGGTATTCAAAATCTGGTAGCAATCATTGCAGATGTTTTAAAGCACGTTTAGGTTCTTTTACAGCACAGAAATATATTGAAGTCAAGACAGAATACAATCCAAGTAGATCTCATAAACTGAATCATGGAATTTGTCCTCAACCTGAGCACCACAGAGATTCCCTGCTACATAATGTTCCTTTCCCTACCTCCACTGGTGAGCACAATGAACTGCACTTTCACAACAGTGACAGTTATCCACAATGAATTATATTTCCTGTGCTTCGGGGGTTTCCTCTGGGTACTCGGGTTTCCTCCCCCAGTCCAAAGGCATGCAGTGTAGGTTGATTATCATTTCAAAATGGTATGTACTGTGTGAATGTCTGTGTGCGATTATTGCGCCCTGTGATGAGCTGGCACCCCATCCAGGGTGTCTCCCGCCCGGGATAGGATACAGGCTCCCCCCTGAACCTGTGTAGGATAAGAGATGACACAGTGACACAGAAGGTCGTAGCATTATCGACTCACACCTCCAGAGCCCCTGATTTTATCCTGAGTTACAGGTTAACTCTGTATGTGTGTGCATGCTTCCTCTGGATTCTCCGATTTTCCTCCCACCTTCTAAAAACATGACAGTAGGTGGATTGACTAAGATTAATTGCCCCTGGGTGTGAATGAGTGTGTGAACACACAGCGTTCCCGGGATAGGCTCTGGATCCACAGCAACCATGGCCAGGATAAAGCCTAACTGAATGAATGAATAATTGAATAATTGAAGGAATGAATGAAGGAATGAATGAAGGAAGGAAGAACTAAGAATGAATCTCACTCTCACGCACTTATTCACTAAGTACTTTATCCTCTCAGGATTGCTGAGGATCCGGAGCCTATCCCAGGAACTAGGGTGTGAGACAGGGCACAATGCACACACACATTCACATACTCCTTCACACCTAGGGGCAATTTATCTTAGCCAAGTCACCACTTTTGGCTGCTCAATTTCAGAGTCACCACAGAGGATTAACTGTCCACATATTTTGACTCTGGCACAAGTTTTATGCCGGATGCCCTTCCTGACGCAACCCTCCCCATTTACCAGGCATGGCACCAGCACTGGCTTGTGCAACCCTCCAGTGGCTGGGGTTGGTTCTCTGACTGGCAACCCAGGCCACGGTGAGATGGTAAGAGGGCCACATGCAAGCCAAGAGTCCACCAGAGAACCATCTTAACCAAGTCAACTACTGGTATGTCTTTTAAGTGTTGGGAGGAAACCAAAAAATCCAGAATAAGCCCACAAGACACAGAAATGAATTTAGGACCCTGGAGCTATGGGGCAGCAACATTACATGCTCCACCACCATATATATATATATATATATAATATGTATATATATACACACACACACACACACACATATATATATATATACACACATATATATATATATATATATGTGTGTGTGTGTGTGTGTGTGTGTGTGTGTGTATATATATATATATATATATATATATATATATACACACACACACACACATATATATATATATATATATATATATATATATATATATATATATATATATATACACACACACACATATATATATATATATATATATGTGTGTGTGTGTGTGTGTGTGTGTGTGTGTGTATATATATATATATATATTACACACACACACACACACACACACACACACACATATATATATATGTGTATATATATATATGTGTGTGTGTGTGTGTGTGTGTGTGTATATATATATATATATATATATATATATATATATATATATATATATATATATATATATATATATATATATATATATGTATATATATATGTGTGTGTGTGTGTATACATAATACATGTAATATATTAGTTCTCAGGGAGATGAGCAAGTGGGCTGGACTAAATTTTTCCACATTGAGCAGCTCTTCACATTTTATTCATTCATCATGTCATATCAGATTTACTTACAGATTTGGCTTTTATCCTCTGCTTGTTTCTAACTTCATCTTTTAACGGTGGAGTGGCAGGTTCACTGTTGTCTTTAATTTAGCATCAGATTATTGGAATGATATGGCATGCTAAGAACACACTCTTGTGCTGGGTTAAGTGCTTGTTAGTAGGAGATTTTTTTTCCTGTCACACTGCATAATGGCCAAAGCACTGGGTCATTTTCCAAGCCACAGACACACTGCTCAGCTACTTTGTTTCATTTTTAATTAGTCAGTCACTTGACCTACTCTTTACAGCTGTATGGTATGAGTGAAAGTGTGTGTGGTGTACACGTGCCTAGGAGAGCAGTGTGACCGGAGGGAGCGTGTGAATGCACGCAGCAGGGTGTTTCGAGCTGAAAGACAGCTGAACGTTTTAAAAGCTTGGCTCCATTAAGAGTCTTCACCGCCCACAGCCTCAATGCAGTACGGTCCTGGAGAACGAGGGAGTTGTGGAGTAGGAGAGGAAGGAGACGTGGACAGAGGAAACAGGGCTAGGGGACGTTAACCTCATGCAGAGTTGAGTGGCTATGGGCTTTTGTCTTTGCTTTTCAGCTCTTATTTTCTATGTCTCTCCTGTTACTCTGTGTGTGTATGTATATATATGTGTGTGTGTCCTGCCAGATCAGCTTGCTGACATGACTGATCTCTCATGCCATCAGTGTACCCGCTGCTGTGTCTTTGGCTCTCCATGCTGTCACCTATCCCTGCACACCATCGTCCACTCAAACAAAACGCACTCAATGAAATTGACATGCATTTCGCAGTGAAGCAAACGCAAAGAGCATTGCAATATCAGAGGCATCAGTTTTATATTAGAAGACATGTTCATATTAGATCAGAATTGATGAAACACACATGTGCATGGTCTCATTAATAACCGAGGCACACTGCAGTCAACACGAGAATCAACCAAATTTACTTCATTTCCAGCATTTATCTGGATGAAACACACAACAGCAAGATGCAGTGCCCTTTAATACCATCTCAACAGACTGCCTCCCCCGTTCATGCGCCAGTGTGATGAGTTTTTGCTTCACTGCACTGTAGCACCAACTGACCGTCACTCTCTGTGCCTAAACATTTTCAAACGGCTGTATGTTGCATTCTTTCCGGGTGCCATTTTACACAAAATTTGTTCCCTGATGCAGAAAAACATTCATGAAAAGTTCCGAAAATCGATTTAGCATTTTAAAATGACTAAAATAATGCAGAATTTGTAGCCAAGAAGCCCCTTCAACATGCCTGCATGCCGTTTTTCAGGACACAGATCCCATCTGCAGCACTGATTAGAGCCAGAAGTCATTACTATTTCAAATACAGTGTTCTAAATGGATTGCTGCCTTTACATTAAAGTGGAGTCCAAAAGTCTGAGAGCACTATAGTGAAAATGCCTCCAGTTTGCATTCATCTCTAATTTAATACAACAATTTTGATTACAAATTATACAGTTTGTGGTAAGTTCAGAGTATTTGGTATATTCTAGGGCTGCATGATTATGGCCAAAATGATAATCATGATTATTTTTTATCAATATTGAGATCACGATTACTTATCACAATTATTCATTGATTTTAGGGACAACATTTTTTTAAAAAAATTGCACTTTCACATTTAAATAAACAGACCGCTGCTTTCACCTCCATGTTGTGCTACATTCCAGCTAATTTACAAATTTTTGCATCAACTTAGACCGGTCCTTAAAATGAATCATCGCGTAAAAGCAAAATGTAAATGAAATTGTACCCAAAATATAGGATAATTAAAAATAAAAATGCCATCAGCCAAATGAAAATATTCAATCAAATATAACAATATGCAATGCTAACTCATTTCCGGGTTTTAGCATTACAAAATGACGTCATCCCGGTGCTATGGTGATTGGCTGTAAGTTTAGGAAGCGCTTGATTTGTTCCTCACCAGAGTTTTCTATGAGCGGACGACGAACTTTAAAGGTCAATATCGCAGTCAAGTATGTTCATGTAATCCTGGGCAGTCAAAATCGTAACTGAGATCAATATTCAATTAATTGTACAGCCCTAGTATGTTCCCTTTTTGCTTTAATGACAGTGTGAACTCTAGCTGGCATGGACTCCACAAGTTAATGTAAAATCCAATGATATATTTGGAAGATTTTTTTTCATAGAGAAGCATTTAAGTGCATTCATACCATGGCAATGTTGAATTAAAATCTGATTGATCAGAAGGTGTTGATAAATTTTTCATAACCGCATGGCTTTGACAGTAGTGCTGAGTGAAATTCAAATGATAGATTTATATTAAGGCATTCATTTTAATACATTGAATGGTGGATGATGTACATAATCTAAGGTTAATAAATAAATGGATTATAAACATATATTTTAGCAATGAAAATAATCATTTATGATATGTGTTCCATCCATTTTCTATACCGCTTATCATACTAGGTCATGGGGAACCTGGAGCCTATCCCAGGGAGCATGGGGCACAAGGTGGGGTACACCCTGGACAGGGTGCCAATCCATCACAGGGCACAATCACATTCACACCCCCATTCATACACTATGGATACTTTGGACATGCCAATCAGCCTACCATGCATGTCTTTGGACTAGGGGAGGAAACCGGAGTACCCAGAGGAAACCCACAGGGAAACCCACAGCACAGGGAGAACATGCATGCATGCAACCCTGGAGGTGTGAGGCGAATATGCTAACCACTAAACCACTTTGCGCCCCGGATACAGTATGATCTGTAAGGAAATGTTTATTTAACATTTATGGAAGGAGTCATGGGTGTCAGCACTTTGTAACAGTCTTTGTAGGAGTCTTCAGTTTGCACTTTTCGGGTTTCTCACAAGCTTCCTTTTTTTTTTTGTCTTTTTACTGTCAAGAGAAAGGAGTTTTTATAATGGTGCATGTGACTGTGCTCAGAATTAACCAATCATATTCAAACTCCTGTTCAATTAAGCAATATAAAATAGGCAAGAGTGGCGTTATACTGAATAACAGCACGGCTGTGATTCTCCGCAGGCATGAGCCCACAGGCTGAATGCTATAGCTAATCACAACCTTTCTGATGTTCAGTATAACCGCATGATTGTGTGATGTTGCTTTTATAGAGCAGTTCTATAAACAAGAAATTAATATTGAGTAAATGATAATATGGCCAAATGTTTTGTTTATTTTTGCAAAATTTCATGAGAAGAAATTTTTCCAAGCCTGCCTAAATCACCCCAAACCATGTGGTAAAACGTATTCTGGTCTACTGAGAAAAAGGTAGAACTTTTTGGGCATAATTCTAAAATATATGTTTGGTGCAAAAACGACACTGTTTATAATCCAAAGAACACCATACCAATGGTGAAACATGGTGGAGGCATTTTTGCAAGGTAGAGTGCAATAAAACTGCCAGTACACTCTTACCTAAAAAGATTGAGTGCTGTATTACAAACATAAAGAGCGTTAACAATGTGTACACTTATACAATAGATCGTTCTGGTCCACTAATATGATTGGTTGAGTGGCGTTGGAAGATATTGCTTATATTTAGTATAACCGTGCTTATTGCTTATATTTAGTATAACCATAGATGTTTCACTGTTTATCACTCCACGTCACATCCTAATTCAAAACGTTTCATTTCAGTTCCTAATTCAAAACAATTCACTGCAGTTCCTAATTTAAAACGATTCATTTCAGTTCCTAATTCAAAATGATTCATTTCAGTTCCTAATTCAAAACGTTTCATTTCAGTTCCTAATACAAAACGTTTCATTTCAGTTCCTAATTCAAAACGTTTCATTTCAGTTCCTAATTCAAAACGATTCACTGCAGTTCCTAATGTAAAACGATTCATTTCAGTTCCTAATTCAAAACGATTCATTTCAGTTCCTAATTCAAAACGATTCATTTCAGTTCCTAATTCAAAACGTTTCATTTCAGTTCCTAATTCAAAACGTTTCATTTCAGTTCCTAATTCAAAACGTTTCATTTCAGTTCCTAATTCAAAACGTTTCATTTCAGTTCCTAATTCAAAACAATTAATTTCAGTTCCTAATTCAAAACATTTCCTTTCAGTTCCCAATTCAAAATGATTCATTGCAGTTCCTAATTCATAACGTTTCATTTAATTCAAAACGATTCATTTCACTTCCTAATTTAAAACGGTTACTACAGTAGTGCTAGTGACCCCATCAGCGGACAAGGCAAATGGTACATCAGATGAAAAAGGAAAGTAAGAAAGTTTGACTGTTTGACTGAATGCACCTTTAACAGGAACGTACAAATCACGGTAAGCGTGTCAGCTTGATGACATGCTATAACGTGAGTGTGGCTTCTTCAGGATCTATTTCCGCTAGCGGAGCAAAAATAAACAAAACATTTGGCCATTTTGTGCTGAAATGTCACTTACTCTATATTACTTTCCTGTTCATAGAACTGTTGTGTACAGGGATTTTTCTATATTTCTGCATAAATGTAACCTAAAACATCATCGGATTTTCACACACAAGTCCTCAAGGTAGATAAAGAGACCCAAATTAAAGAAATGAAACAAAAATGTTGTACTGGGTCATTTATTTATTGAGGAAAATGATCCAATATTACATATCTGTGAGTGGCAACAGTATGTGAACCATTGCTTTCAGTGTTTGGTGAGACTTGTGCAACTAAATGTTTCCAGTAGCTGTTGATCAGTCCTCCACATCTGCTTGGAGGAATTTTAGCCCATTTCTCAGTACAGAGCAGCTTCAACTCTGGGATGTTGGTGGGTTTCCTCACATGAACTGCTCGCTTCAGGTCCTTCCACAACATTTCTATTGTGTTAAGATCAGGACTTTGACGGCGATTCCAAAACATTAACTTTATTATTCTTTAACCGTTCTTTGGTAGAACGACTTGTGTGCTTACGGTCGTTGATTGTCCCACTTTCTCTTGAGATTCAGTTCATAGACAGATGTCCTGACATTTTCCTTTAGAATTGGCTGGTATAATTCAGAATTCATTGTTCCACCAAAAATGACAAGCCGTCCTGGTCCAGATGCAGCAAAACAGGCCCAAACCATGAGACTACCACCACTGTTTCAGATGGGATAAGTTTCTTATGCTGTAATGCAATGTTTTCCTTTCTCCAAAAATAACACTTCTCATTTAAACCATTTAAACCACTATTAACTTTCCAATAGTCTTCTGGCTTGTCCACATGATCTTTAGCAAACTGCAGACGGGCAGCAATGTTCTTTTTGAGAGAAGTGACTTTCTCCTTGCAACCCTCCCATGCACACCATTGTTTTTCAGTGTTCTCCCGATGGTGGATGCATGAAAATTAACAATGTGTGAGGGGAATTAGAAGTTGCTTAGAAGTTACCCTGGGGTCCTTGGTGACCTTGGGCAATATTACACGTCTTGCAATCGGAGAGATCTTTGTTGATTGACCACTCCTGGGGAGGGTAACAGTGCTCTTGAATTTCCTCCATTTGTACATACACTGTCTGACTATGGATTGGTGGAGTCTAAACTCTTTAGAGATGGTTTTGTAGCCTTTTCCAGCCTGATGAGCAACTCTTTTTTCGGAGGTCCTCAGAAATATCTTTTGTTCATGCCATGCTACACTTCCACAATCATGTGTTGTGAAGATCAGCCGTTGATAGATCCCTGTTCTTTAAATAAAACAGGGCACTCACTCACACCTGATTGTCATCCCATTGATTGAAAACACCCGACTCTAATTTCACCTTCAAATTAACTGCTAATACTAGACATTCACTTGTTTTTGAAACTCACAGATATGTAAATGACAATATAATAAATAAATGACCAAGTATAATAATTTTGTCTCATTTGTTTAATGTCTTGGGTCATATTTATGCAGATATATAGAACATTCTAAAGAGTTCACAAACTTTCAAGCACCACTGTAAAAGCAATATCGGCTGTATATAACCAATATCACAGAAAAAGGAGCAAGAGTGCAGTTATACTGAATTTTGGCATGGCTGTGATTAGCTACAGCATTCAGCCTGCGGTGTTGTGCCTACACCGGATCACAGCCGTGCTGATATTGCTCATATTTCTAAAGAAACCTTTTAATAAGCTTTTATTGAAAAATAAATAAAGAAATAAACTCAAAAAGCAAAGATGTTTCCTTTTGTTTACTGAGGTTAAGGTTAGGGTTAGATTTAGATGTAGGCATAGCATTATTTACAGCTGCATTCATTTTTACATTAATGGAAGGTCCTCACAAGAAGATAAAGTAAGTGTGTGTGTGTGTGTGTGTCTGCACATCCTGATAGTGACATCTGGAGCATATTAAAGAGAAGACAGGACTCTCTCTCTCACACACCCTCTCACCAAGCCCCACACACAGATTTTTCAAACAGTTCAAAACACTTTTTGAAAAGGCACAGCCTTGTCTTTCACTCTGCCCTTGCACTTTTTTAAGTTGCTATAAGTCAGTATGAGAGTGTGTGTGTGTGTGTGTGTGTGTGTGTGTGTCTACAGCCACTCCATCCACTAAAGGTGTTAGAGGAAAACACTTCACTAGTCACATAACAGAACTATTAACCTTGTATCCTTGCCTCAAGCATGACGACCCAATCAAGCATGAACCAAAGCAAAGCATGTTAACACGTCTAGAAGGCAAGAAAAAAAAGGCACGCACACGACTCGCAAAGAACAGAAAACATTAGCCCTTCGCAAGCACGCCTGCACTTGAGTGAGAATGAGAGCAAGTCTGAGCACTCAAGTGAGCGCAGCTCTGACACCGAGCGAGACATAGAGTCACTAATGTAGGACACCCATTCAGACTATCAACACCCAGCAGAGAGAGAGAGAGAGAGAGAGAGAGAGAGAGAGAGAGAGAGAGAGAGAGAGAGAGAGAGAGAGAGAGAGAGAGAGAGAGAGAGAGAGAGAGAGAGAATGAGAATACAGTTTACTCATGGTAATTCACTCTTCTATTAGCATCAGCAACATGGAAATGAAAGCTGGCAGGAGGTACTTAATAGATAATAGAAGTAAAGAGACATGGAGTCCATCTACCTCAATCTCTTTCGTTCTATCTCCTCTCTGTCCACATGTCACAGCTTTCAAAACAAAGTGACTCTTCTTTTTTCTCACACATCAATAATTGAACTCAGTGTAGCCTTGTGTTTAAGCTCTGACAGTGGCCTTCTGTCACTTTAGAGATTAATAATACACACAAAAGAGGGTGACCGAGAATGAAGGAGAGAAAGAATAGGGTGTATGTGTGTGTGTCTGGGGGGTGGGTGTATCAGAAGCATAAGACTGACCTGTTGGTGCAGTGCATTACTGTTGCACTTCAGTGTGCTTTTTGCCTACGGAGCAATTTATGCCTCCATCAAAGTTTCCTCCATGCACTCTGTCTGAATAGTGATGGGATGAGTATACCAGCATGACTGCACGCCATACTTGTGTGTATGGACTATAGGTGAAGTTTGTGGGGGCTGTTGCTCAAATTACAGGAACATTCCAACATTTTTATTTTATTTATTTATTTTTTTGTAAAGTGGCTTTGGTGATATATGACAAAAAAAATGACCTTCCGTTGGCTTCCATTGGGCATAGAACTTTTAGAACATAACACATCTAGTTTTAAAACTTTAAAATGAGGACTTTAACTTGATCATGTGCACTACTTTATCACTCTGTCCTTATCTGAATGTCCTTGTTCCTCATCCACTGGACAGATTTAATGATTGTGAAAATAAATATTTATTCACACACACTCTAATGCCCTGTGAAAGCATATAGGAACGTGAAACAATGTTAGACCATAGAACCGATGTGGGTTCTTTCAGAAAGATAACTCTTCTTAAACAATTTCTTGAATTTTCTAGAGTGTAGTATCAGCAATGTATCTGTTCATCTACAGGGGTAATGGTACAGTATTAAGCTACGTTCACAAATACAGTGATTTTATGTGAGACTGCAAGTTGCCAGTCGCTGTACTTTGAATTTGCCAGTAGGCATTTCTGCTACTGGTTGCCATAATAATAATAATCAGTGGGTGGCGCAACTAGTATGCCACTTTTGACAACAAACTAGTTTTCTTGCTGCTAAAATGAAACATTCTGGTGGGAGAGCGTTTGTTGATAAAATTCACCAGTGTATATATTGCGGCCATCTGTCTGCGGCGAAAGCACAAGTGCCCGACGGTCCAGGTCCACGTAACAATTCGGACTCGAGGGCAGCATGGCAGATCACGGATCACGTATGCTCTACTGTCTTCACTCCCATTGGTAGTTGCTGCACCAAGTTGCTCCAAATTTGCATAAAGACAAACTTTTCTCAACTTTGTTGTCGTTGGACACGCCCGCATCTAGTCACCAACAATCGCTGTTGGTCAAATTGCAGGAAGTCGTGAGCTCTCATTGAATATGAATGATCTCCGGTCACTTTGATGCTGCGAGTTGCTGTATGTGTACGTGTATGTAACTTTAGTGTATATCGTTTAAAGGAACACTTTAGTATTATATGTAGGCTACATTAAAAAATATTGTGAAATATAAGTAAGCGGTAGAAGATGGATGGATGGATGGATAAATATATATATATAATTTATAATAAAAAATTTTTTTTACGTGTAAATAACATATGAACAACGTGAGGTTGGAATGTTCCACCTACATTCCTGGGGTCAGAATGACCTGGGGCAATGATGCCGTTGGTGTAGATGTGGAAAGTGTCAGATAATGTTGCTGAGATTGGGACCTCATTTTATTGCATTTTGTAGGGCTGACGGTGATGGAGAGACAACTGACTGAAACAGTTCTGTAATGTTTCACAGCTTCATTTTTAGCGAATGGCAGAGCCTGTTTTCTAAAGTTCTTTTCAAAGTGCTTTTATTCAGTAAAATTCTCCAGCCTGCTCCGTTTGAAAAGTCAAAGTCTTCCATCTTCCATCTTGGGTTCATACATTTCCAAAAAGACTATTTCTGAACTCAGATGGACGATGGCATGCTCACTACTTAACATTCTGGTCCTGTTTTGATGGCTAATGTTACTAGCCCAGATCAAGATGCGCCTTTTCACTTACATTAAGCTACAATGCTGGCAGGACAAAATGAGCACGCTAACATGACTGGGGCTTAAAACATTGTAGAAATGAGTGTGTTCAAGCAGAGATACAGAAATTTTAAGTAAAGAAAATATATTTTTTAATTCCTTCAATACATTCAAACAACAAAAATGATGATTAAGCAGTAAAAAGTGCCTCCTCAGCATGGTGTGTGCTAAATCTTCATCACAGATTTATTATATTAGCCAGAACACACACCACTGAGTTTGGGTGTGGGAGAGTTAAGGCCTGTCCAAATTCTCTATACAGCTTTCAAATTATAGCACAATCCAGCCCTACCCACCTCTTTAGAGTAGCTTTTACACTGCCTCTGGCAGTCAGGAGAGGTGGAATACAATTTAAAATTGAGAGTGAAAATCAAATAAATACTTTGCTGACACAGTTCCATGTGTTAACTTCACATCCCAGAGAGTCAGTGGTGTAGCCAGGAATTAATTTCAGGGTGTGATGAGGAAATATACTAAAATAAAATCAATGTGTGAGTTATATAATTATTTTGTTAAGCACCAAACACTTGTGCATTTTAGCTGGAATTCAGATAGTAATCTGCATTCAACCAATTTTGCTATATCAATGGGAGGTTACATTTTATCTTATAAAACAGATCTACCCTTTTTCTCCTCCTTCCTTAGTAAATCTCCAGTACTTCATCAGCTGTCACCTCCATATCCATGAGCTCAGAGTATAAATAGTTGGATAGTAGCTTCTAAACAGAGAAATGCATGATTCTGACGATTTCGTCATGTTTCTCACCATAAGAGCTGTCATCAATAAAATGTCTAAGAGACACGTTTATGTATTTGACATTTGAGAAGTTAAATATGGACTTATGACTATGATAATTATGACTTTGCTGATCTTTGTGAACATCCATACAGTGTAATTACTGTTCAAAACTTATTTGACACATATATAATCATCTGTGTTGTACTACTGATGTATTTCATGTCGTAGAATACAACATGAAAATATCTTGAGCTTGTGTTAACCACAGATCTTATTTCAGGCATTTAACCAAAAAACCATTCAAAAAAACCCAATGACTTTGGGACGATGGAACCGGAAGTGCAAAGATGTTAACTCATTTCCGGGTGTTAGGACTCATTTCTGCACCACTGTATAATATTACGGTTTAGTGGCTGGTTGTGTATCCTTTAACAGCTGTCCAGTTTGCTTATACATAGGAGTGGCCCTGGAGAGTGGGGTGTTTATGTCTGTCTAGCCACAAAAACTCAATGAAAACTGCAGTGCACACTTTTGGCATTTTCATTTGGCACATTGTTACCATTTTGCTTTTGTACCGACTTTTGTTTTGACATGAAAAAATGCAGAAGACATTGTATTGTGTGCCGATCAGTAAAACAATCCCAAGTTATGAGATGTGCAAGTGTCCTGTTCTTTATTAGTTCTCAAATAAATAGCCCAACTAGGAGTTTGGAATCAGTGGGAGGTTATTGTTGCACTGTGTCTAATTCTAAAACCAAGTTCTGAAATGATCATGGCTTTGTTTGTTTGTTTGATTGTTTTTGTTGAGGTTTAACACTGACATATTCCTATGTTAAACAGTAGAAGAGTCAATCAGACTTGCTAGACCATCATCAATTATCCATATTTACCGCAGACAAGGTTATGAGAATTTATGCTGAAGGATTTAGCTTATTAAATCAAAGGCACGCACACAGCATGACTTGCAAATCTACATTTACCAGAATCCCTGCAGCTGAACAACGCTGCTCTGTAAATTCAAATAGCACTGGATTAATGGAGTCTGACACAAACATGGGTCTAAGAAAATTGTAGAAGCAGGTGGTAAAGTTTTTGATAGGACTTGCCAGTACTGCAAGGCTCAGATCTGGCTCTTGGCAACCTCCAGATGGACTGAACATATTTTAGCTATGAGCTGAAAAACCTTTACTGAAGCGTAGCCCCACTGAAGTCACTGAAGCTCAGGCTCCAAACTCCATCCTAAAATTCACATTGCTTTGAGTGTTTAACTACCCTTTCCAGCAGCTTTAAGGATAAGTGGAAAAGAAATATGGCTGTTTTACAAGAGTCTGAAATACCTACAGAATGATTTCCTGGACAGATGTTAAAGTAGAATTTAAAAGTAAAAGTCTGCAATTTCTTCCTATCTTACTTTCAATTTATAACTATACATACCAGGTTACAAAACCTGGTCTTATCCTTGGACTAAATATATTGAAACTATTCACAAACTATTCCTTTGATGGATCCAGATATCATATTAAAACTCATGATAGCTTTGGTGAGAGAGTTCAGCTAATCCCTAAGTAATGATTATTTTAAATCATTTTTAGGTGATCTAGTTATTAAAATGCCTAAATCCATCTAAACCCTTTAGATTTAGAAGGGTCAAGTGTAGTTGTGTAACATGCCACTTCCGTTGGTGATCTGATGTCTAACATGTCAATCAAATTGCATATGTAGGTATACAACTGGGTTGATATCTGGTGAGTGTGAAATCCATAGTATATACTCATTAAACCGTTCACTTAGCCCTCATGTCCTGTGGCTGGGAAGATTGTCATTCTGGAAGAAACCATTCTCATCAGGATAGAAATGGTTTATCATAGGATAAAGGTGATCAGTCAGAACAACATTTGTTTATAGATTTACAGTGATGGTTCCCTTTAAGAGGACAAACTTTGCCAGCACAGTATCCCACAGGCATAACAGAAACAATGTTTTTTCCTTTAATTTGTCACTTTCTGTATCTTCCATATTCCTGCAAGCGTAGGCTGTTTCGCAAAATGTCATAGCTAACTTGGCAGGCTGACAAACTTTTTAGTCACCACACTCGATAACAATAGCAAATGAGTTGTTAACACCAACTAGCATGTGAGACCGAACATTTCTGGCACACTGACAAAGCATGAGACAACATAGTTATGACTAAGCAATAAATAACAGTGTACTCCAATATGTCATTATAGTACTAGACAATCTGCATAGATGCATAACACATATTTATGTATGTTGTATCATATATGCCGTATATGTATCTTCTATTTAGATCGATCTTTGATGTACCAAAAAATAAATAAATAAATAGTCATTAAAGATTGCAGGAGGTTGCTTGACAGGAAATTTCTAGAGTGAGAGTTGAATATGTTTTGGGGGTAGATTAATATTGAACTGTGCAAGGGACTAAATTAAAGCAAAATCAAAATGGAAATTTTATTCCTTATATCAAAACTTACTGAAACTATTGAGATCTAATTAAGTTTATTGCACTGCTAATTGCTATTGTTGATATGATGAAAAAATAAATACCCATGCTAACAAATAGATTTTGTCAGCCTCGGTACTTCAGTGCTGCTGAAATGAAACCACTCACCAAAGCAGGGGTTTAGTGAACTCACCCAGTTTTAATGCTTTGGGAGTGTCTCTAAACTATAGCATTCTCACTCAAGCTTTTAATCATTGCATGGACAGGACTGTATGCAAAGGGAAAGCAGTGTGTATTAAAAGCCTCCTTTACATGACCAGTGCTGTAGAGGAGTAACTATTCACCCCTCAAGTGAAAAAATATGTTGCTTTAAAGAGACATGAAACATCAACATTTAATCTACTGAATTGCAGAAATAATTCATTTGTAAACAATGTGACTGGCTCTGTATAGAAAATAATCCCTCTTTTATTCTCTGTGTCACTTTCTAATGGTCTCTCTTAAATATATTACATTGGAGAATGTACAATATACTGCATATAATATACCTGTACACATTCATGCAATTATGTCTTCATGTCAGTTCGAACCAATTTGGTCATTCTCCTCTGACTTCATGCATCAACCAGGTGTTTCCACCTACAGTACCATGCTTTGGTCAAAGTCATAGTGATTGCATTTTTCCCCCATTCTGGTGTTCGATGTGAACATTTTTCAAAGCCTTTTGACCTGCATCTGCATCAGTTTATACATTGCACTGCTATAGCATGATTGGCTGATTGGATAATTGCATGAATGAGCAGGCGTGCAGGTGTTCCTATTAAAGTGTCATGTGTACAGTATATACAGTAGAACAGTTTACTGTATACATGTGTATTTGTTAATTTGTCTGTATGTGTCAGTGTATATTGGTTGTCATTTCTGTAGCAGATACATATACTGACCAAATGTGATAAGGAGAAATTCTTTCTATATTAATAAAGGAGATTTTTCTACTTTTGAACTTATATCTCTTTCTCTCTCTGAGTGATGCTGCTGGACACCACTGAATCCACTTCTGAACTTGGCTGGACAACTTATCCCTTAACTGGGGTGAGTCCCATAATCTTTGTGTGTGTGTGTATGTACGTGTGTGTGTGTATGTACGTGTGTGTGTGTATGTACGTGTGTGTGTGTATGTACGTGTGTGTGTGTATCTACGTGTGTGTGTGTGTCCTACAATGAATCACTCACTTTTGAAAGAGTAAATCCATTTCGCAATTTCTTTGTACAATAAGTGGTGTATAACACAAGCATTCTCATAACTTCAACCTAGCACTTTTATGCTTCAAATTCAGGGTCAGGCAAAAATGACTAAAATGCATTTACATTGAATTAACATTATGTTGTTTAAAGAAAGGCTCGTCTACTAAATGATACTTAATTGCCTCTGAAATTTTGTTCCATATACTGTATTGAATAGGGAGCCACAAACCCCTAAATAAGCGAATACTATGCATGTACAGTATACAGTGGTGCTTGAAAGTTTGTGGAATTTTCTATATATCTGAATAAATATGATGTAAAACATCATCATCAAGTCCTGAAAGAGGAGAGTCCATAGAGAACTCAATTAAATGAGACAAAGTTAAATTAAATGAGACAAAATTAAATTAAATGAGACAAAAATATTATACTTGCTCATTTATTTATTGAGGAAAATTATGTTTTAGGTCATATTTATGCAGAACTATAGAAAATTCTAAAGGGTTCATAAACTTTTCAGCACCACTGTATGTATGTACTCTGTGTGTGTGTGTAGCTGGTAGGAACACTGAGGGAATGCAGACATTTTCACTGGTATTAACAGCTCACATATCTGCTGATATGACCTGGGGCTCAGAAAGAGCGAAGGAGGAATAAAGATGAAGGGAGAGAGACATGAGTTTATTATTAACCGTTATTACTCACAATCTCTTCAGTCCTATCTCTCTAAGGGATGTCTCTTTCTTCTCCCTGTCTCTCTCTACTTCTGGTTGAGTTGCAGTATGTTACACTGGTGATGCCAACAGACCAGTCAGATATGCTGCCTTTATGCCCTGGAGCATCTTAGTGACTGAACTACAGATGAGAACATTACTCTCTCTCTCGCTCTCTCTCTCTCTCTCTCTCTCGCTCTCTCTCTCTCTCTCTCTCTCTCTCTCTCTCTCTCTCTCTCTCTCTCTCTCGCATTGACCCATTCTCATATGATTATATAGTGACACATACTACATACTCCGCATACAACATTAAGCCTTTTCTTTGCTTCATTTTCTTCCTCTAATCCTTTTTTTCTCGCCTGTTCTCTTCCCATCTCTTTTGTTATTTGTTCTGCAGCCTGTTAATCTATCCATCTGTGCTTTTATATAATCCCCTCCTCGATTCTCTCACCCCCCTCTCAATCTGCCTACTTGTTTTTTAACACCCGTTCGCCCGTTCTAGCTGCCAGTCTCTATCTCCTCATCCCCTCTTCTGTCCCTCAGCATTCATTTGAAGCAATCACACATCTCTGTCTTGTTGGCATCCCTCTCGCTTCCATTTGTCCGTCCTTTTATTCCACTCTTATGTAGCAGTTGTCTCTGTGTGACCATGTCTGTTTGAGATTGTTATCCTGGAGAGATTTGGTATATTTTCTGGGAATTTCTGATCAGATTACATCACACCGCTTTGAGAGGCGCTCAAGTCATCTCTCCGATCCAATCTGTTAAATTTCTACCTAAGCAAAGTGACAAATTGATATTCATATAATCATATTATAATATTATATACTGTATATGATGAGATATTTATAGTCTTCGCAATTTTACGTTGAGGAACATTATTCTGAAATTGTTCCACAATTGTAGATGCAGTTTTTCACAGATTGGTGAACCTCTGCCCATCTTTTACTTCCTAAAGACTCTGCCTCTCTAAGATACTCTTTTTATACCCAATCATTTTACTGACCTGTTGCCAATTAACCTCCAGCTGTTTATTTTGAGTAACACTTACTTTTCCAGCCTTTTGTTGCCCCGTCCCAACGTTTTTGAGGCGTGTTGCGTCCATCAAATTCAAAATTACCTTATTTTTTTTTCTTAAAATTGAACATTTCCTCAGTTTAAACATTTGATATGTTATCTATTGTGTCTATATGTCTATATCTATATGTTATATTGTGAATAACATACTGGTTTATGAGATTTGTAAATCATTGAATTCTGTTTTTACTTACACTTTACCCCGCCTCCCAAATTTTTGGAATTGGGGTTGTAATTATAAATTTCATATTGATAGTTTAGTGGTAGAAAACAGACTCACTAACCACAACAAATGTGTCTTCTGTCTTTTCATGCACTTTTGTGAACGCATACTTGTATGAGCCTCTAGGACATAGCTTTTAGATTCCAGTTCCAGGGGCCACTTGCACCAGCTGGACATCCACCCGGCTGTAAGATTAGACTGGACATAAAATGCACCTTAAGTCCTACGTAGAATTAATACCTGTTGCACCATCTAGGCATAGTGCTATGTCTGAGACTAAATCTTATGCCTAGACAAAGGTAGGTGTAAATTGGAGGTGTAAATTGATTAGTTTCCAAGGTGAAAATAAATATGTCTAATATGCAGGCTACACAATCTGCAGGCTTTCAGGCGTGAAAGAGTAATGAGAGACTGCACCGATCATCTGGATATACTATATGGATATAGAGAACTTATTAAAAAAGGTTTCATTTCAGCAGGGCTGAATTGTTATCATTAATTCAGAAGTTCTCACCATCTAAAAGATGAGTACCTTGTTGGTAAACAAGGAAGGCTTTCAATCAGTTAATGGTATGGCCTTGTTTTGTTATGCATACTAAAATATGCAGATACATACTGTAGAGTTCGATATTATCTGAGTAATAATTTTTTTTTTTCTTTTTCGGCTCAGCAGTCATGTTTAATCTATTTGTTGGCGCCAGTAAATGTGAGTTTGTAACCATAGCAATGTTAATTGGCGCGGTATCACTATCACTGCAGTAGAATGCGTCAGCTTGGACGTGCATTGTCTACTCTGGGAATAACTGCGCCTAGTCATAATTTTAGATGGTGCAACAGGTGTAAATATTTATCACAAGACTGAACATAGCTAATTCTGTGTAGTGCTTACACCCAACTTTTTTTTTATGTCCAGCTGGTACAACCAGCCACAGGACTATATGTTAATGATTTATAACTAATTGATTCACTGCATATACTTGCATTTATGCGTGATTTACATTTAGCAGTCACAACTTGTCCTTAATGGTTGGTTGGAATGAAAACCTGCACCCAGACCTGCCCTTTCTGGATAAGATTGGACACCCCTGATTTACATTATATACTAGGCTTGTAGTAGCTTCATTGGCTGAAAAAGCAAGCTAAGTTCCAACGATCTCTGCTACTTCCTTCCAAGCTTGATTTTTCTTCATAATGTCTCTATACACATTTAATAAGAAGTCATATATGACATGATAAGATGAAACCACAGTTATCAGTTTTTCTTCCGTTTTGCACGTCAAACAATAAATGGGAACTAAATGCATTTAGGAACGGTGCGAGTGGGGAAGTGGAGAAACGTTGGCCCAAATATGCCATAAGACTGATCAGAGTTTTCGCTTCACTGTGTCATACATTATTTGCATAAAATTGAGGAAATCTAAATAAAACCGTTACTTGTCATTCTGTTGCTTGTTGCTGTAGCCGAAAATGTGTGTGTAAATAGAAAATAACCAGTATATTGTCAATTTGTCACTTGCTAGTGTGAACATAAACATTTACAATGGGTTTGAAGACTCTGAATACCATAACTGCCCTGGTTACATGGCTCCACCCACATCGGTAATGAACATGCTAAGACATGTTCATTACTAACCATGAAAATTGCAGTGAGCACAAACTGAGAAAATGGCTTAAATCCAACCATATTAGTGATACACTTGCACAACAATAGAGCCTTGTGATTTTAATGAGATTTTAAATTTTACTCATTCAATTTTACTCATAAACATTTCTGTTTTTAGTGGGATGAAGTGAGTGTGCTTGATGACAAGGGCAAGCTTATCCGCACCTTTGAGGTATGCAACGTCAATCAAAACCAGCGTCTCCATGACAACTGGTTGGCCACTCCCTTCCTGCTCAGCTATTCAGCTCCACGGATTTTTGTCACTCTACGCTTTTCCGTACGTGACTGCGCCAGTCTGCGTTCACCCTCGCCAACCTGCAGAGAGACACTCACACTCTATTATAGGCAGGCTGACTCTCAGATTGAAGTGGAGAAAACCTGGAGCGCAGAGGTGAGAGATACAGGACTACATTTCTTAAATATTGTGTATACAAATCGAGATGAATCCTGATCAGTGAATGACATACATGTATGGGGTTAGTGGTTTTTGCCACAAAGAAGCCTGTTGAGTATAATCAGATAATAAACCTCAGGCTTAGGTAGGCCTAATGCGCACTCACACACAGTCAATTGGCACTTTATAAGATACACCTACACTCTCAGTGCTCAAATTGGAAGAAGGAGAGGTAGGATTTTAAATTGGCATCCTATTTATTTTTCACACAACACAGACTACAGAAATCTAGCTTGTTTTGTCAGACAGACCACTGTCTATAAAATAAAAATTTGTTTAATCAAAATTTTATTTGATTTTTTTTTGTCAGGTGCACTTTGTCGGTGCACCTGACTTTAGCCGATATGTTTCTGAGTTCAGTTTATCAAGTGCACACCTCTACCCCATCCATCAGAGGAAAAGGACCACTTCAGGGCCACCAGTGGGCGTTGAACTATTGACAGCAGAGATGCGACACCTGACATGGAGATGGCATCTTAGTATGTGTGTGGCACCAGTACAAATGCTAGGAATTTGAAATACCTCAACGTTACTGCCATGTTGAGAACAGTCCACCAAGTTAAAACTACAAAGTGCAAGAGCAGTATATGGTGGATGTACCTGATAAAAAGGTAAAAAATTGAGTAAATTAGTGCTTCCTAACTTGCATTCCTTTTTCGTTATTCTGCGGCTAAAACTGGCATCTCCGAGTAGTGGAAAACGTGTTGTTTTTGGCATCTTATTCTGCACACCCACACACACTGACATACAACAACTCTCAGCCTGGTGTAGAGTCTTTCTGTGCTAGTTACAGCCAAGAGTAAGAGTGATCCAAGCAGGGTTGTTGTCTGGATAGTTTAATCTCCATGTTTTTATTATGTTTGTAAAATTGTATGAACTTTATTTCCCATTACGCATTAGCTAGGGGACAGAGAGATCTCCTCTTATGCATTTCTTGTTGGAAAACATCCCATGGGTCAAAGTAAAAGGAGTTTGAGATGTGTTAACACTTCCAGATACTTTCAGGGGAGACCAAAAATCGGTCTCTTAAATGCTTCATCAGATTTTAGTGACATGCAAGTGACTCAATGACATGGTTGCAGTTTGAAGAGATGAGAGACAGCTATTGACAACTTGGATACTCTGAGTTCTCATTTTCGCACTATAAATGACTTTTGACAATGCTTGACGACACCCAGTAACTGAGAATTTTGGACCTTTCTATAGCATATGAGAAGGCAATGTTTACTGTTACAGCTTGCTGTGTAATATGCAGAGATTAAAGGCAACCCATGCTTATTAAGGGCAATCCTTGATTTGTTGTCAGAGGTCCAAGTGGGGGGTCAGAGCACAAGCAGACAGCAACAATCCATAGTCTTTTATTTATATATATATTGTTTGTTTTTTTCTCTCCAGTTTGGTCTTGCCAATTCATACCCACAAGCTAACTCTCCCCTATCACATGACATTTACCAGCCGGAGAATGTGGGGCAGGCACATGCTTCCTCTGAGATGTGAAGCCATCCTCAGTAACTTTTTCTAACTGCTGCATGCAGCATCACAGGGTGGTTTAACACACATGGAAGAAAGCATTATCTGCCCTATTCCACATGCATGAGCTCACAGATGCCCGCAATTGGCAAGTGTCACTCTGCTTGACAAGAGAGTGAAAGTATACCATCCCTCCCACCCTTAGAGCACAGCTAATTTTGCTCTCTTGGCTCACAGCCATGAATAGCTATGGTATTGTCAATAGATTGAGAGTTTGAACAGGGCAAACATTTTCTGTTGCACCAGTCTGTATGGAATTAAAATTGTGCCAAATGTATTGAATATAACTTTTTAAGAAAAGAATAAAAATACAATAAGAGAAGAAAAACACTCTGAAACTGAAAACAGTGAACTCAGTGGCAAAAATTTAACATGCTCTTCAAATAAACAGTATTCTTTGTTAATAGTTTTCTAATCTTCATTGTCACTAATCATGGTTTATTAATGCCCTGCTAGAATTTTAATTTACGCTTTCAAACTTTTTGTTTACACGCCGAAAGTTTATGTTCGCCATTCAGGTGCGAATCTCACGTGTGGGCAGGGCTTAACAGCGATACTTTCATTGGTTAGTGAGATTTGGATTAACACAAATTTACGTTCAATACTTTTGGTACAAATTTAATTCCATAGTCTGGAGCCTAACAATCCGTAATCTTTAAATGAGGAAAACAGGTGAAGGCCAAAACCAGGAAGTAATACACATGGACCTAAGGTACTAGGGACTCACAACAAAATAACTTGAACCCACAATAATGAGACTTGCAATGAGACAGAAAAAAACCCCAGCAGTGTATAGATAGATAAACTAATCAGGGACTAAACACTGAATAGGTAAACACCATCGGATAACACACTAATGACAAGACAGGGTGGAGACAGAAATAAAATCACATGGCAATGTGAACCCAAAACAAACCAAAATGAAAGCAGTAAATGTCCCACTCGGAACCACACCACACTGAAGCAGGGAATTTATGACATAAAGCTGCATCTGCTGTATGAGACCCAAACATCAGGCACCTGACAAAATATTAAACATGGCTATTTTAATCAGTTAAATTTTGACATCTTGACCAAGTGAATAGAAAAACCTGTAAGATCAATAAGTCTGATTATCACAAGATTGGGAGTTTGAATTCCAACAATGGCATTGTCATCTGAGGCCAGGTCTAAGGACTGGGTGGGAGGAATGTCATTCCTTCCTGTCAATCACAGCATGTGCTAGCTTCAGCCACATTGTAGAAAAAATGTAGTGGCTGGTTTCATATGTCTCGAAAGGAACATATTATAGGCTTTGCTCTTCTTTGTAGCTGTTGTGCAATACTGGAGAACTAGTTCATGTGTGGAAATATGCAATGACTAAATTGAGGTCAAATTGGGTCAGAATAGGTAGAAGGTAGTAAGCAATTGTAACAGATTATCCTTCCCTTGAAGTAGTGAGAAGATTATAAGGTTCTTGGCTCATAGTATGACTCTCAGTCCGTATGATCAAATTTGCTACACCTTTCCTTTATTTAACAATATGAATACTAATACATAACTAAATTGCTAGTGATATAATTACTAAATAAAATGTATTATTTCATCATTAATTAGTACAAATGAAACACCCCATCAAGTGCAAAAAGAACACAGAATCATACCCTGATGTTAGTGGTTTTATGCCAGAAACTTTCTATTTTATAATTCAATTATGTAATTAAATTCATTCTGCTTTCTTGCTTCGAATGTAAGGGGTGGTCATGGTTTCTTTGTTACAATCTGCAAAGCAAACCAAGATGTATTTTCTGCTATTCAGTCTGAGCCAGTGGGCTAGTGTGTTCGCCCAGGAAATGGGAAAGCACTGCATGTTATATTCACTTCAGGTGCAAACATAGTGGTAAAGTGCTATGATCACTGAAGAGGCTTTCACCAAGAGGGTATACCTGGGCCAGAGCAAACAAAGGCCACGGAATTAATAAAATAGACAGCCTATGTATGCTGAACTTCCTAAACCAATTATTCACCTTAGACTTGGATCTCATTCTGTAGAATTATACTGTACGTCACGGAAAACTTAACATGCTTGGAGGCTGTTATTCTTTTCTTTTCTTTCTCGCTCTTTTTTTAAAATTGACAAGTACTGCAGTTTGCTAAGTTTAGATTTAGTTCATGGGACATGGCATTCCACAGAGTTCAGCTCTTAAGTCATTATTTAAAGTATTTTACAAGCGGATGCACAGGAAGTCTCAGCAACATGTGTGATTTAGTGTAGGTGTCCTACTAGAACTTCAATTGCAAATGAAAGCCCAGCATTATGAGATAGGATCTGAGATACGAGGATATGAGATGTAGGATGCTCTAAATTTTATTTTGGCACATCCCATGACACCTTTAATACAGTCTCCAAATATTATGTTTGCATGCATTCTATCTATCTTGTTCTCTCAGGATCAGATAATGCAGATAATTTATGTCCTGTTATGAGTTCACTAACAGGAATAGCTGGTCTATATTGCAGTGATCAGATCCATCACACACTGGAAATAAAGTTTTTTTTTTATTTTTTATAAAACAACTGAGTCTTTAACTTATGTTAGTTTTCATAACCAATTCCGACCTACACAGACACACATGCACAGAGCTCATACAACTGACTGAAAACACATTAACGGGGTGAACTGAGAAAACCTAAACACTTAATATCCTGAAACATTTAATAACACAGAAAACCTAGGCCTTAAAGCTAACACAGAACAAAACATGTTGAAAACAATATCTGTAACACACAACAATAAATCAATTTAAAGTTCCTCAGGGCCATATGCAATGGAACCTAACATTAAAAACACATGTTTTGAAGACAGGGATTGATAAGTCTCACTTATACTTTGAATTATGTGCTGTATATGAATACTGGGAAGGAGCACAGTCAAAATCACATGAAAACATATGGAGGTGTGACATGGTGATGCAGTGGGTAGTGATTAGCTAGGATAAATTGATTCTAGGTGTGAATATGTGTGTGCATGATACCATGGTGGATGGTGTCCAATCCAGGGTGTATTCCCACCTCACACCAGTGTTCCTAGGTTCCAGATCTACTGCAACCCTGACCAGGATAAAGCAGTTACTTGATGTGAAAGAATAAACATTTTGAGGCGCATTGATGATGACTTGCATTTTTGCCAAACTGCAGTTTAAATCCATGTACTATCTGGTATGTGTTCAATTCCAAGTATCTCTCTATCTCTATCTCTCTCTCTCTCTCTCTCTCTCTCTCTCTCGCTGTCTTTCTTTCTCTTAGCCTTCGAGTGGGGAGACCAGAGAGGGTTGGGTGAAGATAGACACCATCGCAGCAGACAAGAGTTTTAGCCGTGTGGAGCCAAGTCTTCCTCACCAGTACAAGCCAGACCGGACGCGCCGCATCAACGTCAAGACCCGCAGCTTTGCCCCCCTCACACGTCGCGGGTACTATGGCGATGCCCTTTGACCTTTTCACGGTCACCTTCATATCACTTCATGGTCCAGTGCTGATATGTGATGGGTTACTGTTCCGAGATGAAATGAAACTCTGTGCGGTTCAGTTGGCTTTGTGTGCCTGTGCGGCCAAAACAATTCAACTGAGTAAATATCAATGTGTTCCAGCGCTAATATTTGCAGGAATAAAGTCTGGATGGAGAGAAAACAGACAACGGGAATTAATCAGTCCACATTCGCCTGTTTTCTTCAGCTCTCAATGACAGATGAGCATGTAGTGCATGACATTATTTACCTTCTTTCATCTCTCTCTCTCTCTGTCTCTGTCTCTCAGATTTGTGCTGGCTATTGTAGACAGTGGAGCGTGTGTGTCACTCATGGGTGTGTCCGTCTTTTACCGCCGCTGTCCAGCAACAACACTGTACCTGGCCTCTTATGTGGCCACGCCCTCAGGGGCAGAGCCTACAGCTCTGGTGCCAGTGACTGGGACTTGTGTACCTCACAGCCAATCGCAGGGCGGGACGGCACCTCGGATGCACTGTAATGCAGAGGGTGAATGGATGGTGCCTGTAGGAGGGTGCACATGTGATGCAGGATATGAACCAAATCATAATGGCTCTGCCTGTCTAGGTGAGTTAGTAATACTTTACTGAGATAGTTTGAACCTCTTTATGTCTATGTCTAAGTTTGAACCTCTTTATGTCTATGTCTACGTTACAGGATTATTTACATTTACATTCATTCATCTAGTATCTAGCGATTTACATCACACATTCCAAGTATACAAATGAGAGTTGTTCAATCTCCATCAGTGGCTCTGAGTCAGCACTGGGATTCTGAACTCATTGTGTTTACTGTATATCACTAACATAGAACCTTAACCACTGAGCCATCGCCGCCTGTAAGATATGCCTGTCTGTGTAATCACCAATCAATCTCCTGTCATTCAGAATGTATTCTTGCCTCCAGACTCCACATTCTGGTGTTCATGCCTCTGAACACGACACTTCAATTGGACTCAAAATTCCATCTAATAAAAACAGGATAAAAACAAATCTATATATACAAAACACTAATACAGGCACAAGGACAATCCACGCCAAGGTAACCCAGATTCACAAGTGTAATACACATACCCAACTCTGCAAACTATTGCACGTTTATAGGAATTTTATTCTTAACGGTTTCTTTTTGTCCGCATCAATAGAGCGTAAGCGTGTTGTATGTCTTCATTGTGTCAGTGTGGCTCTGAATCAATAGTCCATGTGCCCTCCTGTCACTGTAATTATAATCTCTGCTTGACGGACAGAAGAGTGTGTGTTTGTGTGTGTGTGTGTGTGTGTGTGTGTGTGTGTGTGTGTGTGTGTGTTATTACAATGGACAGTGTGTGTTGGGGGGGGGGGGGGTGGTTAGTTGCACAGATTTGTTTACAGACAAAAGAGACCATCTGCAGCACCCAGTGTTCTTCTATAGTGTGCATGTCTGTGTCACTGCACTGTGTGTGTGTGTGTGTGGCAGCCTGTACCTTTTTTTGTCACTGTGCAATACACATGTGAGCAATAGAAGAGTTTTTAGTGAATGTGCACATATAGAATTAATGTGTGTGTCTGTGTGTCACTACTGCTCTTGACCACTCTTAACAATAGGAGGCAGTTGATGCAAGTGTTCTTGTTTGTACTGCTTTGTGTAGCACACCGAGAGAGAGAGTGAGAGTGAGTGAGTGAGTGAGTGAGTGAGTGAGTGAGTGAGTGAGTGAGTGAGTGAGTGAGTGAGTGAGTGAGTGAGTGAGTGAGTGAGTGAGTGAGTGAGTGAGTGAGTGAGTGAGGGAGGGAGGGAGGGAGTGAGGGAGGGAGTGAGTGAGGGAGGGAGGGAGGGAGGGAGGGAGGAGCTCTTGAGATGAAATGAAGGAGACGCAGCAGCAACAAGTGCTCTTCCTCCCAGAGGTCCAGCAACAAAGGGTGGAGTTAATTCCTGGGGTGATGGCATAGAATCAGAGGAGAAAATACCTTGGAGAGAAGAGGAAGAAAAGAGAGAGCAAGAGACCAGATGAAAAGAGCAGGGCGTGACACATTTAGGTCACATTGATGTATTAGCCACTCAACTGTGAACAAGTGACAGAAAGTGCAGGGGATGGGGTCCAACATATAGTAAGTGGACACAAGTTAATGATGCAAGACTGAAGCTGGCATAAATCCTTGCAAAGATTGAGAAAAGGTATGGGAAAGACTGAGGTTGTGCATGTTGTAGACACACTGGAGGATATTTTAAGGCGTGAAAAGTCAACATGACATTAAATTGACAGTGAGTAACAAAGTCCTGACATTTTAGCTCTGCAAGCTGTTCTATGTCGAGGGAGCAGAAAACATTTGCCCTTCTTAGTCCAAACTTTAGGAACACTCATAAGCACAGTGTTCTGAAACCATAAATCATAAGTTGCATGTTTTCTTGACATTAAATACACAAATACCAACTATTCATCTCTCTCTCTCTCTCTCTCTCTCTCTCTCTCTCTCTCTCTCTCTCTCTCTCTCGCACATTCAGCCCATTCACTCTGCAACAAATATAAAAATGTGAAAACGTTCACACATGCACATTTATGTTCAATCACAGATACAGGCGCAGAGAAACAGACATGTTTTTGGATCAAATGATCACGTGTTGGGCAGGCACACAAAAAACATGCTCATGCACATTTGGGCAGACTGAATACACATGCTATCTCTCTCTCTCCCTCTCTCTCTCTCCCTCTCTCTCTCTCTCTCTCTCTCTCTCTCTCTCCTCTCCCCCTCTCTCCTATTTCTCTCTCTCCTCCCTCACTCTCTCTCCTCTCTCTCTCCTCTCTCTCCCCCTCTCTCTCCTCTCTCTCTCCTCTCTCACTCTCTCTCTCTTCTCTCTCTCTCACCCTCCCTCTCTGCCTCTACAGTGTATCTGCCATATATAATCACAGTGAATCATATCATATAGATTTACATACTGTATAGACTCTTACATTGCAAAATTAAAAAACATGATTTTCTCTGTTCAACTTCATTCAGGTGTTTTTGAAGGGCACATTGAATATACCTAATGAACTTAATGATATAATAGTCTCATTCATGGAAACTCTGAAGCAGCAGAATACAGTATTTATACTGAATATGGACAAATTCACGACCTTTTGGGTACTGAAAGAAAAAATGTTGGCTTGGTTCTGGATTCTGAATTAAGGTTTGCCATCCTTGTTTTTGGTATAAGTCATGTGATCTCTATCCAGCTCAGTCTGCTAGATGATGGGATTTGTTGTCAAGGTCGTGAGCACACACAGAAAGAGCAAACAAGGAGCAATGTACATGTACAATGTGATGGAATATTTGCGGTAAGTAGCGGCCCTACTACTGAATGTTACAACGTGCTGACACTTGAGACTCTGTCTATGTTGTTAAATAAACACTGTCCTTGCAGGAAGCTTCACCATATCATCCATCTTACATTTTTGTTTAATAGCAATAGCTTTATTACATCTGTTTATTGTTAAGCTTACGGGGTTTACCTTGTGCTTCGGGGGTTTCCTCCGGTTTCCTCCCCTAGTCCAATGACATGCTTTGTGATTGGCATTTCCAAATTGTATGGTGTGTGTGTGTGTGTGTGTGTGTGTGTGTGTGTGTGTGTGTGCGCGCGCAATTGTGCCCTGTGATGGATTGGCTCCCGTCCAGGGGGTCCCCTGCCTTGTACCAGTTCCCTGGGATAGGCTCCAGGTTACCCTGTGTAGGATAAGCAGTATGGAATATGGATGGATGGATGTTAAACTTAAATTATTAGAGTGTCTGCCATACAGGTACCTGTGAATTATTATTATTATTATTATTATTAATATTATTATTATTATTATTATTATTATTATTATAAGACTGTAATTTGAGTTACAGTCTGAGTCATGCTATTATTAAAAAAAAATTAAAACATCATCTTTTCACCAGTTGAAATTGAGAATTCAATAGTGCTCTGGCAGAATAATGTTCACAATGATTGTGAACATGCTCAGTACAAAGATATAGACATTATTCATACACTACCATTAGGTCCTGTGGCTGCTAGCTTTTTGACCAAACTGGACTTGGTTGCTTTGTGCTAATTGTGACTATAATTTCCTTCACATTCCTTAGCTGCATGGGTTGCTATAGTTTAAATCAGCCAGGGTTAAGTTCAAATTGGTTACATTGCTGTTTGTCCTGGTTTCAGTGTGAATCAGGTGATTAGTTATGTAGTTTCAGCCAAGGCTAAGGGTCTTTGGTGTTTGATGTTACATTACAGTGTTATCGGTTAGCCATGGGGAGAGGATATATATACTGAAACGCTGCCAATGTGGGGCAATCCTATCAGGCCCTAATAGTCTTTCTGTTCAATGCACTGAGCTAGAAGAGCATAACAACCATGTATAATAAAATCAGAAAAATAATACTGTAGAGAAAACATGTTCATTCATCTCTTACTGCTCAAGTGAGTTTGAAAGTCAGCTTGGGTTTATTTGGCGGCTCTCTGGGAGGCACAGAATGAGGAAATGTGTATGTTGTTGTGTTTCAGTCAGTATGTAGCGCTGCGAGCAAAAGAAAAATGAGAGAGAGAGAGAGAGATAGAGGGGAAGAAATTGGGTCAGGGATCTAAATACCAAGTACAATGTCAACGGCAGATTATACACTCCTGTATGCTGCATTTCTCCTTTTGATCTACTACATCTACAAATTCCTACTTTACAGTCTCTGAGAATAAAATATATCCCCTCTCTTTGAAATGTCAACTTTCCCCTTATTTTTATATTTAAATCCCAAAGAAAATCAAACTTACACAAACACACACATCCCTTTGTCTCTTTGATCTATTTGCCCTCAACTGTCCCTCAACTGGATAACTTTCATTATCGTGTGATGTTCTGAGCAATTTTACATCCATTTATGCATTCAGTCAAGTAAAGGATTTGCGGACCTCTTCCATCTATAAGTTATGTGCATTGTAATGTACATTTTCATTTTGGGATAGCTGACAAACAGTAAACAGACTCTGTGCCCAAAATGTTCCACAGATAAGATAAAACGAGAAAGAGGATGGCAAACTTCTCTTAACATCTCTATTGTTATTCCTGCATTTATCATATTACATGAAAGGAAAAAAGTCAGAGAATCAGTATGTATGGAGCTGTGATTAGTAAACGATGAGGAGCTGAGAGATCACTGAAAACCACAAAATTTTTTGTACCTTCTTTGTCACAGCTCTGGGGAAATCACATAATGAATTCTAACAGCATAAAAGATAGAAAACATCCCCATCATTTTCTTTCTCTGCCTTATTTTCTTCCTCTCTCGCCTCTCACATCGGTGCTGGGAGCGAATCTCAGATTTAGTCGAAGTGAAAACAAGGAAAAGCTTTTATCTTGGAGAGAACTGCCACACTTTCTTGCTTTCTGCTGTTTTGTCTCTCTCTCATGCTCTGACGTGCCGCACTCAGACATATGCACACTACTGAAGCCTTGAAAAGGTGTTACACTTGTTCGACAGCACTATACTCATGGTTAGAGAAACGTGTGAGGTATTTAAGGACCAGCACTCAGGTAGTTCAATGGAGCTATGCACACCTTTGCATGTATATCTGCTTCTACACATACTCACCTGAATATGCTTTTTTGGCTCTGTGTCAGTATGAATATATGTATTTCATACAGAACATTTTGAGTCAATCTGGAATTTGTCACATTTTCATTATTTACACGTGGCTGACAGGAAAATTCAGATCAGCACTTCCATAAGGCCTTGTGTAGATGTTTTTACTTTGCAAAATTAAAGCTGACAGCATTTTTCATACATCAAACCCCTCCTATCACTCATGTCTGTATCCTTTGTTTTCCCAACCCTAACTTTTTTTGTCTTCAGCCTGTCAGACGGGCTTCTATAAAGCCGTGTCGGGTTCGATTTCATGCACTGAATGTCCAGCTAATAGCAGAACCAGCTTGGAGGCTTCTAAAGTGTGTGAGTGCCGCAGTGGGTTCTACCGGGCGCCAAGTGATGCCAACACCACGGCCTGCACTGGTAAGGACCACATGACTACTGTAGCATGACTTTACAGATTTTAACCACTCCAAAACAAAAGAATAATCTTAATCAAATAAGCAGTAGGCTAAAGCAGTAAGCAGTATCGGCTTAAATAAGCTAAGAAACAAAGGAACAGTTTTGATTACCAATACTCAAATTAATTTCTGCAGTCCATTCTAAAATGATGATGCCTAGGTAGGGTAGTTTGAATAGAGAAAGGCCATGACAGCTATTTGTAGGCTCATTCCAAACTGAAGTGATGAAAAACATTTGGTTCAAAGCAGGGGATCTCAAACGTTTTGCAGCCAGAGGTCCTGTTAATTGTAAAATAAATTAATTTGACCCCCGCTATATATTTATTTTATAAATCTAATCCAACTAGACATGTACTAGGCTCATGATTTAAATGTGTATGTTATTATTTTAATTATCAGAGCCATATAGCTTTTTACTGCATCAATAGTACATATTTTCATTACATGTGTCATATTATGTATAGGCCTATTTCTTTCTGAATTATTGAACTTAGAAAGAGTTTAAGTATCACTCGCACACATGAGTGAAAAAAGAATGACAGTGGTGTGTAAAACAATGCACATCTCATGTGCATTCAATGTGTATTGGTCTTTAGGCTGAAAAGTCTACTGCTCTGCTGCACAATTCTCCAATGAAGTGTAACGCTATAAATGCCACATGACAGCATGCTTACAGTCAAGAGTTGCCTATTTCTGCGTCGTTGATTGGAGCAGAAAAGTATGGTCACGTGATGTAAACAGTCAGATGCCAGCCAAGGCCTTTGATTTATAGTTAAATTAATATTATTAAACTCCTTCTCTTGATATGGGCCCTGACTATATATATATATATATATATATATATATATATATATATATATATATATATATATATATATATATATATATATATATAGAGAGAGAGAGAGAGAGAGAGAGATATATATATATATATATATATATATATATATATATATATATAGATAGATAGATAGATAGATAGATAGATAGATAGAGAGAGAGATTTTTTAAAACTATATTATAAAAGAAAAGCTTTGAGTAAGAGTATGTTTGTCTTACCAGCCCCCCCCTCGGCCCCTGTGTCTCTGTCCTGGGAGTACGAGAGCTCAGAGGGAGGGGTTTCTCTACGCTGGAAGTCCCCGCTGGACCTGGGTGGTCGGAATGAAGTGACATATGGAGTGGTGTGCAGAATCTGCCCCACAGCCCTGCAGATACAGCCTAGTGTCTGCTCCTGGTGTGGAGATTCTGTCACTTATACGCCTTCTAAAAGTGGCCTCAGACAAACTAAAATCACCCTCAGCAATCTACTGACCCGAGTCACCTATCTCATACAGGTAGGCAGACTACATTACCTATGAGCACTCAGCTAACACAGGAACAGTCCAACAAACAACATTATCAAAAAGTTCAGTGTGTATAAAAATGTAATGTAAGGAAAGATGTGTGAATATAACATAAAATTACTCCCAGAACACCCAAAAAAGAGAAATGGGTAACAGTTTCTATGAAGCCTATGTTTATAATGAATTATAGCCCCATTTATACTTGTTTATAAGCAAGTGTTACTGCTCTATAAACACATTTATAATGACACAAAGACCTATACTTCGTTATAATAAAAGATATAGCTACATTTATATTATTGTTATAATTACTCATAAGTGATACACTTGCTTTTTTCAGTGCCCATGCTCATAACACATTACACACCAATTTATTCATATTAATTAGTCAGTCTTGTGGTTTCATTAATGTATTCATAAAAATGCAGCCTGCATTTTTATAATGTTATTATATTATAGTTATAATGACTTATTGGTAATGCAGATTTATTTCAAGGTCCAATAAGTGAATAATTTTATATTGTTGTTGATAGTTGTGTTGTGCTGCCTTATAAATACTTATTGTGAGTTATAATACAATTACTAACCTTTATAAATGCATCATTGATGGCTTTAAGTAAAGTGAAAGCATAGGATGCAGTTTCCATAATGCCAATGTTATGAAATCATTAAGATGTGCTTATTACTGTTACGATACCTGTTGGAGACAAGCACGGACAGTCAAGATTAGAGAGTGTGGATCAGACGGAAGATGAAACACGGAAAATAGACGAAGGTGAACAATCCAAACTAGGCAAGGCAGAGAATCGTAAACTAGAAACAGGCAGTATATCCGATAACCAGGAAAATCCAGCTTGGTAAAACAACAGTGTACGACAGATGAGCGTTTACTTCGCGAGAAGCTGAAGTTAACGAGGCCTTTTATAACATATGATGAAGCACAGGGAATATTCCAGGGAAATAATGGTGGCTGGTAGCCCAAAAGACACTGAAAGGGGATGAGCTGGGTGGCGGAATGTCGTAAGGAGTTCTGTGCGTATTCCGCCCATGGGAGGAATTGGACCCAGTCCTTCAGATGGGTGGCACAAAAGGTTCGAAGGAATCGAATGACTTCTTGGTTGGCCCGTTCTGCCTGTCCGTTATCCTGGGGGTGGTACCCAGAAGTGAGATTAACGGTGACCCCCATTTTCTCCATGAAACTGGCCCAGAATTGAGACGTGAATTGCCGACCCCTATCATTCACGATCTCCTCCGGGATGGCGAAGTATCTAAACACGTGTTGGAAAAGTAGTTCTGTTGTGGCAAAGGCAGATGGGATGGCCGGTAGTGGAATTAGCCACAGGGGTTTTGAAAACCGATCGACGATCACCAGTATCACGGTGTTACCTTGTGACTCTGGCAAGTCCATGATGAAGTCTAGAGCCAGGTGGAACCACGGGCATACAGGGGTAGGTAGAGGTACCAATTTCCCGGCTGGTAGGGTACGCAGTACCTTAGACTGAGCACAGGTGGAGCACGAGGATACGACACGCTGTACCTCCCTAGGCATGTGGGGCCACCAATATCTCTCAGCCAGTAGTTGGTATGTGCGACGAGCTCCAGGATGGCCCATCGCTAGTGTCGTGTGGGCCCAAGTGATGAGGTACTGTTGCGGGACGAATTGTTTACCGGGAGGACATGCTGCCGGGATTCGTGACCTGGGGAAGCAAGCTAAGGCTTGATCTAGGGTCCAATCTATGGTGCCAACAATACAGGAGGGGGGCAAGATATAACCATCGTGGTCCACCCAACTCTCAGGGGACTAGATTCGAGAGAGCGCATCGGCCTTCGTGTTCTTTGCTCCTGGCCTATATGACCAAGTAAATTGGAACCTGGAAAAGAACAGGGACCAGCGAGCCTGGTGGGGTGTGAGACATTTGGTGGTTCTCAGGTACTCTAGATTCTTATGGTCCGTATAGATTATGAATGGGTGGACAGCATCCTCCAACCAGTGTCTCCACTCCTCTAGGGCCAGTTTAACTGCCAGGAGTTCTCGTTTCCCCACGTCATAATTTCGTTCAGCGGGCAACAACTTTCGGGAGAAGAATGCTACGGGGTGCAACTTAGGTTTGTCTCTGAATCTCTGAGATAGAATGACCCCCACCCCTGCCTCAACCTCCACAACCTCCACGACGAACAGTCTGGAGGGATTCGGGTGTCTAAGGATGGGGGCCATGGTGAAGGCTGCTTAAGCTTATCCAGAGCCTCCTGGGTATTTGGGGTCCAAAGGAGTCACCTGGGCTTACCACACAGGAGGGACGTCAGGGGTTGTGCTATTTTACTGAATTCTCGAATGAACCAGCAGTAAAAGTTCACGAAACCAAGGAACCGTTGCAACTGCCTGACGGTGCAGGCAGTGGGCCATTCCATCACCGCTTGAATTTTGCATTGGTCCATGGTGACTCCCTTCTAACTAATGATATACCCTAGGAATGAAATTGTGTGTTGGTGGAACTCACACTTCTCAGCCTTTACATAAAGCTGATGTTGCAGCAGGTGGCGCAACACTTGTCAGACATGATTAACGTGCTCTTCCAGGGATGTCGAATATAGCAGAATATTGTCAATGTATGCGATAACGCTCTTCCCCAGCATGTCCCTCAGGAATTCATTGATTAATTCTGGAACAATGAGGGGGTGTTGGCGAGTCCATACGGCATGACCGAGTATTCGTAGTGCCCGGAAGTGGTACTAAAGGCCGTCTTCCACACATCCCCCTCCCTGATGTGGACCAGGTTGTACGTGCTACGTAGGCCTAGCTTCGTGAAAATAGTCGCAGACCTTAGCTGTTCAAGGGCTGCAGGAACTAGTGGCAGGGGATACCGGTACTTAACTGTCACCTGGTTGAGGCCCTGGTAATCAATACATGGTTGAAGGCCCCCTCCTTTCTTTTCTACAAAGAAGAACTCAGCGGACTCAGGGTACATGGAGGGTCGATTGTACCCTTGTTGGAGGGCCTCCTGAATGTACTCTTCCATGGCTTGATGTTCAGCTTGGGAGAGAGGGTACACACGACCCCGTGGTGGACTGGCTCCAGGTAGGATGTCTATGGTGCAGTCATAGGGTCGGTGTGGTGGTAAACTGCTTGCCCTTTCCTTGCTGAACACCTTGCAGAGGTCACGATACTCAGGAGGGACCGTGACAGGAACATGAGACATAGGACTCTCCACTGTCGTGGTGGCCACAGGGACCGAGGGGCCACTCAGGCAATTGTGCAGACAGTACAGCGACCACTGGGTAACTTGTTTGTCCATCCAAGAGACCTCGGGGTTGTGAAGCTCAAGCCAAGGTAGGCCGAGAATGACTGGTAGAGTGCCTGGTAGAGACCGTGATGTACAGTACGATGGTTTCGTGGTGGAGAGCACTAACTTGTAGGTTTACTGGTAGTGGGATATGACTCCCCCTCCTATGACGGATCTGTCTATGGACTGTACTTCTCGAGGTCGGAGCAGGAGACGTATGGGGGGGGCTGAGATTCTGCGCCGTCTGCTCATCTATGAAGTTCTCGGCTGCTCCTGAGTCAATGAGCACTGAAAGCACAAAAGACTGGCCTGAATGCTCCATTACAACAGGTAATGCAAATATATGAGAAGTGTGTAATCAGATTGAACTCACCCTGTGGCGATGAGGTTGGCTGTCCACGGCCCCCTCGGCCGATCGTGGCGTCTTATGGGGCACTGGCAAATGACATGGGTGCCCTTGCCACAATAGAAGCACTGTGACTTACGACGTCGCCTCTCCCTATCCTCCTCGCAGATCCGGGTATGACTGAGCTGCATGGGTTCAGCTGGTGGGGCTGGCTCTGGTGGCAGGGGACTACACAGCGCGGGACAGTTCATACAGGGCAAATGGTCCAACCGTATTGCCAGGTCTATGACGTCATCAAGGGTAAGCTGCTCGCCCCGACATGCCAACTCTCGAACTAACTCAGGGTTTAGCCCCTGATGGAACACGGTCTTCAGTGCCGGCTCATTCCACCCGCTCCGTGCAGCGATGGTGTGAAACTCCAGAGCGTATTCTATCCCATCACGTGAGCCTTGTGAGATCTTCAGGAGTTCCTGGCCGGTCTCCCAGCTGTCAGGAGAATGATCAAAGACGCGTTGGAAGTGGGAGAGGAGGTCCGCTAACGAGGGTCTGGCATCACCGCCTCGCTCCCACTCTGCTGTAGCCCATGTCAGGGTGTGTCTGGTGAGTAATTCCATGAAGTGAGTAAACTGTCAGGCTTTTGGCATATCCGGGTGGCTCTCAAAGAACAACGAGCACTGTAGCAGGAAGCCCTTGCATCGTTCCGGCTCTCCAGCGTATCTCTCCGGTGTAGGCAGTGGTGGGTGGTGCACAACCGGCATAGATGGAGTGTGTGCAGCCGGTGTGGCCGGATTGTATGCAGCCGGCGCTGGTTGGGCATTCGCCGGGGAAAACGACGGAGGAGGCGTGTAAGTAGCAGGAGAAGTCGCGGTCGGAAGCGCAGAGGAGTTTAGGCGCGACACTTGCTCATTCAAATGCGATATCTGAGCCTGCTGTACAGCTACCGCGCGGTTTTGCTCCAGGATGAGGCGCTGCCACTAAGGGGCGTCCGCTGCCTCCATAGTAGGCGAAGTAATCTGTTACGATACCTGTTGGTGACAAGCGTGGACGGATAGGATTAGAGAGCGTGGATCAGACGGAAGATGAAACTTGGAAAATAGACGTAGGTCATGTGATCAGGCGAACAATCCAAACTAGGCAAGGCAGAGAATCGTAAACTAGAAATAGGCAGTATATCCGATAACCAGGAAAATCCAGAATACAGACAACGGCTTGGTAAAATGACAGAGTACAACAGTTGAGTGTTTTCTTCGCGAGACGCTGAAGTTAACGAGACCTTTTATAACCTATGATGAAGCACAGGTGTTCGCACTTGGTACTCCAGCGAACTTGAGTGCATGCATGGCTGGGAAGTGTAGTTCTCGTCAGCCATGTTTGTAGGCGGCACTGCATTCTGGGAACTGCAGGTGCGAGTAAGCTGTGACGTGACAATTACACAAATAGAACATGTCCAGATGGCAGAAACCACCAACAAAATACACAACAAATATATCCAAATGGCAAAAAATGAAATAACAAATTAGAAAAGCATGAAACTCTTAGCAACAAAATGTGCCATTTCACAAATAAAACATTTGAAACGTACTCATCTCATTAAACCTTTACTGAAATCAGCACGAGATCCCTCTTAGCACTGTCACATATGTAATATAGGCATGCAGAAGGTGCTTTTTCCACTTCCTATGGCATGGAAGTGGGATTGGAATTTAGGAGCCAAAAATAACTATTTACAGCAAACAGGAAAGTGCAAAATATAAAGTAGTATATACAAAACATGAACAAAAGTGCAAAAAACCTGAATAATAATACATTTTAATAATTTAATATTAAAATAATATTTATGTATTATTGTTTAATAATTTTAATAATAAAATAATTGGTTGGCCTTGACATCACAGTATGGCTGCACGATTATGGCCAAAATGATAATCATGGTTATTTTAATCAATATTGAGATCGTGATTATTTATCACGATTATTCATTGAGTTTAGGGACAACATATTTCTATTGCACTTTCAAATTTAAATAAACAGACCGCTGCTTTAACCTCCATGTTGTGCTACATTCCTGCTAATGTACAAATATTTGCATCAATTTAGACTGGGCCTTAAAGTGCATCGTCTCGTAGAAGCAAAATATAAATAAAATAGTACCCAAAATACAGGATAAGTAACAATAAAAATGCCATCAACTAAATGAAAATATGCAATCAAATATAACAATATGCAACCAAATGAAAACAATTTAGGCGAATGCAGAAAAGGCAATAACAGTGTTTACAGGAGGAGAGACGCAGCCACATCACCCAATAGAGCAGTGACACAGGGATGACGTCATTTTGTACCGGAACCCGGAAGTTAGCATCACACTGGTTCCCTCGACAAAAACCCAATAGGATTTTCACGTAAGCTTTTGGATTATTGCAAAAAATAAGCTCTGTGATGAGCAAAAGTTTACAATACTAACACGTATAAAGACTTGATTTGATATGCTGCAGAGTTTTCTATGAGCGGAGGATGAACTTTAAGCTTCAATATTGCAGTCGATCATGTTTATGTAATCGTGGGCAGTCAAAATCGTAATCGAGATCAATATTCGATTAATGTTTTTCTCATTTACTGACACAGATTTGAAAAATATTGAATAACACATATAATAAATGGTATCCAAAAATCAGCCTGATGCCTTATAGGTCCAAATCCAAGCACTGTAATGTGCCTATATTAATAAGACAGCTAATATCTTTTTAAATAAAATAATAAAATAATGGCATGGCAGAACAGGGATCAGAACGAGGTAGAAAATTTAAGTGTGACAATATACCAGTATATAGTATGATTGAAAAAAATATTAAATAGTTATATGCCATTAAAGTGGCTTCTGTTTTACTGGTTTAGATCATGTCTACAGAATTGTATACAAATGTATAAACACACCATTAAATATACCACCAGACTTAAAACAGGCTAGTCTACATATTAAAGAATAAACATACCGTGCTCTGTTGTAAAAAATTCCTGCAAGCTAAAAGCAAACCTATTAACAAGCTTATTTTTAAAATCCACAAGCAGTTCCTTAGCTTATTGAATAATTGAACACAGTGATACCCTGTGATCCATAATACAAAACTGTAAAGTTATCATATAACTCTTTTACTCCAGTACTAAGACTACAACACTCTTTATATGACTTTCCACATCATCCATGTGTAAAGAATATGACTGATGAGCAGTCTTACTGTTTATGCTGCTCCAGTCTCAGTAAGCCTCTTGTTCCTGTCTATAACAGTGTCTATAAAAGAAACCTGACCCCATTTTATAATGATTACTAAACCTGAAAGTGGGCGGGCCATTTCTGGCTGTGAGAAGTAAGCGATGTAGTTTGATGTTCATTTACAGCCCATTTGCTAAAATGAGCCTAAATGGACTATCCATCATTTTCACAGACAAATAAAGGTACATCCATTTGTATACAAATCTCTTTTATGCTGCAAACTACATTTTCAGTCAAAGAGAGAATAAATGGGTTTATTTGTTAACCATGCCCATCAGTGGTGTATTAAAGATTTAGCTTGTTGTGTTTTATTCATTACATGTATTCCCATATGCAGTATGTATGCATGATATATTTAAACATAAATATTCTTATGGTATTGTTTTTAGAAAGGAATTTAGTCATTAATCTTGACTGATTTTTATTTGACAATTCAGTTATTCATTATAAAACCCATCTGCAATGATTAGATATAACTTTGAACTTTACATGTTTTGTCAAAAATGTTGATTGGCAGGTTCAAGCTATGAACGATGTGTCCCCTCTCAGTCCTTTCCCACCACAGTTTGCTAATATCAACTTCACCACCAGCCAATCAGGTGAGAGTTATCTTACTTTGATTAAATGGATTGGTGTAATCGGAGACTGTGTGTCTGTAGCTAAGTACAGTATATAGAGGTGGATGTACACTGAGGGCAAGAGCGTAGATTTTGGTGAGGCATTGGTGACATTTAATGGTGACATTAAGAACAACAAAGCCTTAAACAAATTCCAGTTGCACTTGAAGTATGCTATTGGCTACTATCGAGTATATTTTTGGAGTAACCCCAGTTGAGAGTCAACAACAAACAGTCATCCAGAATACAGACTAGTAGCTTGTTTTGAGAGTACCTTTGTTAAAATGTGGCACACACAGAGAAGCTAATGTCATTAACCAGCATTGCCAGGTTTCAGCAAAATTTCCAGCCCAACTATGCCTCAAGCAAACTGGTCATACAACTAGCCAAAACAAATTGAGCATTAGAAAAGCGAGACACATTTTTCTACTTTTTCCTCAGTTTTTGTGTGGGCAACAAGGTCACTGTCTTGCACGCACATTTCTAATGTGCAGAAATAATCCACTTTTAATCCTCCTTTACCTCGCCTAATCTATGCAATATATCTTACAAAAGAAATGCTTCTGCATTATCATACATCATAGACATAGACTTACTGTCTGAACAAATTTTGCCTTTGTTTGTGGCAATTTAAAGTATTACATTTAATTTTGATTAGTTGCTATAAACAAGATCTTGGCTAGTATTTTTAAACTAGCGCCTGGTAACATGAAAATATAACCCTGACAACCCCAATAACTGTCCTGTCCACTGCTCCTCTGTGATCATGGGGCAACATGCTTCCTGCCCAAATGGGCCTCTTTTAGTGCTTGTTGCAGTTCCCATTTTTAACCACTAGGTGTATTAATAACATATAGGCAGTGAGTATCTAGAAATTTGAGCAAATCAGTGGAACACTGGCTTATATCTGTCAACTTGCAATTATTTTTTTAATCGTTAGTCACTAAAAAGAGGTCATTAGCATTTCAATGGAATTTAAAATGCATCGAGTTGTGAATGAGGGCAGGGTTATGAAGGCTAACACTTGTTGAACAGCTGATATATATGGTGGTGCTCTGCTCCACCTGCCCCTATAACAAGTCACCACTGACTGAAGGTGTACCTTAGATTTGATGTGAACATGTTACTGTGTCTCAGATTATTTCTTTTGATTTTTTTTGGTGCCATTTTTTCTTTACCTCCTGATTATTTTCAGATAATTTCAGTAATTATGCCCATATCTTATGTGTGGTTTGTTTTTCTATAACATACAAGTGCTTATTTTATACTGTATATAATTGTCTGTCATTTGTTATTATTATATTTTTGCTCGGACTAGCCCATCCCCCCCACCCCCCTCCACACCCGTCTCATAATTTCTCCTCCTTGGCTTTGGACTGTGGTGGTTTTGGGTCACGATATCCTGTCAGCTCATATAATGCTCAAGGAAGCAGAAAGAGGTAGAGGTTAATCGTTGTGGCAGTTCACAGAAACTTTTGGGATGTACAACACAGCTCAGGCCCCCCTCCACATGAAATGAGCAAAGATTCTGGTTTTCACACTCTCTTTCTGCTCTCTCTCTCTCTCTCTCTCTCTCTCTCTCTCTCTCTCTCTCTCTCTCTCTCTCTCTCTCCCCCCCACTTTTTTGTCTATTAGTACATAGCTTTAGTCTGCACTTATTTCAAATTTTACTCTGTAAATATTCCTAAATTGATATGATGTAACACTTCTTTAAATGTCAAGTGGTCTGTACCAGTACTCAGTGTAGCTTGTGCCTGCTCTTATACATGATTGCATGAGATTTGAGGTGACTGAGTGAGAAGAGGTTTGTCCCTGAGAAATGAGTGGATGAGTAATGTGTGACATCAGGGTCAGGAGAGTCTTCCACTGTTTCTTTATAACTGCCAAATATGAATACTGGCAAACATCAAGATTTTTTTTTTTCTAACCTGCTTACCCATCTATCTTGTTAGGGAGTTAATGTGAAACTACACAGATTAATGTATTCCTTTTTGAATTATTCCAAGCCCCTTAAATAAAATAAAATAAACTCTACAGTTAACTGCACAAAACCGTGTTGTTATATATTTTAAAATGATATATGTTGATGCCCCCATGTGGTTACAGTTATAATAGCAGTCTCATTCACTGTATGTCTCTCTCAAAGTACCTTCTGAGGTTCCCATACTGCATCAGCTCAACAGTGCTCCAGATTCTATTACTCTGTCCTGGCCTCAGCCTGACCGGCCCAATGGAGACATCCTGGAGTACCAGCTCAGATATTATGACAAGGTCCAAGTCACTGCATCTACACTATATTTCACCATCATAACATTTTCATGATATTTATTAAAGTTTGATTTTTTATTTTATTTATTTTATTTTTTTTGGTATACAATTCTGACTCCTAGGCATGTTTTTTAAGTGATGTCATAAAATAAATTGAGGGGGAGGGGTGTTAAAATATGAACGTGAATTATGAGTGAATTATTATTAATTTTTTTTGCAGATTGTTCTGCCATGCTTTTTATTATTATTATTATTATTATTATTATTATTATTATTATTATTATTATTATTATTGACTTTATTTCAAGGACCTAAGTGAATGGAATGTTATTGGACTGTGCAGCTTTACCCATGCATCTTCCCCTATGTACATAGATATGAACACAGAAGTAAACTCTGAGACAAACTTTTTTTTTTTTAAATAAATTACATTTTTATGAAAATCTAAATGCAGAGTTACTTTATAATTGATTAACTTAAAAATAGAGAAAATGGATGCCTTTCCAGTTGTAAAGTCTCAAAGCACAATTTAGTCATTAGCCCTTGATTGGCTCATTAGGACTTGCTAGGCAGGTCAAGACATCATTAGGAATTGTCAGCCTATGACAATTTCAGAGTGTAATAAGCTTTCGATCTCTTCAAACTTTGTACTAACACCAAGCAATCTTGGACTCCTCTAAGTAGCTGATTAAGGATGTGAAAAATCAAACTAATTGATGCCTACAAACCAAAAGAAGTCTTGAAAAAGGTATCAAAGCCTTTCCAACTTGCACTTTTCACTGTAAACAATGTCATTAAGAAATGACGAGATCTGCATGACCAAGAAAACACTCAGATGGAACTGCCTGTATGCTGGAGAAGAAGGCAAAGCAAAACCCCTTATGACATCAAAGGACCTACAGGATAATTAAGCTGACACAGGAGTGCCTATTGGAAGAGTCATCAGAAGGGAAGCTTACTGATGCAAGACAGCCCAAGAATATCTCAGAACTTGAAGAGAGAGAGAGAGAGAGAGAGAGAGAGAGAGACAGAGAGATTCTCCTAGCAGGCTAGAAAAAGCATTTGCATGTTGTGATAGCTGCCAAAGTGGGGATTACTAAGTACTGACTGGACTAGGATGCCCAAAAGTTTGCACATGACACAATTAGCTTTTTCTATTTTTTAGGTTTACCAAATATAAAGTAACTGTGCATTAACGTTTGTTATTTTTTAATTGTTTGATGCAGAGGATGTGTTGAATTCTTTTCACCAAGAGCACAAAACCAATCCCTCTTTCCCTCTGCAGAGCTCTGATGAGAGCAGTGCAACCAGTGTGTTCACTGAGACCAACACAGTGACCGTGTCTGCTCTGACCCCAGGCTCCATTTACGCCTTCCAGATCCGAGCTCGCAATGAGAGAGGCTATGGCCCTTACAGCAATTCGGTTTACTTCAGCACTCTGGCTATGGGTACAGATTATATACTCTTCCACCAACTTTGCACCTTTCAGTGACCAGTGATCTATCACTACAGAGGATAGTTACAGTTATATCATCAGTTATTAATTATTATTTATTAATTCTTCCCAATATTCCAGAATGAATGAATCTTCTTGTGCATATGACATACAGTTTTAATATTGTAAGTAATTGTACCAAATGGGTCTGGTTTTCTGCACTTCAATGTGCATAATGAGCATAATGAATATTCCAAACCCAGTACAATGCCTGGAAATCAGAAGGATGCAGAAGGTTGTATTTATACGAGTATATAGCTTAGATCTACATTTGGAGTATTCATGCAGTTTGTTAAGATGTCTTCATTGCTGATTTTGTCACCGTAGAAGAGCAATCAAGGCAAATTCAGAGCCGCCTGCCTCTGCTAGTTGGATCTATGATGGGTGGAGCTGCATTTCTATTAGTTGTGGCTGCAGTCGTCATTGTGTTTGTCTTCAGGACGTAAGTGTATTTCAGTATTGAATATACTTTATATTAACTGAATATGTTGTATACAATGATTCAGATGCACCAATAAATAGTAATTTTGCACGGATTAAATAGTGGGATATGAATGTTTGTAACAGGTAATCACAATTTCATGTTAAAGTAAATTCTTACTGTATTTTTACTTCAACAGTAAAAGGAGAGAGAGCCATTACAGTGACAGACTTCAGAGATATATTAGCAACCGAGGTGAGTGTGTGTGTGTGTGGCCAATGTGAACAACAGTAATATGACTATAGTACTTTCTTTTCCTCTAGCTCTAATGTAGAATACTCTTTAGCACAATTCCTTCAGGATCATGAACATCCTTTGTGTTTTTACAGCACCTGCATTTACATTGATTTTTTTTCACTATACTGTCCAGGTTATGATGTTATTTTAAAATGCATATTTTCAAAATATATTAACATATCAAAGAAAATACCAAATTATGTATTCTAATTCGATGTTCTGAGTTGGTAAATAATTCTCCATCTGCATTTTAATTTTTCATATTTGACAGGCTGACAGGTGTGTCTGGTACTCTAAGGATGAGCGCATATTCTCAAAGCTGTATCTCTATAGTGCTTGTGCTGATTTTGTGTTGTGCTCCAGGGGTCACATTATGAGCTGCTATTTTGGGCATTGGGAATATTAACATGTTTTCTGTGTTTTGTTCAGCTGGGGTAAAGTATTATGTGGATCCTTCCACTTATGAGGATCCAAGTGAGGCAGTCAAAGAATTTGCCAGAGAAATTGACCCTGCTCACCTGAAGATTGAGGAAGTCATTGGTGCTGGTGAGTAGATAGATGAGGGTTTACCTGGTTGCTAACCAGTGTTGCATTACAGACCTAATACTAAACCTAAACTAATGGTTAAAAAAAAAATCAAGTAAAAGCTGAAGTAATGCATGTGAAAAGTTTCTAATGTCAGTTGCACTTAATTATCAAAAGTACTTTGGTATCAGAATGAGGGAAAAATGTTCAAATTAATAAATTAATTTCAATTTAACTTCTAAATTAATCTTCAAATCCTCCTAAAAAGGCAGAAAGTATTGATGTGTCATCCAGAAACTGAGTCAGCTTTTTGTGTTTGCTTTTTAGGTGAAATTTTTTTTGTTTGTTTGTTTTTAGGAGCACCACATAGCTGTTTTGGTGACTGAACTACCAAGAAAGAACAGTCAAAAATAATTGTAATTTAGAGATTACGAAGAATAGGCCGCAGGAAAGGTTACCATTTGCTTTTGAAAATGAAGTGAAACAGAGTTAACATTTACAGAAATATTTAAAATGCATGTATTGCCCATAAATATCCAGAGAATGAAAGAGAGACAAATGAAGAGTTGTTGTGTAATTGGATGTGCACTAACAGTGACTAACATTGACATATATTGTAGATTATGTAGGAAAATGAAAATGTGAAGCTGCCACGGATAACCAACAGTCCAGTGATAATGGGAAGAGGGAGTATGAATGCCAAGAATGGAACAAGGAGCAAGATGGAAATGTGGAAGATTTTTGCACAAGGTCATCATGAATTCTAAGAAGCTGTGAAAAGAACAAATTCAATTCAAAAGAACAAATTCAAATGTGGAGTGAGAGTCATGAAAACAAAGTCAGATGCTAGTAAATCTGTTCCCTTTCAAAGGGAACTCAACGTTATGTGAGCTTCACGTTGTGGGAAGTTAACTCACGGGTGACCGATAGCTGAAGTCTGTGTAAAATCACACCTATTTATAGGCCCGCCGTGGTCAAGTGACATGGCATTTCGTGCATCACATGACTATAAAACGGCACCTGTAAACCACATCATCAGCCTTATTATCTTCAGTGAAAGATAGCATGTGGGACTGTTTGTGTGAACACGCCTAAAAACTCTTCACTTCTCTATTTAAAAAAAAAAAAATCTTTACTTTTCTGTCCCTTTAAAAAAGAAAAGTATGCATCAGAGAGAGTTCAGGAAGTGTTACTCCTTTCTCTTACAGGGGAGGGTGGGAACACTTTTTGTGTGAAGTGTATGAGAGTGAAGCGCGGTACGGCATGGTTCCACTCTAGCTCTCTCGCTTCGCAGCTGAAGCGAGATGGGTTTCGGAACCTCAGGACTCTGACCCAGCCGCTGTCAAGGCAGATCAGATCAAGGGGGTCCCGTATGGATCTGGAGGGATCTCTATCACACTCTCTGTATGGATCTCTATCTCACTCTTTCCTCTGGATCAGACACCTTCGCTTCCGGGGTTTAAAAAAAAAAAAAAAAAAGGCTGGTGCTGCTCGCGTCAATCCGCCCTCTCTGACTCTGAGGAGCCAGAGGAGAGAGCCAGTGGGAAAGAGAGCACTCCCTCATACCATAGAAAAAAAAACTTTTTTTTCCTGGAAGTGAACCATGACGTGTCATGCTTCTGGGCAAATCCATGTTTATAACCCCGCACGTGGGATTATTTGCCCACTGGGGGGAATAAACAGTACAGCTATTTTGCTATGCCGAAGGTGGAGGAGGCACTTGCGAGCCACCTCTCTCTAGCGACAGCAGGAAAATCAGGGGGGCTGGCTTTGCCATACAGGCCATGTAAGACCACCTTGACATTGGTTGGAGAAGCCTATGTGGCAGCAGGTCTTGCTTGTGGGTCTCAGCATACAATGGCAGTGTGAGGGAGGTATAGAAGACAAGTGTTCGCATTGACCGTTAAAATGGGGAGGGGAGGGGGTGTGATCTCAGTGAATTTTGTCCATGACATGATTTTTGGTGCCATATAGGTTGGTTTGAGTATTTCTATAACTGCTGATCTCCAAATGAACACCTTTGGGATGTAGTAGAACAGAGATTCGCAGCATGAAAGTGCACGTGAAAAATCTGTAGGAATTGTGTGATGCAATCATGTCAACATGAACCAGAATCTCAAAGGGATGTTTCCAACATCTTGTGGAATTCATTCCATGAAGGGCTGAGGCTGTTATGAGACACTACCCAGTATTAGTATAGTGTTCCTCATAAAGTTCTCAGTGAGTGTATTTATACTGATTATCCAGTGTCTTTCATTCTCTTTCCTTCTCTTTTTCTGTGTTTTACATCTGTATTATCATTATAATATTAGCTGTATACTATATTATACTGTAATTCAGTTTTCCATCTCACTCTTTCTTTCCCTCTTGGTCTCTCTCTTCAGCTCAGTTTGGTGAGGTGTCCAGGGGAAGATACAGACCTTTAGGCCGTAGAGAAGTGCTAGTAGTGGTGAAGACTCTGCGATGGGGAGTAACAGACCGTGAAAGAGGAATGTTCCTCAGCGAGGCTGGGGTCCTGGGCCAATTCGATCACCCCAATGTGCTGAAGCTTGAGGGTGTGATCACACAAACTCCTCCTGAGCGCATCATTATGGAGTTTATGGAGAACGGCCCCCTGGATGCCTTCCTCAGGGTGAGCAAGATAAAAAAAAAAACTATACCATAGATCTTATTAACACAGTAGATTCTAAAACCTAAGGTAATTTATGTGTAGGAGCTTGTGAGTCTGTTTTCTTCATCTGATTTTTATTTCCTTGAAATCCAAAAATATGTGAAATCTTTGTGTTCATTATTTCTCTTGCTCCCATGTTCCAGGAAAATGAGGATCAGTTCAGTGTGTTGCAGCTGGTGGGTATGGTGAGAGGCATCGGAGCAGGAATGTGTTACCTTTCTGAGAGGAACTTTGTGCATCGTGACCTCGCAGCTCGAAACATTCTGGTGAACTCAAACTTGGTTTGTAAGGTCTCCGACTTTGGTCTGTCACGGCTCATGAAGGACCTGGACCACAATATGCCCACCTACACTGCATCACTGGTGTGTTTTTTGAACTGAGCTGTGTCATACTACTATAAAAGTTTAAATCACTTTGGGATTGGTGAAAATGACATTTGTTTAGTCATACATTTATGTCTGTATTTATATTAGTAAGTTTTAGAGTTTTTCCGATGGGGTGCCAAATGTAAAATATTTAATGTTTTTTCTCTCTGATTTTCTGAGAAAATTTGAAGTCATTCTGATACATTTAAATAGTGACTCATGTCAACTAACTGTTTCAGTGTAAATTTTAAATATAAACCTAAATGTTATGTGTATAGTATCTCACAAAATTGAGTACACCCCTCACATTTTTGTAAATATTTGATTATATCTTTTAATGTGACAACACTGAAGAAATGACACTTTGCTACAATGTAAAGTAGTGAGTGTACAGCTTGTAAATTTGCTGTCCCCTCAAAATAACTCAACACACAGCCATTAATGTCTAAACCACTTGCAACAAAAGTGAGTACACCCCTAAGTGAAAATGTCCAAATTGGGCCCAAAGTGTCAATATTTAGTGTGGCCACCATTATTTTCCAGCACTGCCTTAACCCTCATGGGCATGGAGTTCACCAGAGCTTCACAGGTTGCCACTGGAGTCCTCTTCCACTCCTACATGACGACATCACGGAGCTGGTGGATGTTAGAGACCTTGTGCTCCTCCACCTTCCGTTTGAGGATGCCCCACAGATGCTCAATAGGGTTTAGGTCTGGAGCCATGCTTGGCCAGTGCATCACCGTCACCCTCAGCTTCTTTAGTAAGGCAGTGGTCATCTTGGAGGTGTGTTTTGGGAAGTTATCATGCTGGAATACCGCTCTGCGGCCCAGTCTCCGAAGGGAGGGGACCATGCTCTGCTTCAGTATGTCACAGTACATGTTGCATTCATGGTTCCCTCAATGAACTGTAGCTCCACAGTGCCGGCAGCACTCATGCAGCCCCAGAACATGACACTCCCACCACCATGCTTGACTGTAGGCAAGACACACTTGTCTTTGTACTCATCACCTGGTTGCCGCCACACACGCTTGACACCATCTGAACCAAATAAGTTTATCTTGGTCTCATCAGACCACAGGACATGGTTCCAGTAATCCATGTCCTTAGTCTGCTTGTCAGCAAACTGTTTGCGGGCTTTCTTGTGCATCGTCTTTAGAAGGGGCTTCCTTCTGGGATGACAGCCATGCAGACCAATTTGATGCAGTGTGGTCTGAGCACTGACAGGCTGACCCCCCCACCCCTTCAACCTCTGCAGCAATGCTGGCAGCACTCATACATCTATTTTCCAAAGACAACCTCTGGATATGATGCTGAGCACGTTCAACTTCTTTGGTCGACCATGGCGAGGCCTGTTCAGAGTGGAACCTGTCCTGTTAAACCGCTGTATGGTTTTGGCCACCATGCTGCTGCTCAGTGTCAGGGTCTTGGCAATGTTCTTATAGCCTAGGCCATCTTTATGTTGAGCAACAATTCATTTTTTCAGATCCTCAGAGAGTTCTTTGCCATGAGGTGCCATGTTGAACTTCCAGTGACCAGTATGAGGGAGTGTGAGAGCAATGACACCAAATTTAACACACCTGCTCCCCATTCACACCTGAGACCTTGTAACACTAACAAGTCACATGACACCGGGGAGGGAAAATGGCTAATTGGGCCCAATTTGGACATTTTCACTTAGGGGTGTACTCACTTTTGTTGCCAGTGGTTTAGACATTAATGGCTGTGTGTTGAGTTATTTTGAGGGGACAGCAAATTTACACTGTTACACAAGCTGTACACTCACTACTTTACATTGTAGCAAAGTGTCATTTCTTCACTGTTGTCACATGAAAAGTTATAATCAAATATTTACAAAAATGTGAGGGGTGTACTCACTTTTGTGAGATGCTGTAAATGTTAAATATACGTTTTAAACGTACAAGTTAAATGATTCATTCATTTATTATTCATTTATTATTCGTTAATTTAATTGCCCTTGCCCTCTCTGTGTGTGTCATTGGGAATACACAGCAGTGTATTCCACAGTGTGATAGTTTTGGAACATGGTTGAGGATTTAAAAAGCAGGTTCACTGATGGCATTTTTGGGCTGATTTAATAACAGTCCACTGCCACCAAGATTTTGTTTTAAAGCAAATAATCAAAATTAAATCAAATCAATTTCTGCGAATATATGAAATGGCAAAAGGAAAATTTAAATGAAAACAGTTTAAAACTAGGGATGAGCTACTTTTGAGCATCTTGATCCTTTATCCCCCCCAAAAAATTTGATCCTTTATCCCAAGTTGCCAGATTACTAATCCATACACACACGTTTTACACCACCTTACTCAATTTCCTCTTTATTGAGGGAAATCAATGTACAATTAATGCAATGCATTTTTAACGATTTTATTAACTATAAAACTTGTGCAATTGTGCTAATTCAAATGGGCAACTTCGTTGGCAATTGACAACCAATATTACCCCAGCAAGCAAATGTAAACATCTCAATTGTACTGTCTGTAAATTTGCAACAAACAAATGTACAGAGGTCCTATTTTTGGTTAGTATTCTCATTCTCAACCCAACCTCAGAGAACAGTTCAAAAGTGCTTATTCAAAAAATAGTTATTCCAAATGTTATTACCAAAATCCACATATTACCATGAATAATAATGCCGAACATGCAGTAACAATTCAGTGCATAGATGTCCATACCAGTCTACCCCCCAAACAAACACAGTTCAGACAACATTCCCACTATTGATGATCATTAGTGATGATTCATGCATTTGGCAAAAAAGTTTTTTGCTGATGTATTTTACCTTTTAAATCTGAGATGAGAGCAACTCTGGCATCTGTATCTTTCATACTTCTCTTTGTGAGCAGTGGTGCAATGGCAATTTAAATTAAAATCTTTCATTACAGATTACGTTTTCAAACAAACCAAACACATGGGTGCCCCTTTGAACTCGGTAAAAAGATCATGTTTCCCATCTTGACTGGAAAAAACTAATTTAATTGTCAGTTTTATTTTTGCTCATTTTTGTGAACGTTCACATTAGTGTACACACACTCTCTGACTTAATGCAGGACACTCATTAGGATGATCATTTGGGAATGCAATGTCAACATTACAACCAGTAAATCCTGAAATTAATCTCTACTATGAAATGACTGATGTAAATAAATACAGAAGTAGGTAAATGCAAAAGTAGGTAGCACCTCTAGCATTAGCTACTCAGATAACCAGCTTAGCTACCGCTAATGTGCTGTGTACCTTCTGTGCTTCTGTATACTTTGCGGTATTTTATAGTGGAGAATAATTTCAGGAGTTACCAGTTGTAATGTTTTGAACATTTAGATTTAAGATTTAGATTTATGATTTAGGTGTAACATTTGTATGAATATTTAGATTTAACATTTAGATTAACATTTCTTTTTAATAATTACATTAAATGATTAGATTTACCATTTAAATTGATTTTAAACTTTTTACATTGAATGTTTATCTTTAAATTTTACTTTTAACATTTTGATTTATATTTTAAATTTACTCTGATACTTAAGATTGTTATTTGACGAGTCACTATCTATATGTACCAGAATGGCCTCAAATATGTTCCCAAAACTGCCAAATTTGCATTTGTTTTCCTTTTATTTCCTTTTTCTCAGGGTTGTAAAATACCTATAAGGTGGACAGCTCCTGAGGCTTTCCAGCATCGTAAGTTCAGTTCGGCTAGTGATGTCTGGAGCTTTGGGATCCTCATGTGGGAGGTGATGTCATATGGAGAACGGCCATATTGGGACATGAGCAACCAGGAAGTAAGGCTTGTGATGTGTGTGCATGTTTGTGTCTTCAAGGTCTTCTAGATCTTTGCTGAAGGGCCAGACTAACTGAATTATTCATAGTTCATTGATTCATGGTCTGATGATAGTTAATCAATTAATCATTAATTGGTAGATAATTGTATATTGGGTAGACTTGCAGTATACAAATCGTAATTTGATGTTCCAAATACAAAATGAGCACAAATGTGATAAGCAACAATATGTTAATTCCCTAGGCATGTGTACAGTGAAAAAATTAGCAGGAGCTTGTTTATGTGTGGATTCATGTGAGGGTTCATTCCAATAATTGGTTTTCTATTAAGCTATTTTAATCATGACTGCGTTGTTCAGTGCAAGACACGATAACCAAACTCCATTTTTTTCCACCTCTAATTAAATCAGTTATGTGCAGTCATGAATAAAGTCTGTATGCCTACAGCATTCTGATGATGGAGCTGTTATGCGATTCAGTCTGTTTCAAAACTGTGTGTGTGAGTGCACACTGAGATGCATAATGTCACCAAAGGCCTCCAGCCAAAGACATGGCATGCCACTGAAGCAACATGATTTATCTGGCATGTGTATCTATTTTTATAACAATTGTGGTCGGATGTTTACATTTCCGTGCAATGTCTTCTCTGCACAAATAATTCACATACAGAAATGTGCATGTGGCTGACTACAACTTACTATTTTGCATTTCTGGTTAGATGCTAACTGAATTTTGTTGGCTTTGTACTGGTACTCTGCTCAACAACAGTGAAGCCGAATCTGATCTAATCTAGTCTAAAATGAGAGCCAGCCACTAACAAAAAAATTTGTGTGCCCCACACTCAATAAAATTATCTCTACAGGTTCACTGCAATTATGCAATGAACCCCAAACCACAACACTGACAAACAAATGAGGAAAGGACAACTGACATCTGTAGTAACCTACACTTTATTTAATTTATTTCCCTGTTTTTCTGTCTCTAGGTAATGAAGGCAGTAGTTGATCAGTATCGTCTTCCCGCACCTAACAGTTGCCCTCCTGTTCTACACGCTCTGATGCTGCAGTGTTGGCAGGCTGATAGACAGAACCGTCCCAGATTCGATTCTATCCTCTCTTCTCTAGACCGTCTCATACGTCACCCTGCATCCCTGAAGGCTGAGCATGCTCGGTACGACAAGCACTTCAAACTACACCTTCCATCATGAACTTTCCTTTAGTAGTTTTTATATGTCCTTGACAAGGAACTGTGTCAGCTTTTCGCTCGGATTTCCGAAACATCTTCAGCCTATGGCTCAACCTTGATAACGACAAAATCAGAAAATATGAATGTTTGCAACCTATTCATATCATGCAGTCGAATGATTACTGCAAAGCTCTTTAAAAATCCATTTGCTTGAAGCTAAATGCCTGTAACACTAAAAGGAAGGGGGCTAACTCAGATATGCACAAAACATTAGAGAAACTTTGCCTTCTGTCAGTGCTTTCATTCCCCCCACTCCCCACCCCAATGTAATAACATACTCCTGATAAAATATTGTGATATTCTTAAATGCACTGTAAGTATGTTTAAAGAAATATTACATAGATTCTTCAGACAATACGTTCATTCAGATTGATTCCAGCTAATGTGTTCTCCCATTACATCCCCTTAACATGTTCTTTTTAAGCCCCACCCAACCCCTGCTTAGCCCCACCTCCACAGATTTGTCAACAGTGACGACAGTCAGCGAGTGGCTGAGTGCACTGAGGATGGACCGCTACAAGAATGAATTCGAGAGAGCACAGCTGCACAGCCTGGAGAGAGTGAGCTTGCTCACTATGGAGTAAGTACACAGCATACATAGGAAAGGTTTTATTAACTGCTCTGAATTAAGGGCTAGTGGATTAATACATTAACTAGTCAGACAGTAAACAGAGTAATTCAATCCCACTTAGCTAGGGTAGAGTGGCACATGGAAGCTGACAAAATCCAAACCAGACTTGTTTTATGATGCTTCTATAAGGCACTTTTTGATGGACATGAGCTTCCACGCTTTGTAGCCTCAACAGTTGTAGAATCAACAGTTTCAGTTGAGCCACCTGGTTGTCCATACCAGTGCATTTTAAGAATTGGTGCATCTGTAAATAGTGTAATATGATACACAGATATATTATTTTGCATATTTATTGCATTGATTTGTTTATTTTTGTTGTTAAGAGTGTAGCCTAAGAATCATTGAAGTTCAAACGGTAATTATAAGTCTGTCTGTGGCTGTTAAGTGAAGTAAAGTACGGTTGGATGCATTCTTTGCTGTAGAAAAATCGCATTTAACTGCACTAATAAAATAGCCTAAAACAGCAATGTCAGACAGTTTTCATCATCCATCATCTCTGTAAAATAAATAAATAAATAAATAAATAAATAAATAAATAAAGGGCTCAAATGACATTATTCAACTCATTGTTCCTTGTGTTAGCTGGGGGGGGGGGGGGGGGGGTGTTAAATTTTAATGCCTTAACAATGTGGAACAACTTACAGGAACATTTCAAACTTGCTGTGCTCCCTTCACTGGTTGAATTTATGGCATTTGTAAATAACTTTGAGTATAGACATATTGGAAGTGGCTTCTGCGATATTTGATTATGTATTACTATGTATTTTTTTCTATTTTTGTTTGTTTTTATTTATTCATTTTTATTTATTTTTTTCCCCTGAGTAGCCATAGTTTTATAGCTACTTAGACTAATTTGTTCATGAAGTATCAACAAGAGGTCCAAAAGGAATACAGACAAACAAGAAAGAAAAAGAAACTCTCAAACAGAAGCTTTTACACTCCAGTCTTATACACCAGACATCAAATTACATGCAGTGCAGTATTGTAGTGCAACAGGAATGTACAGACTTGTAAATTGACAAGACAAAGCAGGAGCTCAAATTCCTCAGGACAGGACTCTCCAGGCAGTCAGGACACACAGTACCTACTTAAAAGGATGACCAATGGCACATTTTTATAGACAAGACAGTTTGGACGGCACCTATGTCAAACTGGAATAGAGAGGGAGGCCTGCGCCAGGATTCATCATCTTAGTCCAACTTTCATCTTTAGCCTGGCAGTTTCACAGCCATTCACACCTTAAGGATACACTGAATTTATTGTGACCTTAATGAACTTCGTAACATTGGTGTGAATCACACTGAGATTTAATTGCCACAGAATGTGCCACCATACAGCTGTTGACAGAGTCCTTTGGATAAGCGGCTAAAGGTCTTGCCATTATGACTTCCAGCTACTACACATGCTGTGAGTTACAGTACATCATATAACACTGAAGTTACAACTGAGGGCAACTTTTGTTCTTCTAACAATCTACTGTTAGATACTGTGATCAGTAATTTTGTGAGACTACTCTAAATGTGTGGCTATTCGCTACAGTAAATGTATTGATGTGTGTGTGTGTATGTGTGTATATATATATATATATATATATATATATATATATATATATATATATATATATATATATATATATATATATATATATATATAGTATACACACTGGTGCACCTAAAAAAAATTTGAATATTGTGGAAAAGTACATTTTCCTGCCCGTAATTTAATTCAAAAAGTGGAACTTTCATATATCTTTCATATTTCACATAAAATTAAATATTTCAAGCATTTTTAGTTTTAATCTTGAGGATTATGGCTTCTAGCTCAGGGAAATCAAAAATCCAATATCTCAAAATATTAGAATAAAGAATTTATAATACAGAAATGTCGACCTGAGAAGAGCTCTAATCAGCTAATTAACTCCAAACACTGGCAAAGGTTTCCTGAGCCTTTAATTTCTCTCTCTGGTTCAGTACACTACCGTAATCATCAGGAATATGATCAGTTTTGCATTTCATTTGGAAATCAAGGTCCCAGAGTCTGGAGGAAGAGTGAAGAGGCACAGAAAGTTGTTTGAAGTGCAATGTGAAGTTTCCACAGTCAGTGATGATTTGGGGTGTCATGTCATCTGCTGGTGTTGGTCCACTGTGTTTTCTCAAGTCGAGAGTCTATGCAGCATCTACCAGGAGATTTTAGAACACTTCATGCTTCCATCTGCTGACAAGCTTTATGGAGATGCTGATTTCCTTTTCCAGCAGGACTTGGCACCTGCCCACAGTGCCAAACTACTAGTGACTGGTTTGCTGACCATGGTATTACTGTGCTTGATTGGCCAGCCAACTCACCTGACCTGAACCCCATAGAGAATCTATGAGAGACACCAGATCCAACAACACAGACAAGCTGAAGGCCGCTATCAAAGCAACCTGGGCTTCCATAACACCTCAGCAGTGCCACAGGCTGATTGCGTCCATGCCACGCCGCAATGATGCAGTAATTCGTGCAAAAGGATTAAGGCCCTGACCAAGTATTGAGTATTGAGATACTTTTCAGAAGTTCAACATTTCTGTATTATAAATTCTTATGTCAGATATATGTGACTGATATCGCAGGGTAGAGATGCATCAATATAATTTTTTAATCATGTTTTTGGTACTACTACCAATACTGATACCAAAATAAGTAACCTGCAAAGTATTATTCAGACAAAAATGGGAGATTTTATTTAACTGTTTGTTTCCTCAGTTTACTTCATGGCATGCCCACATATGTTGATGTATGTAGGCTATAAACCTTGTTCTTTATAACATTAGTGAGTTGATTTTCTATGAAGGGCATTAGCTATATTAGTTACATTACATAGAGTAGGGTTGCAGTAGAGAGCAGGCTACTGTATGTTTCTCTTTGAAAACACTTTTGCACAGCTGTATGTAAAGTTCGTTTTATTGTCTTCATCATTTCAGAATCCCTTGTTGTTAAAGAACAATAGTGTCTGAGTTTCAAAAATAGTAAGCTGTGTAAATGCTGTTATTTACATGTACCTAGGCTTATCTGTAGACAAGTTTTCTCACTTAACAGTGATTGCTGTGCCATTTGTTGATGTTTAGTGCTGCTAGCGATGCACTCGTCATGCTGAGTTTTATATTTAAGATGTTTTATCAGGTAAGTTGTATTTTAGAAAGACACTGTACTACTTCCTCTTGATATTTTTGCAGAGCACAGTTTGCAGTCTGCTTTACTTTCATATACAGTCCAATATGTACAGATTTCACGTCATATCTTCCATAGCACGGCAATGTACAGCAGGTTTACGTCACATAGTATCACACTGTATCGAATATGGGTATTGGAGCATTTTTTTTTCTGATTAGTAAAGGTATTTTCCATTTATAATTCCGTTATGGGATTTTCCACTTACATTATAATTACATTATAAGAGAGACATTATAATGCACATTATAATGTAATGGGATGGTCATCCTCAATTCTATAGACATTATAGTCATTGTTGAAACCATCTTGTTCAAGAGTCACACAGTGATGGGGCCAGCATTATTAACAATTCTTTTTGCTCAGTCTGAACAGAAAAAGAAAATAACGATCAGTTTTCTTTTTCCTAAAAGCAATTTCATGTCATAATGGCAATTTGCAGGACAAAATTCAAGCCAGTGGGGAAGGATGTGTGCTGGCAAATATGTATATTTCTAAACAGCAATTTATGGAATACCAATCAAAATTTAACAACACATTAATGATTTCTCATGCATATACACATACTTTGTGCCTTCTCTCACTGGCCATTTTATCAGATACCACAGGACCACCAGGGACCGGATATTATTTGGATGGTGGATCATTCTCTGCACAGCAGTGATACTGGCATTGTGGTGTGTGTGCGTGGTGGTTGTACAAGTGTATCAGTCACAGCAGTGTTGCAGATATTTTGAAACAATGTGTGCACTTACTGGACCTTGTTGCTTCACTTAAACAAATTGTACATACATTTGAGACACTGTAGAAGCCAATATATGTCAGGTTTTTATTCAAACACATATGATTCTGTTTATCTACTGAATAAACTAAACTTGACCAGCCTTTTTTTAATTTTACATTGCAGTTAAGTGGTAAAAACAGTAGAGTGCAAATAATGACCTCTCTCTCTCTCTCTCTCTGTCTCTCTCTCTCTCTGTCTCTCTCTCTCTCTCTCTCTCTCTCTCTCTGTCTCTCCGTCTCTCTCTGTCTCGCTGTCTCTCTCTGTCTCTCTGTGTATTTCAGGGATGTGCAGGCATTGGGAGTGAACCTGTTGGGTCATCAACGGAAGATTGTGAACGCAGCACAACAGCTCAGGACTCATCTGACTCAGGGACAGGTGGAGGTGTAGAGGACTTTACCCTCCTTTCTTGTGGACATTATAATACACAGATGTTCAGTCCAGCCTACACAGCAGCCCAAGCCATGCAACACAGGGAAGGTCAAAGGACCAAGTGTTATGGCATGATAAGAACATAGTTTTACGATATTTATTTGCACATCAATCTGTCAGTATCTCTCTTGTTCACACACCAATTTTCTCTCTTTCTTGTCATGCTTGTTTAGGTGTCCATATTCCTCTCTCCTTTGCCTCCATTGTTTATCTGTCCATATTCCTGTTTGCCTTGTTTCTCCAACACTCTCCCACACACAATCCCAAACGTCCATTGTCCATTAATGCGGATCACAAAAAAACAGCTGTTAGCTAATGCCGGGGGAGAAAGAAAAAAAAAATGAAAACAAAGGGAGTTACCACTACAGTCAACTGCAATGACAGTCGATGGCATTGTTTGACTGACTGTTTGATTTAATTTAGAAGTTATGCAGCTTTCAATTGGCTCTGGATGGTTGCTAATTTAAATACTAATTCAAATGAGTAATTCTAATACTAATTCAATTAGTAATGTTTCCATTTTATTCCAGGGCTTCTCATCTCTAAGGATTAAGGAAACCTATTCCTCTAATATACATAAGGCTGCTCATCAGTCTTTCATAAGCTGAGTCACATTTGTTTTGAAGTAGAGAACACTTGCAACTGTGCAGGACAGTGAAGTTGAGATGCTAGAGCTGATTATTGTAATCATATAATTATATGATTATTGTAATCAGTTGCTTTGGACTCGCTCATTAATTTCAAGGACCAATCAGAAAGGCAGATTTGTTCACTTTCTTCCTGATTAAGAGATGGATGCAAATTAAGACTTTTATGTCTGTTTAAGGTAATTTATGCACCTTTTAAAAAACACATCACTACCATTCAACACTATACCAAAACCCCTTTAGTTTTGCCCACTTTGCAATTCCTAGTCAGGCATTAAGTGTTCATTTTTGTATTCATTACATTACAAAAGGAGGTGATCAGATTACAAGGCTGAGGTGGCCCAAATCCAGATTTTTGCCTAGATATGAGTTTGATTGTGGTGGTGGTGGTGGTGGTGGTGTTGTTGTTGTTGTTTCAAATATAATTTAAACCACTTTCATGTGTGATCCTAGATTGCAGTCATATCTGATCCATGATTATGTGACCATATTAAGAACTAATTTCAAATTAGCTTTTTCTTATAGTATACTACACTACATGTGCAGGTCATTACAGGCTCTAATTTTACACACAAAGGAACTACAAAACAGCGAAAGCTATGCATTTGTTTTTTTGTTAACTATTTTTGTCCCAGTGAACCTCTAAGCAAGGAAGGCTTATACTGCTGGTTCATTTGTTTTATGTGCATGATGGTCAGATTCGGGCACCGTTAGCACTAATGTCATATGTGGGTCACTTACAGTTGTAGAAAGGAATGCAGGAAGCATCAGATATGTGCTAAATTCAGCACTACAGCTTGACTGTATTAGGGAATTGAAAGAATATGGTATTTTTACAGTTATTTGCCTGCAATCATATTATTAACAATAGGCTGTTATAGTGTAAACTAAGGTACATTACTGTAATGTTTTAGCAACAGTATATTACAAGAAGGCCCTTATTTGTGCACTCATGTTGTACACTGATATTTATAATTTTTCACAGTAAAATGTAAGGTTTTAGTGTCAGCTATAGCAGTCCTTAAACAAATGCCGTTCACTGTTCAGACAGTATATCATTTGTCACTTTGTCACTTCATAATAGGATTCATGCACAATTTCAGCCACATCACTGGAGCCTGATTAAGGCCACAGATTATCAAGTGTATTATCCTTGGGTACTGTGTATTGAGCTGAGTAGAGGGCAAGCTTCTGCATTACACTGAAGTGTGCAATTCATGAATAGATATTAGAAGTTATTTCATAATTCATGTTTCTTGTAACATAACTTACGCTATGTGAAAGGTTTAGCACAAGTGCACTTATTTACCTCTCTGCAATCGGGTTGCTGTAGCACACATGAAATTATTTCAGTGGAAAGTAATAGTAATGGTTTAGCTTGTTTTATTTAATTTCTTAATTAGAATCATTCAAATTGAACCAAATGAATTATTATACATAAGATGCAGCTTTGCATATTGGTACCACGTTCATCTGCTAATACTATTCCATCTGTCATATACTTGTTCCCTTGTAGAATGATGTGTGTCGACTTGCTATCAATGCTGACTAGTGGAATTTACTGTGCATTTTGTAGTGACATTCAAGCTTATAGATAGGAAACATCTATAGATGTTTGGCATGGACTCCACAGGTTTGTGCAAAACCTTATGATCCATTTTAGATCAAATCCATAAGACTGAACACATGCTTCAATAGAAGAAATTAGGCATGAGGAAAATCTGACCTTTTGTATGAAGCAGTTAACAAGGAATTAATGTCTTAACATTAATACCATGAATTTGCTCACAATTATATAGGGACCAAGAAATAGTGCAAAATCTTGAATATTAAACATTCAAAATATTGAACATTTACTTTCTTTATTTGAAATATTTCACAACTATAAAAACCTTCTGTTTATTTCCAATTTTAAATGAAAGAAATATCTCAGACGTTCATACTGACCAGCATTTATTACACGCAACTGATAAATATATATATCAGTTGCATGCAATATATGCTGGTCCAGATGTCTATAATACAGTATATCTAGATATGGGTGAATATACACCCTAAAGAGTCACTGATGCAGAGTCAGTATCAAACCCTTGTGCTCATGGTTGAGATCAAACCCACAAGGTCCAAGTCGATGACCCTTAGCTTACTTATGTAAAGTACAAACTCATCACTTCAGCAGAAGCATAACTTAATACAGGTTGCCAGAAAAAAAAGACATGTAACTGTTGATACAGAACATTTTGTGATGACACAGTGACTATAGTTTACATGTAGCTTTTACACTAGTATAATTCTTTTATCATATACTGTATGCAAAGGCCTCCGATTTCAGAATTTATGTAAGGGTGAACCATAGCAGATTAGTTCAAACAGGATTTCTGCAAGTGTATTAAACTAAGAGAATTTTCCCTCTAGAGCTCATATTAATCCTTTAATTTATCTCTGTACACCAGTACTGTCCTAAAAAGCTCAAGCGGTCTAAGTGACAGTATTCTAAACACGGTTCCTCATTGGTTTTTCAGATATTTAAGGGTTCTCAGCATATTTTAAGTAAGTATAATGCATTAAAGAGCATTAAGTTTTGTTGCCTCATGATATATAGCTATCTGTCATAGGGCTTACCCAAACCACAAGCACTTCCCAGGCCCTTTTAATGGAGACAAATTTTCCATTGTACTAGAAGCATATGATCATTAAGGTGAGCTGCTAAAGCCAGTTCTCCATCCAAATCACTCTATATTTATGTATTACCAAAGTCACAACCTGCTTTATTCACTCGCTTTATTCTGCATGTAACATCACACTGTAACATAGTACACATCAAATAAGTCAACATGTATGTTTTAGTTAATGGGACTTTTAGTTCAATGAAAGAAAAGGAAACAATACTTTTTGTGCACGCACGTGTGTGTGTGTGTGTGTGAGAGAGAGAGAGAGAGAGAGAGAGAGAGAGAGAACACGAGAACGTTTTCACAAGAGCACCTAAGTTTCTATAATTTGTTACTGTTCATCAATATTACACTACTGTGAAAATTTGTAAAAATGAATAATTGAATAAATAATTTTTATTTATATACAAAACAATGGTCTAATGTTTACTATACTGAAGCTGTAGCATATTTCTATGTTATGATACATAAAGCATTTCTCTTTTTCGGTGATGCTATTGTCAGATTTACATAACTAGATAAGGACTAACGACATCATTTTCTTCATTGTGAGAACTATAAATTACATTGAACCAACTTAATATTTAAGGCTAAAGGCCAAAGTAGGCTGTGTCACTGTGCCACTCAAGAGCTATTGCTATTCATCTTTGGTTTATGAAAGATTTTCTCCTCCCTCTTTTTGATGGCTTGCCTAAATATTTTACCTGACGTAACTCAAAATCTGCCTGTAGAATAGGGGATATAAAAATATGTATTCAAATAAAACAAAATAAACACATCCAGTTGAACTCACTATATGAAAATTTTAAAATAGCAACAAAACTTTATTTATTTATGCCTTATTTACTAACCATCATGTACCTTCTCATAATCCAGCATTATTGCTACTGTCATGTACTGTCCTGTTCCCATAAAACATTGCAGGTCAGCAGATGGCTCCTCTTTAGTCTTAGTCAGCTCTAAATCAAGAGATCTGATCTGTGTACAGCATAAGATCTTAATCTACTATACGGGTGAAAAGCACAAATAGCCATTTGAAATGTATTTATTTTCCCACTGTGTGCTACAATGCTGCAAAAAAAGCTATTTTCTATTAAATTATGCCCTATAAATGTATATCCAGGCCAACTCTGGAAGATTCCTTGTTATTTATTTATGTCAGGTACATTTTGTGTTAATGTCATGTACAGTTTTCATTTTAATTATTTGTAGATTATTAGTACTTCTTATAGACAGCACAATTATATCTCTATTTTGAGCCTTGGTTAGTATTACATAGTAAAAATTAAGTAAGTACTACTTACTTCCATACACTGTCCACTTTATTAGGAACATGTACAACTTTATATCCATGCAGTTATATAACCAGCCAATCATGTGGCAACAGCACAGTGCATAAAAACATACAGATACAGGTCAAGAGCTTCAGTTAATGTTCAAATCAAACAGAATGAAGAAAAACTGTAATCGCTGTGAGTTTGATTGTGGCATGGTTGTTGACACCAGATGGGCTGGTTTGAGTATTTCAGAAACTGATGATCTCCTGGGATTTTCACACACAACAATCTCTAAGAGTTTACACGGAGTGGTGTGAATAACAAAAAACATCCTGGGTGCAGAGGGTCTGAAACACCTTGTTGATGAGAGCGATCAGAGAAGAATGACAAAACTGGCCTGAGCTGACAGGAAATCAGATATAGATGTAGATATCTGAATCTAACCTCGTGCAAAATTTTAAAAAAAACATTTGAATGACTGAGAGCACAATTGCTGGATTTTATATAAATGAAGTCATGAATGTAGGCCGCTAACCTTCCCCCTAACAGTGACCATATTCTTTCTGGTCTTTTCTTTGAATTGACTCTCATGAGCTTGCAAGCATGAGACCATGTTATATAGTGATTACAGTACTAAATTATAGGTTAGTAGTGTTCTATTGCTAAATACTAAATCTAAATTAATAAGGATAAGTAATGGTGATCATCATAATTTAATTATATGAAGTACTTTAAAAATGTAAACAACATATACAAGGCAAGGCAAGAATAAATAAAACAGAACAAGGATCAAAACCAGAATAGCAAAGTGGCAAAATACAAAGGCTTGGTATCGACAGGTATGAGAACAGTGAACATATCCTTTGCGATTAATTGATGAACTGAGAGTCCTTAAGTAGTATAGTGTATAATTGAGACCAGGTGTAGTGCAATCCGATTGAGGGTAAGAACGAATGTGAGAGATTTGTGATGGTCAGGTGTTGTAGTCTTTGGCGGCTATGCTTGTAGGCCACTCTGTCGTCAATTCTGGTGTTGACTTGACACCATTACTCTGCATCCAGCCATCTGTCCATTCCATTTCTGTGCCGCTTACACAGGGTTGAGGGGAGCCTGGAGTTTATCTCAGGGGACTCAGGGCACAAGGTATGGATCACACTGGATGGGGTGCCAATCCTTTGCAGGGCACAATCACACACTGTGGACAATTTGGAAATACCAGCCAGCCTACAATGCATAACTTTGGATTGGGAGAGGAAACTGGTGCACCTGGAGTAAACCCCTGGAGCAGAACATGGGAAGAACATGCAAACTCAAACTCCACACACACACGGCTGCGGGAATCAAATCCCCAACCCTGGAGATGCAAGGCAAATGTGCTAATTTCCAAAAAAGTTGGGATGCTGTGTAAAATGTAAATAAAAACTGAATGCAATGATTTGCAAATATCATAAACCCATTTGTTATTCACAATAGAACATAGAAAACATTTCAAATGTTTAAACTGAGGAAATGTACCATTTTAAAATGGCAGGAAAAGTAAGTGTTAATAAAAATAAACAGCTGGAGGAACATTTTGCAACTAATTAGGTTAATTAGCAACAGGTCAGTAACGTGATTGGGTATAAAAAGAGTATCTTAGAGAGTCTTTCAGAAGTAAAGATGGGGTGGAATCTGGGTGGAAGCATATGTTCCTCTAAAACCTGTATATACCTTTCAGCATTTATGGTGCTATTCCAGATGTGCAAGCTGCCCATTCCATAGGCACTAATACACCCCCATACTATCAGAGATGCAGGCTTTTGGACGGAGCACTGATAAAAAGCCGGATGGTCCCTCTCCTCTTTAGTCCTCTTAGTTTAGAGGACGTGGCATCCATGGTTTCCAAAAAGAATTTCAAATTTCGATTCGTCTGACCACTGAACAGTTTCCCACTTTGCCTCAGTGAATTTTAAACGAGCTTTGGCCCGGAGAAGATGGTGGCGTTTCTGGATCATGTTCACATATGGCTTCTTCTTTGCATGATAGAGCTTTAACCAGCATTTGTGGATGGGACGGTGAACTGTGTTCACAGACAATGAGTTCTGGAGGTGTTTCTGAGCCCATGCAGAGATTCCATTACAGAATCATTCTGATTCTGATTCTGATTCAATTACAGAATCATGCCTGTTTTTAATGCAGTGCCGCCTGAGGGCCCAAAGATCATGGGTATGCAGTATTGATTTTCTCCCTTGTGCACAGAAATTTCTCCAGAGTCTTGGAATCTTTTGATGATATTCTATACTGTAGATGATGAGATATTCATAGACTTTGCAATTTTACGTTGAGGAACATTATTCTGAAATTGTTCCACAAATTGTAGACACAGTTTTTCACAGATTGGTGAACGTCTGCCCATCTTTACTTCTGAAACACTCTGCCTCTCTTAGATACTCCCTTTATACCCAATCATGTTACTGACCTGTTGCCAATTAACCTCCAGCTATTTCTTTTTAGTAACACTTACTTTTCCAGCCTTTTGTTGCCCCATCCCAACTTTTTTGAGACGTGTTACAGTCATCAAATTCAGAATTACCTTTTTTTTCAATGGTACATTTCCTCAGTTTAAACATTTAATTTGTTTGATATGTTCTATTGTGAATAATATGTGGGTTTAGGAGATTTGCAAATCATTGCATTCTGTTTTTATTTACATTTTACACTGTGTCCCAACTTTTTTGGAATTACGGTTGCAGCAGTTCTATCACTTTCAGCTACTTCATGAGCTCTTTGTGTAAATAGTATTCTGCTTCACTTTGTTAAGTCATTATCAAAAATGGTCCAGTACTACAAAAAACAATCTCTCAAAACATGAGCACTACATCAATGAAGAGGTTATAAAAACAAGGTGAAAAGGCCACCCTTTACCAAAGACCCATAATGATACAGGGGACACACAGTGTTGCAGCACACAACAAAACGTTACAGAGCCGAGTCTGAAACGGTCATTAGACCTTAGTAAACACTTAGTTGACCTGGATTCAGTGCCTGTACTAAAGATAGTGTTGCACAGTGCCTTCTTAAGACATTCAATCATCCTTTAAAAAGCAGTTGGCTGACCGCTATTACTCATTATTTGCCCGTTCGTCCCTGCCGTCTCTCTTTCCCCTCATGGATCAACAAACACAAATCATTTAAGCTGATAAATGACTAAACAGACAAGGACACTTTTGTTGCATGTGGACATGCAACACTACATGATGTAGGCTCCGACTATAGACATTATCTTTGGCTCATCCTTCCAGATCCCTTTCTAGAAATAGCAACAAAAATTTTCTTAGTTGTCTAAACATATCATTAGAAGTAAGGCTTGTTTTCTTTCTTGTTCCTCAACAAACCTTCTATTGATGATATCAAAAAGCACCCTATTAACACCTGTATTAGCCAATAGAAATCTTTTGTAGCCTGTATAATTTTTTTAGAAGAGATCTTGACATTTAAGGCTAACTACAATAACCTCTAACCTTCTGAAAATATCAAAACTGCTGACTACACTGTTTCATATTTCACAGATAAAGGTGTGTGTGTGTGTGTGTGTGTGTGTGTGTGTGTGTGTGTGTGTGTAGCCTATATATAAACTTAGTACAGTAAAGCAAATGCCCAGAGATCTTTTTTTTTTCTTTTCAACAGTTGGTGGTTACAAAAATAAATCAGAAATACACAGAAGTAAAGAGATGTGAAGACCATTGTACAGGGTTAGGTGTAAAGCAGGAGAATACAGCATAAATATTGACACATAACCTTACAGAATTTCAGTCTACCAGATTAATAAATGACTCCCAAATTGTAAAATGTTCTCTCTTTTTTGGAGCTTATGTAGCAGATTTGTTCTAGATGTAATACATTTGTCAATGCTCTGATCTCAAATGTGGGGACTGTTTCTGATGTCTAGTTTTGTAAAATCATTCTTCTATCCAATAACATACTCAGGGGAATTGACTGCTGGTTCAGATATTTTCATTGCTATGTCTGGGTTCTTCACTGATATCCTTAAAAGCTACTGAAAAAATACTAAAGGGTCCAAATAAGGGTTCAATAATTTTAAACTGTAGCATGTATGGAAAATTATGGCATACCATTATAGCATATTGTCCCTATGTCTGTTGAACATTTTACACATAATGTTGAAATATATGGGTATAATTTATGTAGATTTGTTTGAGAAAGATGAAGCTTCACTGCAAGAGTTCCTCCTGTCATGTCTGCCATATTCTTTTCTATCACAATGCCATGCACACTCAGAAATAAAGGTACCAAACTGTACTTTTCCTTGTCACTGGGGTGGCACCATAAGGGTACATGGTTTGTAACTTTAGTATGTATCTTTTAGCTTAATTAGCTTTTAGAGTAAAGCTTTAAAGGTACATAGGTTGTCCTTATAGTCCAATTATGTACCTTAAATTATGTATTAAGGTGTACAGATTATATAAGCCTATTAATAGTAGAAAAGATGTACCACCCCAGTGGCAAATACAGCTTGATACCTTTATTTCTGAGTGTAATACAGTGCTGTGAAAAAGTGTGTTTTTTTCTTCTTCTGTTTTTGTTTATATCTCATACTAAATTGTTTCAGAAATGAAAAAATCTAAGATAAAACAAAGGCAACCTGAGTAAACACAAAATACAGTTTTTAAATGATAATGTTCTTAAAGCAAAAAAGGTTATCCAATATCAGCTGGGCCTGTGTGAAAATGTATTTGCCCCCGTATTTACTAATTCCCCAAATCTATGAAACTGTATTCAGCTGGACAAGATGCAACCACGACTGTTTACTGCCAGTCCTGTTCAATCAAATCAACTTTTTCAACAGCATGGAGTTGGTTAAAAGGTCTTACCCAGTAACACACTATGCTGAAATTGAAAGAAATTCCAGAAACGATGAGGAAGAAGGTGATTGAAATACATCAGTCTGGGAAGGGTTGCAAAGCTATTTCAAAGGCTCAGGGACACCAAAGGACCACAGTGAGAGCCATTATCTCCACTATGAATCCACAAATAAGCAATATATTAATACGTACCTAATTCTTCCCATCCTTAAGACATCAGGAAATAATGAGGTGTATACATTTACAGCCAACTGAATCATTTATGAACAGTCATTAATAATGTTAATACTTAAATATTATCATCTTGTTGACACATTCTGTTAATTAACATCATGACTTACACAGTATTGTTAAAGATCTGTTACAGTCTTTTTCTACACAATGTAGTTAAACAAATTTCAGGCTATTTAAATAACTGCGATGATCCAAATCAAACCACTTCATCAGTGACGTTATAAAAATGGTGTAATGGAAGGACTGTGGAATATGCTAATAAATTGGCTTGTTAAGGCTACTTAACATGTGATTTTTGATAATTGTATTATAAACTGTATGTTTAATATATTTGATGATTGTTTAGAATTGGGTGTGCTGGAAAACAAATATTCAGAAGGGTCTCAAGCTTACATTATAGCCTATAATTCCAAACACACTTTTCATAATGTAAATGATTTTTTATTAATACTGTGTCATGATATTAATTCAAAGAATGCGTTAAAAAGATGTTAATAATGATGTTACCTAATACTATAAATATGTATTTGTGTATGACAAATTTTTGATTTCCCTTCATTATTTTTTCATCTGTTAAGGATTAATACATGTACAGTATCTCACAAAAATGAGCACACCCCTCACATTTTTGTAAATATTTGATTACATCTTTTCATGTGACAACAGTGAAGAAATGACACTTTGCTACAATGTAAAGTAGTGAGTGTACAGCTTGTGTAACAGTGTAAAATTTGCTGTCCCCTCAAAATAACTCAACACACAGCCATTAATGTCTGAACCGCTGGCAACAAAAGTGAATACACCCCTAAGTGAAACTGTCCAAATTGGGCCCAAAGTGTCAATATTTTGTGTGGCCACCATTATTTTCCAGCACTGCCTTAACCCTCTTGGGCATGGAGTTCACCAGAGCTTCACAGGTTGCCACTGGAGTCCTCTTCCACTCCTCCATGACGACATCACAGAGCTGGTGGACGTTAGAGACCTTGTGCTCCTCCACCTTCCGTTTGAGGATGCCCCACAGATGCTAATAGGGTTTAGGTCTGGAGACATGCTTGGCCAGTCTATCAGCTTCTTTAGCAAGGCAGTGGTCGTCTTGGAGGTGTGTTTGGGGTCGTTATCATGCTGGAATACTGCATACTGATCATGCTCTGCTTCAGTATGTCACCGTACATGTTGGCATTCATGGTTCCCTCAATGAACTGTAGCTCCCCAGTGCCGGCAGCACTCATGCAGCCCCAGACTATGACACTCCCACCACCATGCTTGACTGTAGGCAAGACACACTTGTCTTTGTACTCCTCACCTGGTTGCCGCCACACACGCTTGACACCATCTGAACCAAATAAGTTTATCTTGGTCTCATCAGACCACAGGACATGGTTCCAGTAATCCATGTCCTTAGTCTGCTTATCTTCAGCAAACTGTTTGTGGGCTTTCTTGTGTATCATCTTTAGAAGAGGCTTCCTTCTGGGACAACAGCCATGCAGACCAATTTGATGCAGTGTGCTGCGTATGGTCTGAGCACTGACAAGCTGACCCCCCCACCACCACCCCTTCAACCTCTGCAGCAATGCTGGCAGCACTCATGTGTCTATTTCCCAAAGACAACCTCTGGATATGACGCTGAGCACGTGCACTCAACTTCTTTGGTCGACCATGGCGAGGCCTGTTCAGAGTGGAACCTGTCCTGTTAAACCGCTGTATGGTCCTGGCCCCTGTTCTGCAGCTCAGTGGCAGGGTCTTGGCAATTTTCTTATAGCCTAGACCATCTTTATGTAGAGCAACAATTCTTTTTTCAGATCCTCAGAGAGTTCTTTGCCATGAGGTGCCATGTTGAAGTTCCAGTGACCAGTATGAGGGAGTTTGAGAGCGATGACACCAAATTTAACACACCTGCCCCCCATTCACATCTGAGGGTAGGGAAAATGGCTAATTGGGCTGAATTTGGACGTTTTCACTTAGGGGTGTACTCACTTTTGTTGCCAGCGGTTTAGACATTAATGGCTGTATGTTATTTTGAGGGGACAGCAAATTCACACTGTTACACAAGCTGTACACTCACTACTTTACATTGTAGCAAAGTGTCTTTTCTTTAGTGTTGAAACACGAAAATATACAATCAAATATTTTTTTTTTTAAATGTGAGGGATGTACTTACTTTTGTGAGATACTGTATTACTGTATGCGTTACGTATTTGTGGATCTTATATTAAAGTTTTAGCCTGAGTTCTCAAGAAATGTCTTAACAAATCATCTGGTATATTTGCTGAAGCTTTAAAAAATAAACACCTTCACCAATAAATTAACTCACACTTGAAAGAATGTAGGCGACTTGAGCAAGTTGTGGTGACTCAGTGGTTAAGGCTCTGAGTTACAGTGAAAACGGGAGTGTGTTCTAATGTTTTACTGGCAACCCTGCTGTTAATAAATTACTTTTGTAACTGGAAACATGGTAAGGATTTTTAATCTGACAACAATAATGAACGGAATAAATAAGATGCTGCTTGTTATTCTCACTTAATAGCTACATGTTAATGCTGTTTGGCATGTTAGACAAGTTAGACATGTAAGCGACAGCTCTAAAACACAAACAGTTTTCAAGACTAATTCACACTTTTGAGGGTAAACAAGTGCAAGGAAACATAAACGGTGATTAGGCTACTGTAATTTGTGGCACGAAACAATGTGAAACCTGTGTGGTGAGTCATTTACAGCCGGACAGCTGGAAACCAGGGTCAAACCCCTCACCTGGGCCTGAGCACGAAAGGATACGCTACACTGCCCTGAAGTAGACTCGAGATTTTGTTGGTTAAAACAGGCATGTTTTAGAGTTTAATAGTTTAATACTGTTACTAAACATCACCCGGGCTTGTGGGCTCCACAGATCTGGCCAGGAAACACAAGAAGCGTGAACCTGAAAGAAGGAGGCCTCGGCTGCTAAAGCTAAACTTTCCTCAGTACGCTTATTTCTGTAGTCATAAGAGGTCTTTAAATGAGTTCACCAGGATCACTGTGAGGTTCGAACTGAGCCACTTTATCAAATCTATGGTAGTGACCAATCAAGTTTCAGCAGAAATTTTAAATTTTAACGTATGATACAAGTACAATAATTTCAGTCCTTCAAACATGTTGCCACCTCAGCAAAATGTAGGCTGTTCATTCACAACACGGTTTGAGAGGCTAGTTTAGAAATTTCCCCAACCTGCCCTCCCCTTAATGACCTGTAAATCTCATGCTGTTTTACTCATCATTAGTCTCACACCCTCACCTTTCTCTATCTTTTTCATCTCCTCCTCTGTCAACCCTCCTCTGGACCTAAAGAACAGCCTCCCATATAAATACAGGTGACAGATCACACACTGCTGCTTATTGTGTATTGTCACAGGAAATCCAGGACTTTGCTTTATCAGAGTTGTTTTTCATTTTAAAAGTGGTCATTTGGTGGAATTTAAAACTTTCCAGAGGGTAAGTGATATTACTTTATTACTTATAAAGTAATATTAGGCATATCGCAGGTATTGTTTTAATAATGTTCTTAAATGATTTTTATGATTACGATTTATAGTTTAACATGACATTCAAAAATTATTTATATATATTGCAGAAATTTGTTTTATTTCTTTACTTATATTACTTTTTTTCAGCATACCTTGCATGTTTAAAAGAATCTTTGATTTTGTCTTTAGCCTATAAATGTTTTTATAGGCCAAATGCACAAATATTAAAATGTTTTACGTGCAAATTACAACAGGGCATTAGACTTCCAAATCTAAATAATTTGCACAACTCTGCTTGTATGAAAAGTTAGAAAGTTTAAAGTTAGGGATGGAGTTAGTGTTTCTACTTTTTCCTCACGGCTCCATTTGTAGGAAATCAAGCAAATTCTAAGCACATTGCCCTTGTTTGTTTCAGTTTGTACACTTTTTCAAGAGATCATGTATGTACATTAATCTGCTTTATTTTTTACATTTAGCTAACGGTTAAACATGCTTAACTGAACTAATAAGCATCAGAATTTGATATTAAAATAATTACATTTTTTATCCATCTGAAACACGTCTGTCATGTGCAAGTAGTTCTTCTGAATCATGCTCTGTATTGTCATCATGCCAGTCACTGAAATCAGACGACCCCCCTCAAGAGCATGGCTCCACCTCTTTCACGATCTGCCCCGCGGAATATAGTCCGCTGTTGGAATCAACTTAAATACCGGCTCCAAAACAGGAAGGGCTGGGATGAAGTGCTGGATGAGACATTCCTTTATCAGTCTAAAAGGTAGTTTTTACACATACACGCCACTGTCATCTGTTATTCTAACATCATTATTGTTATGGTTGTGTAATAACAAGAAAATGGTACTGTGCAACATGAATAAGTGATGTTATGAAAACATCTGCAAACTTTTCTAACTATACAGTTGTGGCTCCCTGTGACTAAAAAAACACTAAAAACCTAACTAGCATATATTTATGTATTTCTTTTTGGCAACTAAATGTCAGAAACCTGGCATCAAGAACATATAAAACCTCTGCCTCTCTGTCCATCAGAGAAAATGAAATCCCCCTGTTTCATGCAACAAAGGCGAACAATGTGGGCTGCATCAGGAAATTGCTTGATTGTTCTACAACCAATATCTTTGAAAGAGGTGAGTTGCTGTCATTCGTGCAGTCGTTTTTGTAATGTTGTTGTAAGTAAATAGCCTGTAAATATGTGTGTGTGTGTGTGTGTCAGGTGCACTAGGTGAGACTGCTTTGCATGTGGCTGTGATTAATGATAACCTCGAGGCAGCTGTGGCACTAATGGAAGGAGCACCAGAGCTCATCAATGAGCCCATGACCAGTGAACTGTATCAAGGTAAACACAAAGCCTTACGCTTAATCAACCAGAAATAAACATAAGGAGTTCAGGAAATAATGTTGACTGTTCATCGAATTTCATATCAAAGAAGTGCTGCTTGGTTCTTACAGGTATCACGGCCCTTCACATCGCTGTTATCAACCAGAATATAAATATTGTCCAGGAATTAATCCACAGAGGGGCTGATGTAACCACACCCAGAGTGACAGGCATCTACTTCAGCAAAAGAAAAGGAGGGCTTTTTTATTATGGTAATTAATAGCAAATGGAAATCTTAGTCCTGAAAAAAGGTTATTGAGATTTCTATGTACTTTAATGATCCCAGAAGAGGGGGGGAAATGTTTTAGTGGCAACATTTATGTTTATTAATGTACTCCTGGCTATAAAATGGTTTCTGATGTTCTTTGGATTTAGGTGAACACATCCTGTCCTTTGCCTGCTGTATCGGTAATGAAGAAATCATCACGATGTTGATCAAGTCTGGTGCTAACATTAGGGCTCAGGACTCCCTTGGTAAGAGCAAAATATGCTCCTGGGTTAATATCCCCTTTTGTATGCAGATTACAGCACAAGCTGCAGAGCTAAAAGTAGCTAAAAAAAATTCTTTACTCAAGTGAAAGTGCAAATAAAAAGTAGAACAGTAGAAATTGTATTTGTATGAAAGTAAAAGTACGAGTAAGATTCATAGAAGTCTGTCTAAAATCACACACTGATTTGTGTTACTCATGGTTCTGAATGTACTGATGAGTAGTACCCCTTTTACCAAGAAACCAAGGAACATGGGAAAAGAGTAAGACTAATTAATAACAGCTTTATTCCTAAACTCTCAAATGTTTAGCTAGCATGATAAGAGGTGAATGTGAATACAGCCTGCTGTCACAATATCAACTGCCTGAATAAATACAAAGTGTATGTAGCAGCAGATAGATTACTGTAATGAGTATTAAGTGTCACTCTTGTTGTAACATCTGTTAAAGTTAAGATTTGTTAGAATATTTCGATCAACTCCTTGATGCTAAGGAGCTACCTTATAAAAGTAGTTAGTAGAAAATAGAAATTCATCTTTTGAAATACAATAAGTAAAAGTAAAATACAGATGCTTAAAAAAAAAAAGAATTATTTGTAGAAGTAATTGTTCTTTGTTTTTCCCCATCTTAATTCCCCCAACTTCTCCTGTCTCACTCCCTTTCTTGCTTCCAAACAGGGAACACTATTCCGCACATTTTAGTTCTGCAACCCACGAAAATAATTGCATGTCAAATTATGGACATGCTGCTAACACTGGATGCTGAGCTGGAGCCCTCACTGCCGCTGGACATGGTGCCGAATTATAGAGGCCTCACGCCTTTCAAGCTGGCCGCAAAGAAGGGCAATGTTGTGGTGAGAGACTTTATGCATTAACCTTGTATCACACACAGCCTTCGTATGTATATAGAAATGGCATCATTGTCTGAAATAGCACTTAGCCCTTATTGTAAGGATGCTTGAACACAAGACCAAAAACTTGTCAGGTCACAATGACCCATTCAAACTTTTTACTAAATAATTAGTAACCGTTTGTGCTTACCTCAGTTCTTCTAATGAACATGAAAAACATAGCTATAATTTTTATATTACAGAGGTTATAATCATTTTGATCTGAGGGCAATAATAAATAAAAATATTTAAAAATAGCCACAAAATAAAAATGAGGTGTTTACTCAAAAATATTTGATTTCTTCTGTTTTTGTGTGTATCTCACACTAAATTATTTCAGAAATTAAAACAAAATCTAAGATAAAACAAAGACAACCTGAGTAAACACAAAATACAGTTTTTAATGCTAATGTTATTTAATGAAGCAAGTTTTCCAATGCCAGCTGGGCTTGTGTGAAAATGCATTTGCCAAAGTTGAAAGAAATTCCAGAAATGATGAGGATGAAGGTGATTGAAATACATCGGTCTGGGAATGGTTACGAAGCTATTTCAAAGGCTCTGGGACTCCAAAGGACCACAGTGAGAGCTGTTATCTCCAAATGGAAAAACTCTGCACAGTAGTGAAATTCCCAGAAGAGGCCGACCTTCCAAAATTCCTCCAAGAGCACAGCAATGACACTGGGCAAAAATGGCACCCATGGAAGAGTGGTGAGGTGAAAAGCACTGCTAAACCAGAAGAACATTAAGGCTTGTCTGAATGTTGCTAAAACATACCCTGAGGATCCTTTGGACGACAGGGGTTTCATTACATCTGGCCTAAACCAAACACATAATTCCACAAAAAGAACATCATACCTATGGTCAAGCATGGTGGTGGAAGTATGATGGTGTGGGGATGCTTTGCAATAATTGAGGGAAACCTGAATTCTGATCTCTACCAGAAAATCCTAAAGGAGAATGTCCAGTCTTCAGTCCGTAAACTGAAACTCAAGCGCAACTGGATTATGCAGCAAGACAATAATCCATAGCATAGGAGTAAATCCTAGTCCTAGAAGTAAGTGAAAGACTGATCTCCTGTTATTGGAAGTGTTTGGTTGCAGTTATTGCTGCTAAAGGTGGCACAACCAGATTTTAAGTTTAAGGTGGCAATTAGTTTTTCACATTTATGATAGGTGTTGGATAACTTTTTTTGGAAGAAAAAAAAAAAGAAAAAAGTAAAAAAAAAAACTGTATTGTGTGCCTTTGTATTATGTTATATTACATTTGAAGATCTAAAACTATTTAGATATGAGATATACACAAAAACTGAAGAAATCAGAAAAAACAAATACTTTTTCACAGCACTGTACCTGTCGCACTAACTAACTGATTTTGTGTGTCTATTTCCAAAAATATTTTTTATTTTCTTATATATATGAGCATATATATATATATATATATATATATATATATATATATATATATATATATATATATGCTCATTCTTAGAGGATTTTATTCTTTCTGTCTTTCTATTCCACCAGGCTTTTCAGCACATAGTGAATCGCAGACGCATCGTTCAGTGGAGCCTGGGGTCTTTGAACTCCTACCTCTATGACCTTGCTGAAATAGATTCCCGCACGGATGACATCTCGGTCCTCGAGCTTATTGTCTCCAGTCAAAAACGGAAGGTAGGTGTTAAGCTGTAAACTGAAATCAATTCACTTGTTTCTGAATTGACTTACTCCTAGCACTTCTGTCAGCTTAAATCCTATATGTTATACATTTTATTTATTTTCACAGGCCAGAAAAATCCTAGAGTTGACTCCTGTCCAGCAGATCATCAATCTCAAGTGGAATCTTTATGGAAAATTCTATTTCAGGTAACAAAAATATACCGCATGAAGCAGGGCTGTAATAACTCAACTTATACCACAGCGCTGCTGAAATTTTTAACAATGGAAGCCTTTTCTCAACAACATGACAAGCTGTGTTTTAGCAGGATGTTCAGCAGTAAAGTAACTATAAACGGATATTAAGTACGATGTCTTGTTCATGAATAAATTAAAAAGTGTAATTGTTGGCAAATTGGTGTGGAATAAGGGAAATAAAACACAGGGATGTGCTGTTATTGGAAAAATAATCCACTTTGGAATAGTAACCGCCCAGTTATTTTTCTGTAATAGCACACCCTGTTGTGTTTTATTCCCTTGTCAATACACCCTGTATACTTGCAAAGTGTTTCTCCAATGCACACACTATATAGTCCATCAGTGTATTTTCTCTAGATGCTCTAAAGCACTACATTATATCAGATTTTCTCTGTGTAACTGGAAAAATTATTTATGGAACATCAGCATATCTTATTACACTTATGTGACAGAAATGTTAAGTTTTGTAAACACACTGCCCACATTGAGAGACAATGTGCTGGTCTAGTATCACGTTAGCTTTATATCATGGGAAATGCTGTCATACAGGTTGTTGCTGCTGGTGTACCTGCTGTACATTGGAACGTTCACGTTGTGTTGTATGCACCGCCCCCTAAAGCATATACCTGAGAACTATACAAAAGCAGCTAATGACCCAACCACCATGATACAAAAAACTCTCAAGGTACACATTTATTCATTGCTGCCTGTGTATGTATGTATGTACAGTGCTGTGAAAAAGTATTTCCCCATTCTGATTTCTTCTGTTTTTGTGTATATCTGATACTACATAGTTTTACATCTTCAAAATGAAATACAACATAAAACAAAGGCAACCTGAGTAAACACATAATACAGATTTATTTATTTATTTATTTATTTATTTATTTATTTATTTATTTATTTTTTGGGGGGAAAGAAAAAAAGGTTATCCAACACCTATCATCAATGTGAAAAACTAATTGCCCCCTTAAAAATAAAATCTGGTTGTGCCACCTTTGGCAGAAATAACTGCAACCAAATATTTCTGATAACTGGAGATCAGTCTTTCATTTACTTCTAGGACTAGGATTTATTGTTATGCTTTGGATCATTGTCTTGCTGCATAATCCTGTTGCGTTTGAGCTTCAACTTACAGACTGAAGACCAGACATTCTCCTTTAGGATTTTCTGGTAGAGAGCAGAATTCATGATCAGGCCCTGAAGCAGCAAAGCATCCTCACACCATCACATTTCCACCACCATGCTTGACCATAGGTATGATGTTCTTTTTGTGGAATTATGTGTTTGGTTTACGCCAGATGTAATGAAACCCCTGTCGTCCAAACAGTTCTACTTTTAACTCATCAATCCACAGAACATTCTCCCAAAAGGTTTAAGGATCATCAGGGTATGTTTTAGCAACATTCAGACAAGCCTTAATGTTCTTCTGGGTTAGCAGTGCTTTTCACCTCACAACTCTTCCATGGATGCCATTTTTGCCCAGTGTCTTTCTGATAGTGGAGTCATGAACAGTGACCTTTATTGATGCAAGAGAGGCCTGTAGTTCCTTTGATGTTTTCCTTGGCTCTTTTGTGACTTGCTGGATATAGTTGCTGTGCTCTAGGAGGAAATTTGGAAGGTCGGACACTTCTGGGAAGGTTCATTATTGTGCCAAGTTTTTCCATTTGGAGATAATGGTTCTACTGTGATCCTTTGGAGTCCCAGAGCCTATGAAATAGCTTTGTAACCCTTCCCAGAATGATGTATTTCAATCATCTTCTTCCTCATCATTCCTGGTATTTCTTCCAATTTTGGCACAGTGTGCTACTGGGTAAGAGCTTTTAACCAACTTGATGCTGTTGAAAAAGTTCTGTTTAAGTGTTGATTTGATTGAACAAGGTTTGCAGTAATCAGGCCTGGTTGTGTCTAGTCCACCTGAACCGCATTATGAATGCAGTTTCATAGATTTGTGGAATTAGTAACTATGGGGGCATAAAATTTTTCACACAGGCCAAATTGATATTGGAAACTTTTTTTTGCTTCAATAAATAACATTATAAACTGTATTTTGTGTTTACTTTGATAGAAGGATTGCCTTTCTATCTTAGATCTTGTGTTAATTTTTGAAAAAAAAATTGAGATATACACAAAAACAGAAGAAATCAGGAAGGTGGCAAATACTTTTCACAGCACTGTATGTATGCATGTATGTATGTATACACTCACTGAGCACTTTATTAGGAACAATATACTAATACCAGGTAGGGCCTCCCTTAGCTCTCATAACAGCCTCAATTCTTCATGAAATGGATTCCACAACATGTTGGAAACATTCCTTTGAGATTCTAGTCCATGTTGACATGAATATATCACATAATTCTTGCAGATTTTTCAGGTGTACTTTCATGCTGAAAATCACTCGTTCTACCACATCCCTAAGGTGTTCTACTGGATTCAGATCCGGTGACTGGGAAGGTCTCTGAAGAGCACTGAACTCATTATGGTCATGAAACCAGTTTGAGACAACTTTTATTTTGTGACATGGTGCATTATCATGCTGGGATTAACCATTAAAAGAAATTGTGAAATTGGGAAATTGTGGGCATGATGGTATGTGGCATGTACATGGTCAGCAACGATACTCAAATAGGCTGTAGCATTCAAGTGATTATTGATTGGTATTAATGGGCCCAAAGTGTGCCAAGAAAACATTCCTCACACCACCTCCACCATCCTGGACTGTTGACACAAGGCAGGTCCATGGATTCATGCTGTTGGTGCCAAATTCTATCATCTGTGTGCCTCAGCAGATATGGAGATTCATCAGACCAGGCTACATTTTTCCAGTCTTCAGCTGTCCAGTTTTAGTGAATCTGTGCCCACTGTAGCCTCAGCTTTCTGTTCTTGGCTGACAGAAGTGGAACCTGAGGTGGTCTTACAGTTACTGTAACCTTTCTGTTACCTCAAACCAGTCTGGTCATTCTCAGTTGACCTCTGTCATCAGTAAGGCATTTTATCTGCAGAACTGCCGCTCACTGTTGTTTTTTTCTTCACTGCACTGTTCTGAGTAATCTCTAGAGACTGTTGTGCATGAAAATCCCAGGAGATCAGCACTTATATTAATACTCAAACCAGCCCGTCTGGCATCAACAATCATGTCACGGTCAAAATCACACCTTTTTTCCTCATTCTGATGGTTGATGTGAACATTATTCAAAGCTGCTAGCATTTATCTGCATGATTTTATGCATTGAACTGCTGCCACTTGATTGGTTGATTAGACAATTGCATGAGTAGGTGTACAGCTGTTCCTAATAAAGTGCTCAGTGATTGTATGTGTGTGTGTGTGTGTGTGTGTGTGTGTGTGTGTGTGTGTGTGTGTGTGTGTGTGTGTGTGTGTGTGTTTTTCTCCTTACATCTTTCAAACCACATGATAAGTGTCTATGTGTATGTGTACAGGAGAGTTATGTGTCTTATGCAGATCACCTGCGGCTGGGTGGAGAGCTCATCAGTGTAATAGGAGCCATCATCATTCTGCTGCTGGAGGTTCATATATATATATATATATAAAGAAACACTTTCACAATAAGAACTGTTTCTACTATGCTGTCCTGCAGTACATTTATTGCAGGGAGTCAAAATATTTGTTAACTAATTGCTTTTTGACAGTTGATTTAGATGACAAAACTTTAGTATGTCTTTCAAGTAGCGTATTACTAAAGCTTTGATAATAATTGTCATAACACTTGTGATTATGTGTGTGATTTATTTAATTATGCTCAGATACCAGATATCCTGAGAGTGGGAGCAAAGAGATATTTTGGTCAGACCGCACTTGGAGGCCCCTTCCACGTCACTCTGTAAGTCTAATTTACGTTCTTATGTCAATGATCCCGTCACACCCACTCATCAAAGAACCCACAACATTGTGGGTTATACACTCATTTATATGAATAATTAACGATGTTTATTATACAAACATCTCCTGCTGATTTCTCTTATGTCCATTTTGGTCCATTTTAGGATCGCTTATGCAGTGCTGGTGGTGTCACTCTGTGTACTGAGACTCACCGAGATGCCAGGCGAGACTGGAGTGATGGCTTCGTGTCTGGTATTGGGCTGGTGCAACGTCTTGTATTTTGCACGAGGTTTTGAAATGCTCGGGCCTTATGTCATCGTGATCCAGAAGGTGATAGGAGTGCCTTCTCCCCTCAAACTCTCCCTTCCTCATTTGCATTTGTAAACACAGTACAGATTGATAAACTACTCTAAAACTTAAGCACTCTATTATAAATCTATATGAATGTGTCACCCTCTAATTATGTAATGTTTGGTGGGTAAAATAAAACGTTAAAGAGCATCTTTAGTGATATAGCACTTACAAATGGAGCTTTGGTTTATATAAACAGCAAATGGAGCCAAGCGCCAGTGCTATAATTTGATCCCCAATGGTGGATCATGTGAACTGTTTATATCATACAAAATTAACTATGCCATATATTTCCACATGCATTGACAATGCATGAATGGCTGCTGTCAAATTTCTTGCTGTGGAGTGCAACCAACTACAAGTTCTGTTAGAATCCTGATGCCTTTTTTTTTCCATTTTGTAGATTATATTTGGAGACCTAACCAAGTTCATGTGGTTGAGTGCCATTGCCCTCTTAGGATTCTCCACCGGTAAATTAACCTCTGGAATGCACAATTAGAAGCACTGTAAATGAATCTAGCAATTTGGCATCCATGACCATTTAAAAAACAAAATCTTAACCTGCCATTTCCTCATCTGAACTCTAGCTCAGTGGACTGTATACATGACTCAGGATCATATGTCCGTACCAGCGATGCGCTCATACCCCATCACGCTCTTCACTATGTTTGAGCTGACTGTGGGTCTGATCGATATGCCTGTGGACCACACCATCCACACTCACCCCATTGTGCATGTGATCGACTGTTGCTTCAGTGTGGTGTCCCATCTCCTCCTCCTCAGCCTCCTCACAGCCATGATGAGTGACACTCAGTGGAGGGTTGCACAGGAGCGCGATGAGCTCTGGAGGACCCAGGTGGGTATAAAAAAACCTAGAAATTACTAAATAATCATCCAACATAATACAGTGAATTATATTCAATGCCACAAAGCTGTCTGTTTATGTTTTGAGTTTACTGTGGGTTCTGTGTAGGTGGTAGCCACCACTCTGATGCTGGAACATCGGCTGCCACGGTGTTTGTGGCCAAGGCTAGGCATGTGTGGTCTGAGCTATGGCCTGGGAGATCGCTGGTTCCTCCGGTAAGGAACACAAGCATGATAGCCAATAATACTATGATTATGACCATATTAAGCACACCATGATATTATGATATTTCATCTGAATAGTGTTCTTCCTGTATCCACGTGGGTTTCCTCTGAGTTCTGCAGTGTCCTCCTACTTTCAGAAAACTTGCATATAGGTGGATTGGCTGCAATAAATTACCCTTTGAAATGAATGGAGTCCCATTCATTGTGTATTCCCACCTCAGGATAGGCTCCATTCCCACCTAATGTTCCCAGGATAGGCTCCACATGAGCCACCACAACTCCGATCATGCTAAGTCAGTTACAGAAAATTAAGTAGGAATATTAACACTTATTTTTTTACACTGTATTTATTTCAGAGTGGAGGACCGCAGTGACCAGTTTATGCAGAAGATCAGACGCTACGCGAATGTGCTCGCAAAAAATGAAGACTCGAACAAGAATGAGGGATGTGAGAGCAATGACATGGCCCATGACCCAACAAACACAAAAAGCATGCAGAATGACAGCTCAAATGGCAATAGGAAGTCAGTGCTTTGCTGGCAGATTATACGCCAGAGCCTTCTTGGTTTAGAGATGGAGAACACAGAGCAGTTGGGTGCTCAAGAGATGAAACCAGTTTGAGAGATGAAATGTATTGATGGTATACTGATTCTGTCAAATTTAATCATTTCCTTATTTTATTGAGTGAATACTATTTTATGGTGAAAAATCACATCACAGAAACTGTGCAGACTAGAAAGGGTGAATTACAAAGTAAAAAACAAAAAAAGTAGAAATTTTTAATTAAATCACTTTAAAGACTTCTCACCACTTATTTTAAAGGCAGCTATATAGTTATATATTTAGCTTTATAATACACGCTGCAGCCTTTTAGTGCAAATAAGGTTTTGTAGAAATCAGTGCAATTAAAAGCTGATATTGATTGTATCATTGCAATTAAAAGCATTACAATTTACAGGTAATATAAGCACAGAGTCACTTTCAATGAATATACTTAGCATGCCTCATTTTCTCAATCATGAAAAATACATAGCACGTCTACTTGATTGTGCATCACAGAAATGAATTGTTTCATGTACTGATTCTGTATTTCTTACCATTTATGAACTGCATTTGTAAAAGGTCAATAAAAGAGTAAATGATATTAAAGGCAAATGTAGCACCTCACAGCAGTTTGAAATCCAGTTGTTCATTTGTGACCTCACTACCTTTATCAGTGCACAGGGCCCTTGAGCGTATGCTTCTGGTTCGCCACGGGCCCAGTAGCTGCCAAAAAAAATAATAAAAAAACTTGTTTAGTTACACATACACTAACTGGCCACTTTAACTGGAATACCTGTACCCCTGCTTCTTCATGGAATTATCCAATTACCCAGTCATGTGGCAGCAGCACAGTGCATAAAATCATATAAATACAAGTCAAGAGCTTAAGCTTAATTTCATATCAAACGTCAGAATGGGGTGAAAACGTAATCTTAATGACTTTGACTGTGGTATGATTGTTGTTGTATGTCTTTGGGACTTTCACATACATCATTTACTAGAGTTTACACAGAATCCAGTGAGCAGCAGTTCTTCGGAAGAAACAACTTGTTAATAAGAGAGGTCAGAGAATAATGGCCTGAATTTAGGCTAACAGGGAGGCTATGGCAACTCAAATAACATGCTACAACTGTGGTGAGCAGAAAAGCATCTCGGAATGCACCTCAAACCATGTTTAGCCTTGGCATGGTTTGAGCTCGTCTTTTTGTGTTGTACATGAAAAACCCAGGAGATTTGAGTAAATACTCAAACCAACATGTCTGGCACCAACAACCATGCCATGGTCAAAGTCACTGAGATCACATTTTCCCCATTCTGATTTCTAATGTGCACAGTAACTGAAGCTCCTGACCTTTATCTCCATGATGTTTTGCCTTGTGTCACTGCCACATGATCCCCTGATATAACTGGCTGGTATCATTTCATAAATAAGCAGGTGTACAAGTGTTCCTATTAAATTGGCTAGTCAGTGTACACATATTTCCCCGTCTCAGTTTGGAGTAACTTGCACAACATACAAGCTGTAAACCACTTAATTAAGTTTCTAAATGATGCAGTAATTATTAGTGCTATACTGAATACTGGTTTGAAATTGTTCTAACGCCTTTTATGCTTATATTTTTTTTGCATAATTGTTTAGCATTACTGACCATAACTGCAAAGCACTTGCATTTATAGTTCTTTCATACTAAGGAAGGTTGTCCAAAAGTTAATTTTAAGAAACTAAGCACTGATGGCTCACCTCTGGCTTAGAATGGGGTTGTTAATCCATATCCATTGCTGCTTTGCTGAATAACAGAGCCCAATCCAGAACAGCAAGTCCCAACACTTAGTTAGACATTTCTATAGTAATAAAGGCAGAATACATAGCAATAAGATATACAGGTTTAACCTGTCTTTAATGATGATGTCTGTTTCAGTTTGCCTGATTGAGTTATTGACTCAGTGATTGATTGATCAACCTGCACATGTTCATTGTCAATGACAACCAGGTCTCCGTCCTGTTTCTGACACTCCTCCCTGCTCTGCTGCCAGGTTAGACGCTCCCTAGCTATGAAGTAGCAGGAGTACTCAAACTTCAACCAGCCCTTCCCACATACAGCACACTGATACCCTACAGAGAAACAGCAGGTTTAAATATGCAGCTCATGAGTTACAAAAATAAACATAAAGAATTCACACCAATAATAAAATAGGATAATTACAAAGAAATGACTAAAAGTGAAAAGCATTTAGGGTGATTGTGAAAATTAGGATGTGGTTGTGTTTTAATTTGGTTTGAGTGATAGTTGTGCATATTCTCCACTTCAGCAGAGAGATCTGGACACTTCTGGCTGGACTGAATTGCATATACTGAGGTTTAGCTATCAAGAGAACAACTGTAAAACAAAATATGAATTTTCTATTTTAGACAGAAAACTTATTATTTATACCTACATATCCAAGGCAGCTTCTGCCCACATGCTACCAAAAAGAGTAATATTACAGAAAGCCCTTATGCAAAATATTTGATGCCAATATAAAATCCACACCACAATTCATTAATCTTTGTAGAAGTCAACACACAATATGCAAAATGCATTCCTGATATAATCACAGTACAATCAGAGGCGAGCCTAGATTATGTAGGGGCCCCAGGCAAAATAAATGCATGGGACCCTTCTGACAGATTTATGTTGTTATTATGATTTCCTGTTACCCAGGGATATTGTTATGAACCTTTACTTCTGTGGAGGAATTGCAGTAAATGTGTGTTTCAAAGAACTGCTAACACTACTCAAAACATGCTAACCCTAGCTAACTATTAACAAATAATGCATCTTATAATAAGGTGAAATAAAAACTATTGATGTGGATTTGTTGCCTTTAATTATCCTTAATTCATTTGTCATTATCTCCATCAGTAATTTTTCAGATTAATTTTTATCAGCCTTCAGGGGCCCTCTCAGTATGCGGTGCCCCAGTCTTTTGCCTGCTTTGCCTGACAGGACAAAAGAAATCATAGGCTTGAAGTTCTTGATTTTAGCTTAAATTTGGAATAATGTACAAAGCACCAATTATCCAAAACTGTCTTATTTTCACACAGGTTTTTCTTAGTATCGGGAGATATGCTTTTCATCATATTCAATGCTGCACAATGGTGTCTCATTTGTGCATCATCTAGTGGAAAGACCAAAAATTATACAAACACGGCACCAAAGAAGGTAGAAAATGGCAAATAATTCAACAAGTTCAACAAGGGCCAGTAAATGATTGTTCTTTAGACTGTGTTATGTTATAATAATGAAGACAGCTCCAATATATATTGAAGGTTATGTTGTATCATATTGTTTGTTTGGGTATTTTGTTTTTGTTTTGATTTTGCAGTTTTTGCATTATGCCAATTGGTGGTCATAAGCTTTCAAAACTTGATAGACATACAGGCCTTAATAGTTGCACAATAAGAAATATTTTTACACCAAAATATCGATGCTCTCCTTTAAGATGGGCATCCACTTAAAAGTCAGAAGATTCATCTGGATTACAAATGATACCTACACAGATTGTTCCAGCAACTCTTAAAATAAATTTTTCAAAACAAAATTCATTATTTGTCAGTAAATTTTTTTTTTAAAAATGTAAGTGAAAAATGCAGCTTGCATAAGTATTCAATACTAGTACTTCATATAACCACATTTTACTGCAATAATAGCTTTAAGTCTGTTGGAGTAGGTTCCTACCAGCTTTATAATTCCTACAGGTTTTTCTCTAACCAACAGATGGCAGTATTCTATCCCTAACACCCAGATCTAGAAACAAAACAAATTGAATGTATGTCAGCATTAAAGTGATTTATTTCATAAAAATATCATATTTCATAAGCAAATTAATGGTGTAGTTGAGTAATTCTGCAATAATTAAGTAAAGAAAAGTATCACATATCCCCAAAAACACAGCTTAAACTTATAGTTGAGAAGAAAAAAAAAAGATGCCATATGTATCATTAAACTATATATCTTTTTTTATACAACCCCAATTCCAAAAAAATTGAGACACTGTGTAAAATGTAAATAAAAACAGAATACAATAATTTGCAAATCTTATAAACCCATATGTTATTCACAAAAGAACACAGAAAACATACAGTATCAAGTGTTTAAACTGAGTAAATGAACCATTTTAAGAAAAAAAATAAGGTAATTTTGAATTTGATGGCGAGAACATGTCTAAAAAAATTTGGGGCGGGGCAACAAAAGGCTGGAAAAGTAAGTGTTACTAAAAAGAAGCTGGAGGAACATTTTGCAAATAATTAGGTCAGTAACATGATTAGTAACATGATTGGGTATACTGTCACTTACAGATATGGCCTTTAAGAATACGCGGTATCACGTGTGATCACGCGGTATACTGCATGCACGGCTCTAAGAATTTAAATTCATTAGTTGTGCTTCACACAATAACCACCAGGAAGCGCATGGAACAACATACTGTAGCTGAACACAGTACAATGAAAATGGAATGTGTGTTCGAATGGTTCACATAAAAATGTTACGTTTCTCATCAAAACTTACAATAAACCTAATTTAAACAAGTTTCTAATTACAAGATTATGTGAAATAACTATAGTATTTAAGTTAAGGAGGTTTTGTATGCGTGCTAGGACAGGGTAATGGTAACATGCAGGTTTATTATACCAGTGAATAGGGTTTGAGCCTCAGTTCAACTAACTGTTTTTTAAATGAGCAGGGTTTTTTTCACTGTAGAAAGTTCATCGAGGTAACAGTGAATGAATTCCGCGTGAACAACACTGACTGAGGCCCATGCCAATTAGAAAGATTCAGGTGATGGACTATTAGCAAGTTGTCATTCATTCATATAATTACAACAATTTTTTTTTTTTCACTATTTAGTTTTCATTTTATTTTAAAGATCTAATAAATTGCATATATAAAAGTGTCATTTTTGTGATTTTTAGGTTATTCATTCGTCATTTAGTACAGCTTCAAAACAAACTTGTGATTTGATGACATAATGCTTATTTATTCAGAAAAAGAATTAACTATATACAAAAATGCTACATTAAGTTTAAACTCTGACAGCGTGCTTTCAGTTGAGGGACGCCCCATTTATATTTTTGATAAGCTGCAGAGATATTCAAGACAACTATATTATATATTTTTTAAATTAATATACAAATTTATTTATTCACAAGTGTCATGTTTGTGATATTTATTTGTTGTGTAGAATATTTAGATCAAGCAATTTCCAGAAGTAGGAGCATTTTTATAGCCTACCATTTAATTTTCCCTGTTTAACTTTTATTTAACTGTAGATCTAATAAAGGAAAATAAAGGAATGTTTTGTAACATGACAGAATGTCACGGTTTCCCCTTTAAGCAGCGCGCTGGAGAGAATGTGGGCGCGCGTGCACGAGTAAGGTGCGCGAGCACCTGCTTTTCGTATGTTGAAAATCGTGACATTGTGTACATTGCACACGTGCTTTTGTTATGTTTTTTTATGTCTCCTCCCTGTTCTGTCACTGGCTGTTATTTCACGTGTGTCTAGATTGGTGTCAGCCGTCAGCAATTGACACTGATTATGTTTGTATATATACCGCGTGCCTCCCAGCACATGACGTGGAAGATTAGATTGGATAAGATAAATTAAGTTAAGTTTAGATTCGATACCATAGATAGTCATAGTCATAGTTAACATCCATGTTAGAGTTATTTAGGGTAAACATTAGATTTAGTCCACGCTGGTTTCTCCGATCCCAGTCCCTTGCTATTGTTTATGTTTCTTGTTTTGTATCTCGACCCTGTTTTCTGTGACCCTGACATTGATTCCTGCCTTGCCCAGTTTATGCCTGTTTGCCGATCGCCTGACCTTTGCATGTTTCTGGATTACGGTTGTGGATTACTATTTTGATTTACCTGCCTGTGTCTCTCTTCAATAAAACTGTAAAACTGCATTTGCATCCGTCCCTATCTTCGCTACGTCTCGAGACTGTCACGAATCGTGACGTAACGGAGATATGACGGATGCAAGTGCAGTAGGAACAGTTTTATTGAAGATAGACACAGGCAGGTAAATCCAATCGTGAACAGAAACGTAATCCAGAAACATGCAAAGGTCACCTCTCCTGAAGGTGGTGTGCGATGAAAATGGGTCCAGGGGATTCGGATATGTGCACTTTGAGAGTGCCAAGGATGCAGAGCTGCACATCCGTCTGATTCAGCTCAAGGAGAAACAGGCTTCTCTCTCCAGTCAGGGGACACTGTCTGCCCAAAAGCCTGCAGTAAACCACCACCAACCTGTACCACCTTCTGACAATGTTATGGATGTTATTCCTCAGGTACAAACTAAAATTACCATAAAGCCTTTAGTTTCAGTATCATCAGCTTCTAACTATAGACCAAATGTTATTCTCTTAAGCTACTCCAGCTAGCTAAAGTTAACACAGAAGTTTATTGGTAGCTCGATAGAGGACCTAACTGAAAGAAGGTGAAATAAATGTGTAATTGACTGTGTGTTACAGGCTCAGAACTCCACTGCCAATAGCACAAGCATCCATCAAGTCAAGCCTCACCCTAGTACACACAGGGCTACCCAGCTGCAGAGTGAATCACATCTGTCTGTTTGTATGTCCTTGTTGCTTATGTTACACAGTGTATGCTCCAAACTGTCAACGGCTGCTTCACAAACCACATCCTACTCTACCAAACTATGTGTTAGCTTGCTAGATTAGGGATTAGCACACTATTATTGAACCCTGCCTGTGGCTACCACCCAGACTGCTAGTATACAAAAAAACGTGTCAAAACAGAATCCTTTTAGGAGTTTGTGTTAGCCTGCTACTTAGTTACCTGAACATTTCCTGTGGCTGTGTTAAAAACAGCATCCTGCTTCTGTACTGTGGTGCTCTATTATTTAGAATAGTGAAATGCAGTTTGGAGCAGTTTTTGTAGTACTAATAAACTCTAGCCAGCTAGTTAACACACTGTAAAAAAAGAAAAGTTAACTTAACATTTCAAGGCAACTTTCTGCTTTCTGAGTAATTTAAAAAAGCTGTGCAGAAAGTTGCCTTCAAATTCTAAGTTAAATCAACTTTTCTTTGTTACAGTGCATTTAAGTATCTTTCACCACAAATGTATGATTTTGACCTACTACATAGCACAATTGAATGTGGTTAAGGATGCAGGCTTTGACTGTGTTAGATTGACACTCTTTGGATGACATCATCTCATTGCATTTTCTGTATGTAGGTTTCTAGAACATGCCGGAAGTGATAGCTAAAAAAACCCAAAGTACAGTCACGGACTCAGTTCCAGCTGTAGTTTCGGATGCAGTTCCCACTGGACTAAAAGCTGTACCACCTACAATTCCAGCTGCAGTTAAAGCAGTACCACCTACAATTCCAGTTGCACTTAGTAAAGAAATACAGACTGTGAGTATAAAAGCAGTACCAGATGCAGTACCAACTGCATGTAGGAAAGAAATACCAACTGCGGATATAAAAGCAGTACCAGCTGCAGTTCCAGCTGCATGTAGGAAAGAAATACCGTTTGCGGATATAAAACCAGTACCAGCTGCATGTAGGAAAGAAATACCGACTGCAGATATAAAAGCAGTACCAGTTGCATGTAGGAAAGAAATACCGTCTGCGGATATAAAAGCAGTACCAGCTGCAGTGACCAGCTGCATGTAGGAAAGAAATGCCGACTGTGAGTATAAAAGCAGTACCAGCTGCAGTACCAACTGCATGTAGGAAAGAAATACCGACTGCGGATATAAAAAGCAGTACCAGCTGCATGTAAGAAAGAAATACCGACTGCAGATGTAAAAGCAGTACCAGTTGCATGTAGGAAAGAAATACCGACTGTGAGTATAAAAGCAGTACCAGCTGCATGTAAGAAAGAAATACCGACTGTGAGTATAAAAGCAGTACCAGCTGCAGTACCAACTGCATGTAGGAAAGAAATACCGACTGCGGATATAAAAGCAGTACCAGCTGCAGCAACTCCAGCACCTATGAGAGATGAGCAGCTGACACACAGCAACCCCAGGATACACATGTACCAGTGGAGCCAACACACACACACACACACACACACACACACACACACACACACACACACACACACACACACACACACACACACACACACACACACACACACACACACACACACACACACACACACACACACACACACACACCAATAACACAACATTCTGTTTGCTTAATACTGCAAAATATTACATAACCATGGAGTATCGGCTCAGTGATGTAGTGAAACCAAAGAAGAAGAAAAATAGGGTTGTGGGTTCGAATCCCACCTTCACCCTGTGTGTGCTGCATTTGCATGTTCTCCTCTTGCTTCTGGGGTTTCCTCTGGGTACTCTGATTCCCTCCCTCAGTCCAAAGACATGCACTGTAGGCTGACTGGCATTTCCAAATTGTCTGTAGTGCTTGAATGGGTGTGTGAGTGTGTGCGCGATTGTGGGCTGTGATGGGTTGGTACCCCAAGTCCCGTCGGATAGGCTCCAGGCACCCCGCAACCCTGTGTAGGATAAGTGCTACAGAAGGTGAATAGATAATAATAATATCCTATGTTCCAAGACTGCTGTGCCTGCACCGAGTCAGAAGCCACTAACCATCTACATGTTGGAGTCAGCTGATGTGGATGAACAGATCAGGATGCTTTGTGAGTCTCACACTCATATGCAAACACACACACAAATACACTTCTGCTCTGCACATTCCTTATGACTTGGGAAGTGTTTCCTTAAATAAAGCAGTTCATACAGTAGATTCCTACCTGCTTGGAGCTTGAGCCCCATCTGTGTTACATGACTGGATGGCAGGAACCGTTAACTTCACCCCTACAGAAAACATTTACTTCTATAGATAGGAAATCAAAAAAACCACAAAGCAGCATCTCTCACTCTCACACATGTCTTACTCTCTCTTTCTGTCTGTCTCTCTGCAGATGAGTACGTGTTAGCACTGGTGGAGGAAATCCACCCAACTCAAGCTAAGGACATCACCTGGAAGGTAACGCAAGGCGAGAACAACTATGACCTGCTAAATATGATTGGGGACCCCAAGCTTCTGCGCTTGGGGCATTTGTATTTTTGTTTTCTCCTTGAAGGAGCTGAGTGCTTCCTGAGGCTGGGGGGGAGTTCTTTGCTGCACCTTTGGCTTTATTTAATTAAGGGTTGTCATTATTGCTGTGTTTATTTGCAGTGAATTTTGTGGGTATGATTCTGATTAGTGGGGTGCTTTTCCCTTTTGTATAGCTGGTGCTGTCGTACTAGCCTGCTCTTCATACAGGAAGCCTCAGCCCTCCTATGATTATTGTTAACTTGTGACTGTTAATTTGACCAATGCCTGACTGTGTTGGATGTTTCTTTTAAAATAATTCTTGGCCAGTCTTTTTAACTTCAAAATAAAATGTATTTTTATATGGAAACCCATGTCTCTTGCCTGTTCTAAGTGGAACGTACTTGCGTGTCTTTATTTGGGTTTTTTCCCCGTTTTCTCGGGGTGGCGTAGTTGGTACGAAACCAGCGAGCCACATTGCCACAAGTGGTGTAGTTGTAGAGCGAAACGAGCCACATTGCCACAAGTGGTGTAGTTGTAGAGCGAAACGAGCCACATTGCCACAAGTGGTGTAGTTGTAGAGCGAAACGAGCCACATTGCTACACATGGCGTAGTTTTTATTTTCCCCGTTTTCTCGGGGTGGCATAGTTGGTACAAAACAAAACGAACGAGCCACATTGCTACATAGACGAGACAACAGCTGTCACAAACAAAGCCCAGATCTGTCATTTTGCATTATGTGGCTAAAAGTGAGGTGGCCTGTGAAGTGAGGGAGGCGTTTTTGGGATTTGATGATGTGTGTTTCGTGAGAAATGTGTTTCTTATTGTGGGGTGCCACTAGGATTTCTGGGCCCTCTGGCTAATTTGTACTCTGGGCCCCAAGCCCCCAACCCCTAATTATTGTAAAAACAATCATTATCAATAAGCATAAGAATTATTGCATATTCAATAATAGATTATAAAGAACTAAATTTTTACAGTTTATTCAATTAACTGATATTATGCATTTATAACTATATACAATTATTTAATTAACACCATTGTACTCTTTCTCTCATACACAGATACTATAGAAACTCTGGGTGTCTTTATAAGCTGTTGACTTGTAATTTCTTATTCCCCAAGTACCAAGAACAATGAACTTTACTATTATTACTATTATTAAGGGTTCAAGCCTGAAAGGCTGAAACCCTGTTGTATTTGTAAGTATTTTTATTATTCTTTTTTAAATGATGATTATTATTATTCGGCCCTAAAACTTATCGTTTTAGGAAGTAGGCGTGGCTAGTTTAACGTAAATGGCTATAACTCTTGAACGAAATGAGATCTTCACCAAATTTAGCACGCTTATGTCTGAGGACAACCTTTGGTGTCCCAGAGAAGTTGGCACAGTTTTGCGACATGGTGGCGCTATAAAACCAAAAAAAAATTAAATTGGCTGTAACTATGCAACCGTTGAGCCGATTGACTTCAATATTACCATACAGTGTCTTTCTCTCAGTTGTCATCACACTCTATGAAGACATTCACGTACGTTGAAAACATGGTCGCCATCAGCCAATCAGATTTCAGTAGTTATTAGACAAGGTTACCAATAGCTGAATGGAATGAAACTTGGTAGACCTATTTGACTTGGTCTAAGAGTGAAATAAAATTTCCTGCAATAGGAAAACACTTTGGACATGTTAGATCAATAGTTATCAAACAAAAAAAAAAAGTACAATTCTCTTTACTCTCTAAATCAATAATTATTAACAAAATGTGGATCTTCACCCTTTGGATAGCTGTAACAAGGTCATTTAGAAAATGGGCTTGGCAAAATGTACTCAAAAGCCTAAAAATCCTAAACGTAAAGTCAAAACTTCACGAAACTAAGTGGTCACGTGTAACATATAATTCTAAAGAACCCTGCAAACTTTTATTGAGCTTGGACAGTAGGTGGCGCTATAACCGTTAAAAAGCTTTTTTCTTTTCTTTTTTTTAAAAAAAAAAACAACAACATTTATTTCCTTAGTAAATTGGCTGTAAATTGCCTTTTTCATCTCTCATCTACAGGTTTGCAAAAGAATACATAATGCCTTTTAGACATGTGCTTAAAGGCCTTAAAATGTGGGCTTGAGAAAGTGTACCCAAAAACCTATAACTCCTAAAGGAATGCTTAGATCTTCCGAAAAGTACGTAAGCTCATGTGACATATGACACTGAACAAGCACACACAATTTTATGTAGATCGGCCAATAGTTCTCTCCATAACAGTAAAAAAGGTTGAAAATTACCATTCTTATGGAACTTTCACTGAAATTACCATTATACCCACTAGATGGCAGCAGAGTACCACGCTTTGCTCATTCTGCTCAATAATATAGCTCTTTTCACAATATAGGTTTTTCTTTTGAAATCATATTTAGACATTATAAAATAATTATAATAACATTACCAATCACATTTCGTCAAGGTCTATCACTTCATTTGTTCATTTGAGGTATCAGGGTTTGCAGTTATATCCCATTAATTACAGTGAGATTGGGAAATTATGTTAAAAACGGGAGACCTGAAGTAAGCATTTTCTTATCTATCAGTTATTTCAAGCACCTAGATCAACAACAAAATGTGTGTGAAACCTGAAAATAGTATTATAAAGGGGAGTCCTGGAATAAGCGTTTTTTTTTTTCTTGTCATTCCTAATAGGATGGCACAATATTAAGTAATAACCTTTAACGTCTTTAACGGCCCTAAATGGCTTGAACACCAATAATTGCTGCTTCCAGCTAAATTTAGGGGTTCAAGCCCGAAAGGGTGAAACCCTATTGTAATTGTAAGGATTTTAATTATTATTATTATTATTATTATTATTATTATTATTATTATGTAAAACTGATCGTGCAGACCAAATTGTCAGGCCTAGAGAGCTGAAACTTTGAGAGACAGTAGTACTACAGTGTCACGTTTCAGTCCGATCGGCCAGATGGTGGCGCAATGGTGAGCATGTTTAGAAAAATGGCCATAACTTTTGAACTGTTTAATATAGACTCAAGTGTGTTATATTTATGGAATCCTTGGGACCAGATGAACAAAACTCTATTATATATAGGAGTATATCTCCTATTTCATTTCCGCCTATAAGAATTTCCCCCATCTTGGATTTTTTGTAAAACCTACTTTTGCAAACTACTCCTAGGTTTTTCATCCGATCGGTACCAAACCAGTGCCAAATGAATCTATGGAGTCTCAGTATCAAAATAATCAAAAACAGTTTGAACTTTCAACTTGAGGTAGCTAGGGTATGTGAAAACACAGGAAGTAAGCATGGCCACTTTGACGTAAATGGCTATAACTCTTGAAAGAAATTAGATATCTTCCCCAAATTTGGCAGGTTTATGTGGGAGGAGAATCTATTGTTGCCCAATTGGTGGCGCAATAATACCGAAAAAACATGAAAGTGGCTGTAACTGTGGAACCGTTGATCTGAATAACCTAAAATTTGCATACAGTTTCTTTGTCTCAGTTGCCATCACTGTCTATGAGCATATTTACGTATGTTGAAAAACATGGCCGCCATCGGCCAATCAAATTTCAGTAGCTATTGCTCTGTGTGCTTTTACAGTTTCTCAGACCCATTGAATTTGTCTGTGATACACCAACTTCATGTGGCTTGAGAGAGTGACAAATGCCAGAGAGAGAGAGAGAGAGAGAGAGAGACAGACAGACAGACAGACAGAGACAGACAGACAGACACGCACATGCGCTTTGTGTTATGTTTGTGTGTTTTTTTCTCTGTTTGAGTTTGGTTTATTATTCATGTTTATGTTCAGCCAGGTCCCACCTCCTCCTTGCCCTTCTTTAAAGTTTGTTACACTGGAGCTTCCAGCTTACCCTTTATCGCTCTCTCTCCCGCTGATTAACCAAATCAATGCCAGGTGTGCATCCTCACAACCTGGCTTCTCCCTCCTCCTTGTCACAGGGGGCAATTAGTTCTTCACACTGGTGATAGGTGTTGGATGACTTTTTTATTTATTTTTTTTACTTCAATAAAATAAATAAATAAATAATACTATGTCGTGTGTTTACATAGGATGCCTTTTTTTATGTTGTATATCATTTGAAGATCTATTTAGTATGAGATACAGTGCATCCGGAAAGTATTCACAGCGCTTCACTTTTTCCACATTTTGTTATGTTACAGCCTTATTCCAAAATGGATTAAATTCATTATTTTCCTCAAAATTCTACAAAAAATACCCCATAATGACAACATGAAAGAAGTTTGTTTGAAAGCACATGTACATAAGTACTCACAGACATTTTGTGTTGTGTTGCTTCTTAAAGGATTATTACATATACAGATGATTAAAAAGAATCACAAATAGGCTGCAATAAGAGCAAATGAAAACCTTTATTAACATAAACTATATAAGCACTATATAAAAACTATTTACAGCTGTAAAGGAAAGGAACAGAGTGATGGGGATAGGGATAAAGTACTAAAGGGATGAGTATTGAGGGATGAGGGATTTTGCACCGGTTCTTCAGTCCTGGGCTCTGTGTAGACCTGTTAATGAAGAAAAAGGTTTTTTTTAAATACGAAGTTAATTGAAAATAACAAAATCAATTTATACTTACTAGTGGAGAGCTTGAGCAATGTAGTGAAAAATAGTGATGGAAAAGAACAAATATGAAATGCAACAAGAGGAAGAAAAGATGAATTTTGGCGGTCTAATTATAGCAATAATAAAAATTTTTAGCCTTATTAATGTTAAAAGAGATAGCAGGAACTGACGAACATCCCACAATGTCAATTGTACATTAAACGAGATAAAAGCGTGAAGAGGAAGGGAGGATGGGGTGGCAGAGGGGTGGATAGAGGCAATGGCATTGCTCAGCTTCTCCAAAGTGTCCATCATCAGCTGGACATGCTGCCTGAGGAGCCGTGAAACCACTCAATAAGGCCGCTGGGTTGCTGTAGAGTTCCCGGTGCTGAGAAAACAGTACTTCACAAAGCACTGTAAGCCGATCCTATTGACAAATTTCACACACACACACAAATCCAACACTGAGTTAAAGATACAATGCTGAGAATTTGTGTATCGTGGCATCAGAAGATATTCGACACTTACAATAAGTACAGCTCTGCTGCAGGCTCCCACACGCCCACGTCCCACATGCTGATGAGAGCAAACAGGCACTCCAAGAATCCTCCCTCAAACTTCAGGAATATCAGGGTTAAAAGTATGGAAAATCAAAATGAGATAAAATCGACCATGGTCTGAAACTACATTAAAGCATCACTTCTCCTGATAAGACACTTACTGCCTCAGGTGTTGAGCCGTTCCCAAAGTAGCCGAAGAGAAGCAGCTCATAAAACACATCCAGGAAGTTGTAATGGTAGAGCTGGACAAAGGAGAAAAGTTCCAAAAAGAAATAGGCTTTACGTATTGGAGTCGTGTTTTCTAAATAATCAAAAACTTTTAGATAAGAAAAATCTGTCATTTTACACAGGAATTTGTGAGCTTACCTGGGCCCCGAAGAGCTCTGTCATAATCAACTCCTGATAGGAAGGCTTTCTCAGGAATCGAACCAAAGACTCATAGGCCAGGTGCACACGAAATACATCCTGTTAAAACAAACAAAAGAATCACTATAACTCACTCTGGCTATGGTGTTCAACATGGCTACTGATTTTAAACCCTAACGAGAAGCAGTATGTAAGCCTAAGTGTGTCCAGTACTCCACTAACGTTACACACATGATGTACTAAATGGGTCAACTTTCCAAGTATTGCATTTCCCAGAGCCGTCTTCATCATACATTTTATTTGAATATTTGTCCTTAATTCTTAGCATGCTGTGATTATTAAAATACAGAAAATTTGCTATTAATTCTAGTCATTCCAATAGTTACTGTATGTACACTGCACTTTGTTAAAATGTATGCTAATGCAGTTTTCTTCACTGCCTAATTGCCTGTTGCTGCTTCTAGATTTAACCACTAAAACACTCAAAAAGTATTTTACACAACAGTGAAACAGTCCATCATCATTCTGAAGTCACCTGGTTGTTAGCTGGTGCCAGACGCATCACAATCTTCTTTCCAACCACAAACGAAGTTCTGGTTGTGGATGCTGGCAAGCAGAGTCTGAAAATAAGACAACACACAATATAAGTTAAAGCAGAGTGTAATGTACCTGAGTAACAACCACAGCTAAACAAAGGTTTTACTCTCAGAGAACGCCTGACGGAGAGCACGCAGCTTCAGTCCGATGTCTGTAACCCCTCTGTCTGAAAGATGGTAGCTAAGAAACAACAGGTGTAAATGCTTAGTGTATGTTAAACATGCATTACACCATTAAACTGTGAAGAGGATCATACATTACATAATAAATGGCACCTCCATCTCATCTGGCATAAGGCCGTCCTCAGTCTCCTGCGAGCAAAATTAGCAATGAATCATTAAATCTCCCACAGTAAATTTTACAGACGCACATTCAGGGGAAAAGCAGCATAGATACACATCGGGTCTGAAACATGGCATTACCTCCCAGTCTGGTCCACTCTCTGAATGTCTACAAAAGTAGACACTGCAGACAAATGTACAACAGAAAAAATTCCCCAAAATTATTATCTACATATACACATCATGACAGCATAATAAATTTACCACATATTCCTCAAGTGGCACTGTGACAGTCTCCATGTGGTGACAGGAAATGATTTCTGTAACCACCCCAGATACACCCTTAAGAGAACAATATAAAGTGAGCAAAATTAGTCACTTCAATTAACAAAGGTTTTGTGATGCTACAATGAATAATCTCTTACCTGTATGCCAGTGGAACAGTCCTTGGTTTCGGTATAATAAGGGAATCCGTGCAGATGACAATTAGCTGAAACTCAAGATTTATTTCACATAAATGCTCCTCTAATAATCAGTAATATCAGTTCTCTTCATCAGAGTAATAAAGACTGTGATTACCTCGTGGTTCAACCAGCATGTCTTGGTGGTTATAAACCAGCAGAGCCGACTCTCTGGACCCCTCATCATTCTGAGGAAGTACCTTAAAATGTCCACTGACTAGAAATAGAAAAAACAAAAACAAACATTAGAGCTTGAAAAGAAGAGTGTGTGTGTGTGTGTGTGTGTGTGTGTGTGTGTGTGTGTGTGTGTGTGTGTGTGTGTGTGTGTTTTTGTATATCTCAGCTGCAGCACTGTACAATACCCCAGACTGCTGGAAGCTGAAGGAGTCTTCAGAGAAGAACTGAACATCGCTCCAGGTGCTGCTCATCTCACCGGCACTGAGAGGCTGTGGAAAGTACAGCACAAAGATCAAAAGTGCTTCATATCATAACAGTTTCATACCAACACATCTAACATTCTGTCACTTTCTACACAGTAGAAACAACTTTGGAAAATTTTGTAATTGGCTTTAGTAAATAAATTAAAGGTTTGGTTACCAGAACGACAGCTGAAGGGTCATGGTGAGGTTCAGTGGTAAGCAGCTGTAGGTTTGTCTCAACGAACTTAACACACACACAATCACAATTAGTCACAGCAAGTAACAAAATTTTGTTATGCCACTACGAATTATCCCTTACCTCTATGCCAGGGAAACAGTCCTCAGCGTTGGTAAAATAAGGGAATCCCTGCAAATAACAATTAGATTAGACTCAAGATCTACAACTGCATTTCACAAAAGCGCTCTTCTAATAATCATTAATGTCAAGTCTCTTCATCAGAGTAATAAAGACTGTGATTACCTTGTGATTCAGGCGTTGTATTTCTGTGGTTTCCAACCAGCAGAGTCGACTCTCTGTACCCCTTATCATGCCAAGAAAGTCTCTCCTCATGTCCACTGACTAGAAATAGAGAAACAAAACGAAACATTAGAGCTTGTAAAGAAAAGAGAGAGAGTTTTTTTTGTGTGTGTGTGTGTGTGTGTGTGTGTGTGTGTGTGTGTATCTCGGCTTTAGCACTGTACAATATCCCAGACTGGAAGCTGAAGGAGTTTGAAAAGAGGAACTAAATTGCTCAGCTCATAAGATCATATCATAGCAGTTTCATACTAACAAAACAACTTTAGAAAAGTTTGTGATTGAATTTAATAAACAAATAGAAGGTTTTTATACCAGAACAACAGCTGAAGGTTCTTGGTGATGTTCGGTGGGCAGCAGCTGCAGGTTTGGCTCAACAACCTTAACACACACACACACACACACACACACACACACACACACACACACACACAATAGCAGCCTACAGGTTACAAATGTAGTTAAATTATTTCTTTCTAACTGACACATACCTGGAGGACAGAGGGAGTAAATATCGATTCTTCCAGCACATCCTCAGGCTCTGTAATAAATTACTGTTATTTGACTCAGAATTACATTTACAACCAATATTTCTATCATACATTTAAAACCAACAGTCAGATTTATTATTTAGTAACATTAGGATAAATATTATATTATGTTGAGACCTTAAAATGGGTAGTTTTCAAGTGCACCAGCATTCAGCTAAATATTCTATTGTATAATTCTTGTTTATGCATTAATAAGAAATAATATTTGACCAGATACTCATTAAAATGTTTAGCTCTGCTCAATACAATTTTGACTTAATGTTAGCTCCCAAGATAAGTAGCCAGGTTTGTTAGCAGTGTAGCTAATGCTAGTCCAGAGTTTCCACAAACACACAGATGTGTGTTTGAGAGAGTACAGGTGACATGATTAAACTCTCTAAAACAGGGATTTCAAACTCAATTTACCTGGGGGCCGCTGGAGGTAGAGTATGGGTGAGGCTGGGCCGCATCAAGTATTCCACAAAAAAAGGATTTCAAGTATTCCAAAAACAGTACAACCGATCCAATCTTCTTAATCTTTAGTAATAACTATTCAGAACATGCAGAACATGAACGGTTCTTCAGAACATAGGTTTCTCTTACTTCCTCCTACTTCTTGCTGCCAGAGACTTGGCAGCGTTTCCTCTTACACAGCTGAGCCACATTTGGCTTGAGGGAGGAAGCAACTGAGACCCTCAGTATGGCTCGAAGATGCTCATCTGTAAGTCTGGACCTGAACTTTGATTTATTAAAGTTCATAGTGGAGAAGAGCTTTTCGCACAGATAGGTGCTCCCAAAAAGGCACGTGATTCGCTTGAACATCTTGGAAAGCTCAGGGAACGTGGGGGGCAATTCTCTCATAAATTGTAAGCTTGTCTGTTTTTCCACTCACCTCCTTGAACTTGGCTTTGAGTTCAGAACTGCCCGGCAGGTCAATTAGCTCCAACTGAACCACAGGGGGGGCATCTTCCACATCGAAGGAGAAGGGGTCAGCAAAAATTTGAAACGTGGCTCTGTGTGTCTTGAAGTCTGCAAACCTGTGATCAAATTCTTCCTGTAGCTTTAGAATGGTATCAGCATACTTCTCACCACTGAATGGTGTGCCTGAATCCATGAGCGCCTTGCATGCTGGGAAATGGCAGAGGTTTGTCTGAGAAAGCTGGGCTTTCCATAACACAAGTTTTGTGGCGAATGCTCTGACACTGTCATATGCAACACTGACAAGCTGGCCCTGGCCTTGTAACTTCTTGTTCAGTACATTCAGCTCCTGTGTGATGTCAACAAGAAAAGCTAAGTCCATTAGCCATTTGGGATCACTTAGTACAGGAACAGCCATCCCATCCTTATCCATGAAGGCTTTCACTTATGCTCTCAACTCAAAAGACCTCTTCAAGACGTCCCCCCTGCTAAGCGAACGTACCTCGGTGAAGTAGAGCACATCCTCATATGCTGACTCTATTTCCTCCAAAAAGGTGCAGAACTGCCGGTGCTTTATGCCCCTGGATCTGATATGGTTGATGCATTTCACAACGTCAGACATCACATTGTCAAACTTAAGGCATTTGCTGCAAAGGGCCTGCTGATGGATAATGCAGTGCAAAGCAATGGCCTCTTCCACACAATCCTCTTTCAGTTTTCCTTGAACAAGTGCCACCAGTCCATTTCTCCTCCCTGTCATTGATGGCGCTCCATCAGTTGTTATTCCAGCAAAACACTTCCATAGTAAGCCGGCATCCACAATGGCATCACACAGCTGGTGGAATATCTCCTGACCGGTGGTCTGGCCATGCATTGGAATTACTGTGAGCAAATCCTCCATCACTTCAAAATTGTCATCAACACCACGGACATATATTGCGAGCTGCGCAGTGTCAGTGACGTCTGTGCTCTCATCAAGAGCGACTGAGTATGAATGGAAATGTCTAGCTTTCTCACGCAGTTGATCGTAAATGTTATCCGACAGGTCAGAAATGCGCTCTGCCACTGTGTTGGCTGAAAGGCTGATGTTGCTAAACTGACCTTTCTTTTCCAGACAGACTATACTTGCAGCCTGTAACATGCACTGTTTGATGAACTCGCCGTCTTTGAATGGCTTTCCTGCCTTAGCAATCATCTCACTCACCACGAAGCTAGCTTCGACTGCTGCATCACTCTCTTTGCTTGCTTTCTTGAAAAAATCTTGTTGCCTCAGTAGACATGTTTTAAGTTTGGCGACCCGGTCCTCTTGCTCATCTCCCTGGTATTTTGCATACTCCTTAGCATGTCTAGTTGAGTAATGACGTCTGATGTTATACTCCTTGTGCACCGCAACTTTATCTGTGCATATTAGACACGTCGGAATGCCCCTGTGCGCTACAAAAAAATATTCCGTTTCCCACGTCTCCTGAAATTGTCTGTGCTCATCGCCAACCTTTCTCTTCACGGCAGGTTCTGAAAAAGACATGACTGGGTGACCAAAAAAAACGTATTTGCACTCGGTAACACTCCCAAAACACATTTGAAGTGACCAACGTTGATAATTCGTGTTGTTGTCACGAGCCTGAGCTATGGTAGCCCACAAGTGTTAAAAAATATAAAACGCCCAGGGCAATGACTCACGCAGGTGCATGTGAGAAAAAGTTAGTGGGGGCGGGCCGCACTAACAGCAAGCTTTGATTTCAAGTAGGGGGCCACAAAATATCATTCCGCGGGCCGCAATTGGCCCTCGGGCCGTGAGTCTGAGACCCCTGCTCTAAAATCTCCTGTCCATCACCCAAATCTATATAAATATTATACTGTTATAGTTATTAAAACCTTTAACCGAGTTCAGCAAGCAAACCAGCTTTAAAATCACTATGATATTGTGTAAATGAAATAATGAGCTATAAGTTGACCAGGTAAATAACATTCACCTGTAACACAGTTTGTTAGCACGCTAGCTGGCTCATCACTAGACTCATCATGATTTAGTGTAAAACCAGTAAGCAGGTTTGGTAAAAGTGACTAACTATTGGGGTAAACATTATACTATGGAAATAAACTACCTTATTAAGCCAAGCTAATCAACTTGGCTAAGGATTTTAGTGTGTAATATAAACCAGTAGCCATGTTCGCTAACAAGGTAATTAGCATTATGCTAATTATCATCAATAGACACTGCTTCTTGTGAATTAGATGACATGACACTGTAACCTGAACATGATTTATTGTAAAAGCAGTGAAGCAGTAAAGTCACATGACTGACTGAAGCTTCTCTTACTTTGAGGAGCCAGAGTGTGGTCAAGAGGAGCGCTTCCTCTCCGCATGCGATAACCCGCACTATATATATATATATATATATATATATATATATATATATATATATATATATATATATATATATATATATATATATAACATATATATATATACACACACACACACACATATAATTAATTAAACATTTTGGAAACCTCTGCAATTACACCACTGACCAAGAGGAGTCAGTCGTTGTTGTCGCCCCCCAATTATACCTACCCTACCGACACCCCCCGCCCGCGCGCGCGCGCACACGCACACACAAACACACACACACACACACACACACACACACTTTGAGAAACACTGCAATGATTGTTTACAGTTTACTGCTGGGTTCTGTGTATGTGGTAGCCACCTATTTGATTCAGGAACATCAGCTGCTGCAGTGTTTGTAACCAAGGCTGGGTATGTGTGGTTTGCACTATGGCCTGGGAGACCGCTGGTATCTCTGGTAAGGAACACAAGCATGATGGCCAATAATATTATAATCATGACCAAATTGATCACCATCATGATATTACAATATTTAATCATAATCATAGTTTTAACCCTCATTTAACACTGTATTTATTTCAGAGTGGTGGACTGCAATGACCAGTTTATGCAGAAGATCAGACAGTATATTGTGTTCACAAAATATGATGACTCGGACAAGAAAGAGGGAAGTGAGAGAAGCGACCAAGGCCCAAGACCCAGCAGACATGAAAAGCATGCAAGATGCTGAAGTGCTTTACTGGCAGATTACACGCCACAGCCTTCTCATTTTAGACACAAAGAACATAGAGCATTCAGATGCTCAAGAGATGAAACCTGTTTGAGAGATGAAACGTGGTTCTGTACAACTTCAATTCTTTATTTTATTGAGTGAATACTACTTTATGGTGAAAGTTTTCTAAATGGAATTTTTTTAATTGAATCACTATAAAAACATCATTATCTCGCTACTTACTTTAAAGTATAGGTATATATTATATAGTATACATATAGGTATATATTTATAATATATATTTTAAAATACATTCTGCAAAGTTATTTAAATAGTGCAAAGTATCAGTGCAGTTAAAAGCATTACAATTTACAAGTAATATAAGCACAGAGTCACTTTTGTCATTTTCTCAATCTTGTAAAATACATAGCATGTCTACTTGATTGTGCATCACAGAACAGGATTGTTTCATGTACTGATTCTGTATTTTTTTACTATTTATGAACTGCATTTGTAAAAGAGTAAAAATATGATTTTATTCTCCACTTTTATTCTCTCTGGCAGATGTACTGTGACAACACCCCACAGCGGTTTGAAATCCAGTTGTTCATTTGTGACCTCTCTGCCTTTAGCAGTGCACAGGACCCTCGAGAGTTTAGTTGTGGCTGGCCACGGGCCCAGTAGCTGCCAATAAAAAAAAATAACTTGTTTAGTTACACATACACTTTAAAAGGAATACCTTTACCCCTGCTTCTTTATAAAATTATCCAGTGACCCAATCATGTGGTAGCAGCACAACGCATAAAATCATGCGAAGAGCTTCAGTTAAACTGTCAAAAAAGTCAGAAACTTCTGATCTTCTGGGACTTCCCACACAACAGTCACTAGAGTTTACACAAAATCCAATGAGCAGCAGAGACGGCAGAATCGCCTTGCTGATGAGAGATGTAAGAAGTGAATTTTCCTCCCCTTTCTATGCTATTTATACTTAATTCATGATTTATATACACACAGGTCTTTATTACAGTTTAATTTAGAACAGATTATTTCTCACCAATGTATTTTCCTGCTATTTCAATATTTGAGAGTGAACATTTTGTTCATATTTTGTACAATTCCATGAGAAAACATATTGGCAAGTCTATTGCATATATAGTGTATTTATTAAACTAGTTGCCTTTACGTAGCAAAGACAAAACTGCATGTCACAGGCAGTGGGTTAACTACACTCACTGAACACTTTATTAGGAATACCTGTACACCTACATATTCATGCAATTATCTAATCAGCCAATCATATGGCAGTCGTGCAATGCATAAATTCATGCAGACATGGATTAGAAGCTTCAGGTAATGTTCACATCAACCATCAGAATGCTGAAAAAATGTGATCTCACTGACTGTTGATGGTAGATAGGCTGGTTTGAGTATTTCTATAACTGCTCATCTCCTGGGATTTTCATGCACAACAGTCTCTAGAGTTTACTCAGAATGGTGCAATAAAGAAAAAACATCCAGTGAGCAGCAGTTCTGTGGACGGAACACCTTGTTGATGAGAGAGATCAACGGACAATGGACAGACTGGTTTGAACTGACAGAGTGGCTACAGTAGCTCAGATAACCCCTCTGTACAATTGTGGTGAGCAGAAAAACATCTCAATGTTGGGCCACAACAGCAGAAGAGCATGTCGGGTTCCACTTTTGTCAGCCAAGAACGGAAAGCAGAGGCTGCAGTGGGCACTGGCTACTTCCAGCATGATAATGCACCATGTCACAATGTAAAAATAAGCTCAATGTTCTTCAGTGGCCTAAATCCAATCGAACACCTTTAGGATGCGGTAGAACAGGAGATTTGCAGCATGAAAGTGCACCTGAAAAATCTGCAGAAATTGCATGATGTAAATCATGCCAACATGGTTTTGGGAGCAAAGAGAGGCCCTACCTATTTTTTATATGTTTTTTATGATATGTCAATCTGGAAAGGGTTACAAAGCCATTTCTAAGGCTCTGTTATGCCAGCAAACCACAGTGAGAGCCATTGTCTCAGAATGAAGAAAATTTGGAACAGTGATGAATATTTCCAGAAGTACTCCTCCAAAATTCCTCCCAGAGTGCAATGACGACTCAACCAGGAAGCAACAAAAACCCAAACAAATATTTAAGGACCTGCAGGCCTCACTTTCCTCAGATAATGTCCGCGTTCATACTTCAACCATTAGAAAGAGACTGGGCAAAAATGGTATACAGTGGAGAGTTGCATGGTGAAATCCACTGCTAAACAAGAGGAACATAAAGCCTCATCTCACATTTGCCAAAAAACATCTTGACACCCAAGACTTTTGGGATAATGTTGGGTGAACTGATGAGTCAAATGTGGAACTTTTGCAAGACATGGGTTCCATTACATGGCATAAAGCTAGCACAGCATTCCACAATAAGAACATCATACTAACAGTCAAACAAGCTAGTGGGAGTGTGGTGGTATGGGGATAGTTTGCTGCTTCATAGGCTAGGCGACTAGTTATAATCAATGGAACCATGAATCCTGCTCTCTACCAGAAAATCCTGAAGGTGAATCTCTCAGTCCGGGACCAGAAGCTCAAGCTCAATTGGGTTATGCAACAAGAGAACAATTCAAAACACAACAGCAAGTCCATCCCTGGCTGACTCAAAAGAAAGAAAATTAAGGTTTTGGAGTGGCATAGTCAATGTCCTGACTTGAGTCCCATTGAGATGCTGTGGCAGGCCCTTAAACATGCAGTACATGTTAAAAACACCTCAAATGTGGCTGAATTAAAGCAATTCTAAAATGAAGAATGGGCCAAAATTCCTCCACAGTGATGTGAAAGACTGATCTCCAGTTATCAGAAGTGTTTGGATGCAGTTGCTACTGCTAAAGGTGGCACAACCAGATATTAAGTTTAGGAGGCAATGACATTTTTAAATGGGTGATATACAATATATGGCCAAATCCATGTGAACATCTGACCATCACACCCAAACTTGAGCCTTCCCCAAACTGTTGCCACAAAGAAGGAACCACACAATCATAGAGGATGACTTTGTTTGGTGTAGCACCAAGATTTCGCTATACTGGAACTAAAGGTCTCCAGACCTGTTCCGGCATGACAATGCCCCTGTGCACAAAGCGAGATCCATGAAGACATTTCTTGCCAAGGTTGGTGTGGAAGAACTCAAGTGACCTGCTCAGAACCCTGACCTTAAACTCACTGAACACTTTTCAGAGGTTAGAGGAAGAGATAAAAGATGGCTGAGGCTGTTAGACCTTACACCTCCAACCAGGTAAAATAGAAAGCATTTTAACATGCATTTTATTATATTATAAAGGAAGGTTTCTGAAAAAGGAAGGTTTGTTAAATGTTTGCCTATGAGATTATTTGTCTATAGTTCTGTTTGTTGTATGTAATTTATTATGTTGATATTTTTGTATCGTTATTGAGTTATTGCATTAAGACTGTAAGCTCAGTAATCACTGTGATATAAGTAGATCAGTGAAAAGACAAATACAGCAATACTCAATGCTGCCCATCTGTTACTATGCACACTTTGTGATCCCCCCACTAACTACTCCCTACATCACTGTAATGCGACTACTATACAACCAACAATGACCATGTGTTATTTTGGGTGGTGTATCATTCTCAGCACAGCAGCCACACTGACTGTAGTGGATGTTGCATGGGTAAGAAGCTTTGCTGATATAAGAACCATTCCACCCACCAAAACTATCCAGCAAACAGCAATCCTGTGATGAGAAACTAATCACTGATGACTCACCTCTGGGTTGGTGCAGTATTGTTAATCCACATCCACTGCTTTTCTGAATAATGGAGCCCAATCCAGTATAGCACGCTCCTTATCTCAGTTAGACGTTTCTATAGTAATAAAGACAGAATTAGTAGCAGTAAGATATTCACATTTATCCTATCACAGCAGAGTGCTTTAATAGTGATGTCTGTTTCAGTTTGGTTGATTGATTGATTGATTGCTTAACCTGCAATCCTTCATTGTCAATGACAGCCAGGTCTCCGCCTCGTTTCTGACAGTCCTCCCTGCTCTGCTGCCAGGTTAGACGAGTCCTAGCTATGAAGTAGCAGGAGTTCTCAAACTTCAACCAGCCCTTCTCACACACAGTGCACCGATACCCTACAGAGAAACAGCAGGTTTAAATATGCAGCTCACAAGTTACAAAAATAAACATAAAGAATTCACACCAATAATAAAATAGGATAAGGGAGCATCATATAACATTATAAAGAAATGACTAAAAGTGAAGAGCATTTAGGGTAATTGTGAATGTTAGGAAGTGATTGTGTTTTACCTTGGTTTAGGGGGTAATTAGGCATTGTCTGCACTTCAGCAGAGAGATCTGCACACTTCTGGCTGGACTGAACTTCATTTACTGAGGTTTTCGCATCAAGAGAACAGATTGTACAACAATATATCAATTTTCTATTTTGGACAGAAAATTAATGATTTATACCTACATATCCAAGGCAGACTCTAAAAGTAGTAATATTACAGAAAATCCTAACAAATGTTATGTTTATCAAGATATTTGATGTCAATACATAAGAACAGACCATGTATGACTAGATTTTGCCACACCACAATTCACCAAACAATGGAGAAGTCAACAGCCAATATACAAAATGCATTCCTGATATATTCACAGTGAAGTTATTTTGTACCTGACAGGCCAATGAAAATCTTGGACTGCAAATACAAATTTTAAAATTATCAACATAACATTCTTAATTTTAGTTTAAAATTAGAACATCCCTAGAGTAAAAAGCAATTGTTATCCAATGCAATTTTATGTTGACATGGGTTTCATCTTAGTATCAGGAGAAATTGTACCAAGTGTACCGTGTGTTTCATTCGTGTGCTATCTAGGGACAAGACCAAAAAAATTAACAAAAATCAGCATCAAAGGTGATGATTTTGTGGGCTACTGATCAGCTGGTTGACAAAATGTTTCAAACCTACAAAACCATGGGGTTCAATATATCACTAATGATTAATTTTCTGCATTCACATATAGACTTCTTCGGTGTAATTCTTGGTGTAGTCAGTAACTGACATGGTGAAAGGTCTCAAGACATTGCAATTAAGGAAAAACAGTAGCAGTGCAACTGGAATCCAAAAGTGTTGGTGTTGACAAGTATTGACAAGAAGAATCAGCAACAAACCATTGTTTGTCTGTAGAACTAGTTCAATGTGTTAGTACCATCAAGTGATTAAATGAATTCTTTCAATAAAGTCAAATTTGTGTTTCTGCAAATTCCTATGAGATACAATCTGAAATTATATTTGTGTTTGCAGATGAGCAGTAAAAATTTCTGTTCATGATCTGCAAAAATATCTATGGTAACTACACTTTAAAAAAGAAAGAAAGAAAATATTCAGTGTAATTCAACAAGTTGTTATGGTTAATGCTTGTACTTTAGACTGGGCTGTTTTATAATAATAAACAAATCCCCAACATTTGTTGATGGGTATGCTGTGTCACCTTTTTTTTTTTTTTTTTTTTTTTTTTTTTTTGGGGGGGGGGGGGGGGGGGGGGTTGTTTAATATATGTACACATCTGATTCTTGCTAAACTTCAGTCTTGGTGCATATTTTCCATTTCCTTTAATGATTGCGAATGGAGATGAAACATCCAGGAAGATCTCTAGGAACAGGGTTGGTGACCACTGATTTAGTGTTTGTAGTGATGGCTTCACCATTTGACAACAATCCTGTGGAGCGCATAGCGCAAATAATGAAAAGGCACTTTGAAGGGAAAGAATATTTAGGGACAAACACAATCCCCTGGCTTTTCCCGATGACCATTTGTATGAAAGATAACGATTTTCGTTAGATGGTATAATTTTATGTTATTCTTCATGATTTGTGATTTCAGGTGATCCGGATTTTTTATTTATTTATTTTATTACGTGTATAACTCAAAAAGTTAGACACGTAGAAGACTGAAACAACTATCATCTTTACCAATTTGATTTGTGAATTTTTTCACAGCAAAGTTTTTGTCGGTCAAGCCTTGTTAAGTCTGTGAGTTGGTGTCACATTTCAGCAACACTGGGTGTACGGTCACTTTCTCAAAAATTGTTCAATTCAACAAAAAGTCTTGACAGAATAATAGTCAAGAACATTGTGAATGAGAGAAGCAAAAATCACGGTTATTGCCCAATAACGTCTGGGTTACACATGTAACCCTGTTCCCTGAGAAGGGAACGAGACGTTGCGTTTAGCATAACACTATGGGAGCACCCTTGTGCGTGACCAGCATCTGAAGCTTGTGTAAAATCATGCCTATTTATAGGCCTGCCATGATCAGGTGACGTAGCAAGTAAACGTGTTGCGTGATATATATATCGCACCTGTGAACCGCACCGTCAGCCTTATTATCTGAAGCAAAGATTCAATTCACAGGCCTATCCTGGTATGACAAAGCTACGCAACGTCTCCTTCCCTTCTCAGGGAACAGGGATACATACGTAACCCAGACGTTCCCTTTCAAAGGGAACTCCACATTGCGTTTAGCATAACACTATGGGAACGAGAATACCCACTCCGTCATACCGACGGTACAGACTGTTCAAAAAGACCTAAGCCTGAGGTTCACTGGTGGGCAAGGGTCACTGCAAGACACTGCGGAATGAATATCCAGGCTGTAATATTGAATGAATGTGTGTGGCGTAGACCACCCTGCAGCTGCACACATATCCTGTAAGGATACCCCGTTGGACAAAGCCTTCGAGGGGGCGACCCCCCTAGTGGAAGCATCATAAGTGATAGAGATTGCTTCCACTATCCAATAAGAGATTCACTGCTTTGACCCAGCATCACCTCTACTGTCGCCACCAAGAAGACCAGGAGCTGCTCCGACTTACACCACTGGCCGGAGCGGTGGACCTAAGTACAGAGAGCCCTTACTGGACACAGCAGGTGCATTCTCTCTTGTTCCAGTGTGAGGAACAGAGGAGGGCAGAAAGCCTGCAACACTACAGGCTGGGCAGCAGCTGTAGGCACCTTAGGAATGTAATCTGGCCTAGGATACAGGAAGGCCTTGGCTAATCCAGGGTTAAAGTCAAGGCAGGAAGGGGCAACAGAGAGAGCTTGTAGATCTCCTACTCGCTTGAGAGATGTCAGGGCCAGCAGAAGAGTTACCTTTAGAGTCAGAAGCTTCTCAGAGGCTGACTCTAAAGGCTCTAATGGGGCCCCTGACAGACCTTCCAGCACCACAGAAAGGCCCCAGGAAGGTATGCATGGCCTGCAGATGGGCCTCAGACACCTAACACCATGCATAAACCTCGAAGTTAGTAGATGTTGCCCCACAGAAGGTCTATCAACAGGGGCGTGGCTGGACGAAATGGTGGCCACTTAAACCCTGATTGTAGAAGGAGCCCACCCCGCTGAGAAAAGTCCTTGTATGAACTCCAGGACTGTAGCTGTTGCGCAGTTAACTGGGTCTAGCTGGCGTTCCTCACACCACAAGACAAAAAGTCGCCACTTGAGCGCATACAATTTCCTCGTGCATGATGCTCTAGGGTTCACCAGGGTCTCTACAACCTCAGTTGTGAGACCAGAATCTATGAGCTGGTGCCCCTCAGGGGCCAGACCCACAGTTTCCATAGTTCCGGCCGAGGGTGATAAATCAGCCCTCTGGCTTGCAACAGTAGATACTTGCAGATGGGAATATCCCAAGCAGTGCCATCTAGCAGGGATATTATCTTTGAGTACCATATTCGAGCTGGCCAATAAGGTGCTACTAGCAGCAGACGTAGACTGTCTTGGCAAGCTTTCGCTAGAACTTGTGGGAGCAGAGTGATCGGGGAAAAAGCGTACAGATGTGACATCAGCCACATGTGCACCATGGCCTCCAGCCCTAATTGTGCAGGAGGAGTGAGGGCAAACCACAGCAGGCAGTGTGTTGTCTCCTCGGAGGCGAACACATGCAGTCCCGCTTGGCCAAACCTCTGCCATATGGACTCCACCCTTGTGGATGGAGCCACCAATCCCTGGCCCTCAGCCCCTGCCTCAACAGGATGTCTGCTGCCACATTCCAGTTGTCCAGAATGTACGTTGCACTCAATGCCAACACTTTCCCTCTGCCCAGAGAAGAATTAGTTGCGCCTGCCTGAACAGGCGCGGACATAATCCTCACTGGTGGTCAGTATATGAGACCACCGCTGTGTTGTCTGTAAACACATGGTGACCTCTCAATTGACGTTGGCTGCTGCTGCCATAAGCTCCAATAGTCTTCCATAGAGACTGGAGGGGATTCCAAGATCCAGCTTTATCTTGCTCAATGTTGACAGGATTGACCCTACGCATGTTGGGGATAGAAACGCGACCATCATAGCAGAATCCTTATAACCCCTAGAAAAGTTGTCCACTACACTGGAGAACGCATACTTTTCTGAGGTTCAACTTGAGCCCCAAGCTCTTCATGTGCACGAGAATACCGCCAGTTCAATGGATCATGCTAGAATTAACCAGTCATCCAGGTAGTTTAGTTAGATGCCCTGGAGTCACAATGGAGCCAGAATGACATCCATGCACTTTGTGAAGTTGTGAGGGGATAAAGCTAGCCCAAAGGGAAGACCCTGATCTTGGCTATGTGGAAATATACACCTTTTAGATCTATCATCACAAACCAGTCCTCAAACTGAATCTGTGGAACAATAAATTTGGGCGTCCGCATCTTGAACCTGTATGTCCGAAGAGTACAGTGCAGATGACACATATCTAAAATTTGCCACATACATACACATCTATTTTTTGTGGACCAGGAAAAAACGGCTGTAAAAACCTCCCTCCCTCAGGGAGGGTATATGTTCTATGGCCCCTTTGTCCAAGGGGGATCTTACTTCCTGCGCTAACCTCGGGCTCTGGTCTGTGCTGTCTACTGTGGTGAGCACACCTCTGTACCGGTGGGGGTCGAGCTCTAAACTGGACTTGGTAACCCTTTTCTACGGTAGACAGTACCCATGGATACACATTTGGCAGTAGTTTCCACTCTGCCAGACGGTCTTTTAGTGATGTTAACTATTCCACATTCTATTGGAGGGAAACCATCAGATTTTCTTTGCCCTGTGACAGCTCACTGACCATTGAACACTGAAAACTTGGGACAGCCTTGGCTAGGGGAAGCCCTACAGTACCCTACAGTACCACTACAAACCATTGTTTGTAGTGACCCAAAGCAAGACTACTACTGCATAGGCCTTGCCCACCAATGCCACGGTGGCCTTACACGGTGGCTCGGATGGCAAAGCCAGCCCCCCTAAATTACCTGCCGTCGATGGAGAGCGGTAGCTCACAAGCACCTCCTCCACCTCCACCTCCACCTTAAGGGGGCAATTAGTTTTTCACATTGGTGACAGGTGTTGGGGGGCGCACGGTGGCTTAGTGATTAGCACGTCCGCCTCACACCTTAAGGGTCCAGGGTTCGAGTCCCGCCAGGGCCATGTGTGTGCGGAGTTTGCATGTTCTCCCCGTGCTGCGGGGGTTTCCTCCGGGTACTCCGGTTTCCTCCCCCAGTCCAAAGACATGCATGGTAGGCTGATTGGCATGTCCAAAGTGTCCGTAGTGTGTGAATGTGTATGTGATTGTGCCCTGCAATGGACTGGCACCCTGTCCAGGGTGTACCCCGCCTTGTGCCCGATGCTTCCTGGGATAGGTTCCAGGATGGATGGATGGATGGACAGGTGTTGGATAACTTTTTTTGCTTAATTATAATAATAATAATAATAATAAAAAATTAAATAAAGATAAAAGCTGTATTGTATGGTTGCAACTCAGGTTGCCTTTGTTTTATGTTGTATTCATTGGAAGATCTAAAACTATTTAGTATGAGTTATACACAAAAACAGAAGAAATCAGGATGGAGCAAATACTTTTTTCACAGCACTTCATGCACACCTGTTTTTTACCATGTTGAACGCTATTGGATGTTTGCTGTAAATGCCTGCCTTTTACGTGGTTGATTGAGAAAGTTGATAACCAGAGTCATGAAACCTATTAACCCAGGTTGGATTTGTTTGGTTTTGTCAACCGAAAACTTACTCTGAAACTCTGACTTTGAACTTGTTTCATGCTACAGGCCTCTGCAAACGCTTTACTTACATTTCACAGCCAGAGCAAGAATCACAGCCAGTAAGAGTGAAGAGAGAATAATGAAACCAGCACAAATCCTCTTGTACAGATGAACTTTCCTGCAAACATCTAAACATAGAAGAAGTAAACCGTTAGCTCAACCCATGGCGTGTATAAACAACTTAAGCCAGTATGTCTTTGTGTGTAATTAATATCAGTAGTTACTTCACACTCCCTCTGATCTTCACACTTTGCTTCATGATTGTCAAAAAGTAACAAGCCATTTAGAATGGTGCACAATTTTAGCATATGATCCAGTATGATAATTCACAGTTTTATAAGACTGAGCCTGAGCCTTAAGATTATTGCTTGAGTGCATTTTTCTGTGAAATTGGGCTTCTTTGATTGATTTAATGAAGTTTATCCATACCGTGTGAGTTGTCAAAATGTATTAGAATGTATGTCCAGTACCCTTGCACTGGAACTGCTTGATAAGAATAACATGATGTTGACTGTATATTTGAAACAACATAATATAAGAAACTGATGTAATGACTGTAGAAGTTTCTGTAGAAGTTTCTGATTGGCCAGTTGTCATAATTAGGAGTTAACTGGGAGTTAATTGAAAAAAATCAAAGCAACTCAGCCAAGATCTCAGAAAAAAAAGTGGACCTCCACATGTCAAGTTCCTCCTTTGGAGCCATTTCCAAGCAACTGAAGGTACCTTAAGCATCTGTACAAACAATTGTATGCACATATAAAAATCTTCTGACACAAAGACACTGCATTGTTCCGGAAAGAGGCAAAAATTAACTCCCAGGGATAAATAAACTTTGGTCCAAAAGCTTCACCTGAACTCCAAGACAAAGAAACACAAAGGAACTGGTGAAGGAGGTGTTACGCCATCACCAGCAGATGGCACCGTGGCACAGCCTTGGACTGGACACGTGACTTTGTTTTGGTTCGCTCGCTTCCTGGTTTGGTTTGATTATGTTGGCTATTTAAACCCCTCGGTTACTGCGCACGTGGCGCAGTATTATAGTTTGTATAGTTTGTATTGTTTGTAACATGAGTTATGTTGAGTGAGTATTAACCTCAGGTCTCATGTGTTTTCATTTATGTAGTGAATGCAGGTAGCATGCTAATTGGTCTTGGTTTCTTGTCCTGCTCTCGTTTCTTGCCATGAGGCCAGTTTCTCATTTTCCTGTGAAGACCGCGTTTCCTGTGTTTTGTTGAGTTACGTGTATCTGCACCTGCATCCACCTCCAGTCCCGTTCCGTGACAGGAGGCATCAGGTACCACATCCATCATTAAGAAAGTTCTACATCACCATGGCCTGAAAGGCATACAAGGAAGAAGTCCATACTCCAAGTGAAAACCAGCATTTTGGAGGAATAGTCTCTGGTCATATGAAACAAATATTGAACTGTTTGGCCATAATGAACAGCACAATGTATGGAGGAAAAAGGGTGAGGTTTTTATTCAACACCATCCCAGCTGTGAAACATGGGAGTGGCTGCATCATGTACATGGGGTGTTTTATTGGAAAGAGACTGATGCACTTCAGAGAATAGATGGCATAATAAGAGAGGAGGATTACCTAGAAATACTGAAACAACACCTCAAGATATCAGCCAGAAACTTGGCCACAACTAGGTCTTCTAGCAGGACAATGATCCTAAGCATACTGCCAAAGTTGTAACAAAATGTGGACTGAACTGAAAAAGTGTGTCTGAATGAGGAGGCCCACAATCTAGACACATTAAATTAGATTTAGATCATTTAAATTAGATATCCGAGACAACTGGACATTTGCAAGGATCATAATTTTTTTTTATGTCTCCCATACATCCTACATACTATGACCTCCACTAATAGTGGCACCCTTGGTAACTGTGAGCAAAGATGGCTGTGAGAATGTGTCTTTATTGTTTAACCTTTTGATCTTTTGTTAAAAAAAAAATCACAAAAATACTCTGCTCTCATGGATAACAAACAATTGCAAACACGACACAGGTTTATCCAAAAACATTTGCTTAGTTAAATATATGTATGCCACAATTATTGGCACCCCCATGAATTCATATGAGAAAAATATATTTGAAGTGTATTCCCATTGATATTTTACATTTTTAGTACACCTGGATGACTAGGAACAAGAAATTGTTCAAGCTTGACTTCCTGTTTCACAGGGGTATAAATATGAGGTAACACATAGGCCAAATTCCCTTAGACATTCATAACAATGGGTAAGATCAATGAATATATCTCTGATGTCCGGCAAAAGGTTCTTGAGCTTCACAAAATGGATAGTGGCTATAAGAAAATAACAAAAGCATAGAAAAATACCCATTTCCAGTATCAGAGCTATAACTAAGAAGTTCCAGTCAACTGGAAATGTTATGAATCAACCTGGAAGAGGATGTGTGTCTATATCATCTCAACACACAGTGAAGATGATGGTTTGAGAGAACAAAACATTTCCTGGGGTCAGAAAGTCTCCAAAACTACAATCAAAAGTCAACTACATCACCACAAGTTGTTTGGAAGGGTTTCAGGAAAAAAGGCTCTTCTCTCATCCAAAAACAAACTCATGCATCTTCAGTTGGCCAGACACTACTGGAACTTCAAAGGGGATCGGGTTCTATGGTAAGATGGAACCAAAATAGAGCCTTTTAGCAATAAACACCAGACATGGTTTTGGTGCACACAGAGACGTAGCCATATGGAAAAGGACCTCATGCCCACAGTTAAAAATGTCAGAGGACATGGACATTTTGTAAGGATACATGGCATCATGGGCTCTATCAAATATCAATAGATATTAAATGAAAACCTGACTGCATCTGCCAGAAAGCTTCAAATGGGCCATGGTTAGACCTTCCAGCAGGACAGTGATCCAAAACATACATCAAAATCAACACAAAAATGGATTACTGACCACAAAATCAAGGTCTTGCCATGGCCATACCAGTCCCCTGACTTGAAACCCATAGAAAACTTGTGCAGTGAACTGAAGAGGAGAGTCCACCAGCAAGGATTTGAAAGATCTGGAGAGATTCTGTATGGAGGAATGGTCTCAGATCATTGCCATGTATTCTCCAACCTCATAAGGCATTATAGGAGAATACTGCAAAACTGTTAAGATGGCAAAGGGATGTAGCACATAGTATTGACGAAAATGGTGCCATATATTTTACATGTTTGATATCCATGAGAGCAGAGTATTTTGTGAATTTATTTAAGAAAAGTTCAAAATGTTAAACAATAAAGACAAATTTTCACAGCCTTCTTTGCTCATATTTACCAAGTGTGCCAATATTAGTTGAGGGCACTGTGTTACCACCTTTTTACATGCATTAGACCTTATCACATAACTGTAATGTGTAGTTGTGCCACATTCTTACTTCATTTAACCTTTTGCTGAAACAAGTACATTTGTATTTGATCTATATTACCGTCATTGTGTTTTGGAGTGGAACTGGACATCGCAGCCATATAAACATTTTCTGATGGATCCTTCAGTTTGCAGTACACACTAGTTTCTTCTCCTCCTTCATCTTCTTCTTTTTCTTTCACTTTTTTAGCTTTTATGGGAAGAAGAAATAATGACAAAGTTGATTCAATATGAGAAAATAATTCAACTAATTTATCAAATTATTTTCATACATTTTGCTTCTTTAAAATGACGAAATGTAACATTTATATTAATAGTTTGACATTGTTAGATCCAATGGTTAGAGACTTTAATAAATTTCTTTTAATATTAAATTTAATAAAATCAGTGAAGTTTAAAAAACATATTCATAGCATGTAAGGGACATTTATCTATGACTTATTATTTATTAAAATTTAATTTTGGTCATTTAATGCAACCAAAAAAGGTTGAAATATATTAAAACTCTCGTTCAAAATCTATACATTTCAGTGTATAGGAACAAGCTAATGTTATATGAAACATTTTGTTTTACATGTCCAAATCCTGCAGTGTGTCATTCAAAACATCCAAAACTGTCATTAAAAAAAAAAAAAAAAAAACTTTAAATTTAAATGTGAAAAAATATTTAGCTAAACCTCAACACTGCTCTGTGCATTCCATTTTAAGTTAAGCCTACTTTTTGCAGAGTTTGTCACACATGTTGTTTTCAGTGTGACTTTAACATGAATTTAAAGGCAGATTTTATGCCTACAAAGATGTTTAGTGTTTTTGGAACATACACATACTGATAAGATGTTGACAGCAAAACAAAAGTGTGTAGGCACAAGAGGAGAGTGCTTTTCTCAAGTTTTGTGTGTATGCTACGAGCACACTTTTTGGTTTAGCAATATTTATATACCACCCTGTCCATTTTATTATAACATGCTGTATTTGAAGCACTATACATTTCAAATGGCAGAGACATCTCAGTCGCACTGTTTTTATATACAGATTTTTTGTTGCAATTTGCAATTTATATGTCGGAGACAAATTGATATTTGCAAGGCTCTTGAATTTTTCTTCAATTCAGCCTACATATAGCCAGCTTCACATGTTCATTATACCTTAATACACAACTTAAACGCGTATCACAAAATTTCAACTGTGCCACTTTTTTTTAGATATTTTAGGCCTTTTGCTTAAAAAAGTAAAGGAATTACCTTCACTGTGTTTGGGAGTGGAGGTACCCATTGAAGCATTATAAATATCTTCTGTTGGAGTCTTCAGTTTGCAGTACACATTATCTTCTTTTTTTTCTTTTTTTTCTGTCTTTTTCTCAGCTTCTAGGGGAACAAAAAGTGGATAACCAAGTGCTTTAAATATAAGAAAATTTTATGGAAAAAGTCAGGCACAAAAAAAGGCACAAGCAGGAAAACATACAAACTGGGAGCTATTTTGAAATTTGCTGAGATTTTCTTCTAAGCAGCTTATCAGTTACCAAATTAACATTTGTAGAATACAAAATGCTGTAAACTTTTTTTAGGTTTCCTTAATTTTTTTAAAAAACCTTTTGTTCATTCAATTTTGTATTTCTCTGCATCATTATCTTCTGCAGTTGATCACACTTTGTACTTTAGTGGTACATATATAGTCTGTACAGGATTTTGCGGAGTTTGATTGTTATTGCTGAGGCCAAAAACACTTGATTTTGCTGCGGCTTTAAAAAAAAAAAATTGTTGTTGTTTTTTTGTAGAAAACTACTTGAAGTGGTGAAATTACAATTGCACAAAATTGTTTTGCACATCCTTTCGCAGTAATGTTTTTTGGAACCTTTTAGCTGTAATCATGTTCAACACACATGAATCGAAGTGCGCTTTGACTGAATGTGTGTAGTGATGACATCACATGAGGAGTATTGGCCCAAATCTGCAAAAATATACAGTAATTTTGAAAAATTGCAAAGTCCTTTGAATAATGCAGAGTTTGCTTGAATTTGCGTTAATTTCTGCGATCGCAAAATCCTGGAGGGACTGATTATATAACAACATGCCCATTTTACTATATCATGATATATTTTTATGTAGCCTATTAATATATTTTTAGCTATATTTTTTAAGTACTATGAGTGTCAAAGTGCAGAGACATCTGTGTTGCACTATTGACCCATGAGGTCTCTGGTCTCTTTATTGACTTGTATTTTTGCTTTTGCTTAAAAAAGTAAAGGTATTACCTTCATTGCATTTGGGAGTGAAAGTAGACATTGAAGCATTATAAATATCTTCTGTTGGATTGTTCAGTTTGCAGTATACATTAGTTTCTTCTTCTTTTTTTTCTTTTTCTTTTTTATCAGCTTCTAGGGAAACAAAAAGGGGATGAACAAATGTCTTAAATATGAGAAAGTTTGACAAAAACAGTGGTGTTACCTGAACTCCAGACAAATCATACTCTACTTCGTGTGTATGCGTGTCACACAGTTGATACGCGGTGCAGCGAATTTGAACGCTCCTCTGTTTACTATAGCCGGTCATCAATCAATTTTTCACACAGGTAGCACCAAGGACATACATCAAAGCTATGTCTAAACTTAAATTAATAAGCAGAAATTCATTTGGATAAATTGTGCAAAATCATGGCAGTTCCTTAGGTTATTTACGTAACCCCAGTTCTCTAATAAGAGAAGTAATAACTAAGTAATAACTAAGAACTGGAATTCATCCAGAATTCACAGAACCACAGTTACATGTGTAATTAGAATTCTGTTTCCTTCCTACTAACCGCCAGAGGCAGTGTAACACTATTGGATGACACATCTGGATGAAGCCTCCATTTGCCTGGATGTACTTTATCCCTGGAAAAAGAGCATCGGCAGTCTGGTTGCACACTCTTGGAATATGAACGAGTATTGTCGGACCGAACAAGAACATGACGGCCTGTCAGGACCAGCAGGAAATACTTTAGATCTGGCCAGGCCTCCCCCGGCCTCCCCCGATGATACTTTGGCTGTGCTTCAAATGGCTATTGCTCATCCAGGACTCGATGAGTCACCTGTCCAATCAGCCCAAATGAACGTTTTTCAGACAGGCCACAGCTGTGACTTCTTTTGCCATGCCAACATGTAAAGATTTTGTGGCTGAATAGTCAAATGCCCTCACTGGTTCTGGTCTGCCTAGGTGGCGCTCAAGGTTTGCTCGGATGCTAGTATCTATGACTGAAGCAGATTCATTTGGGGGAGCCGTGCTCCGGAAATAGAGGCAGAGACATCTGTGTCACACTATTGACCGATGACGTCTCTGTTCTCTTTATTGACTTGTATTTTTTGCTTTTGCTTAAATAAGTAAAAGTATTACCTTCATTGCATTTAGGAGTGGAAGTAGACGTTGAAGCATTATAAATATCTTCTGTTGGATTGTTCAGTTTGCAGTATACATTAGTTTCTTCTTCTTTTTTTTCTTTTTCTTCTGCCTTTTTATCAGCTTCTAGGGAAACAACAAAAAGGGGATGAACAAATGTTTTAAATATGAGAAAGTTTGACAAAAACAAGTTGCGTTAGCTGATCTCTTAAATCATCCAGTGTGTTGTACCGAAATCTAACGCCCAGACAAATCATATTTCACTTCGTGTGCATGCTTGTCACACAGTTGATATGCGGTGCAGCGAGTATGAATACTCCTCTGTTTACTAAAGCTGGTCATCAATCAATTTTTCACACAGGTAGCACCAAGAACATACATTAAAGCTATGTCTAAACTTAAATTAATAAGCAGAAATTCGTTTGGATAAAGGATGCAAAAACATGGCAGATCCTTAGGTTACTTACGTAACCCCGGTTCTCTAATAACAGAATTAATAATGTGAGGAAACTGTTAATAAGAAGATAGCCCCCCATATTATTTTGGTTATTGGTATTGACAGTAATCAGTAAGACTGGAGGCCTGTAATTTTTGTTGTTATAATTATTGAACAATTACTGTTGAAATATTAGTCGCGATGAAAGACAGAAAGAATATTTGGTACTTATACCATTAGAGGGCGCTGATGACCAGTGGTAGGGGAAAAACACATGCGAACGTACAGAGCACTAACATCACTGCTCAGGATGTTGAGCTGCACTGTCGCAGTGTGTGTTATCTAACCATTAATATGTCTTGTAATTAATTGCAGGTAAGAAACTGAATATGAACCGTATGGAATAGTGAGTTTTGTGTGTTAGCTGAGTCATGGGTTACATGGGGAACGTTGGCCGTAAGCCCCAGTAATAAAAGATTTTTGGTTGTAGCATTCACTAGTTAGCCGCGGAGCTATATAGGCTAAGGTTAGCATGTGTGAAGTATCCAAAGCTAAAAGCGTTAGAAGTACGGCTCAGACTGTTTGGTTTTGTATTAATCTGTGTTGAAACGTTGCATGGTTACAAAGCATAAAAACAACGGTATTGTTTTGTTTCTGTATTAATCTGTGTACATACTGTTCTGGTTGATTTTGTAATAGAGCAAGAACATCACTGCTCAGGGTGTTGAGCTACACTGTAACAGTGTGTTTTATGCTATCTAGCAATTCATATGTCTTGTAATTAATTGCAGAAAATAACGACAAAAGCCCTAGCATTAGAGATGGTGTGAATAACCACAGGGTTACAATGCTACAGAGAAGGATTTAATCCAATGGCCAGACCTAAAACTGAAGACAAGATGGATTCGGGTGCCAGCTGGGAGAGGAGGTCCTTCCTGAGGGGAAGCTCCCATGGATTGCCTGTCAGTAGTATCAGTCTCAAAGGAATAAAGGAAACCATGCTCTGGCTGGCCATTGTGGTGCCACGAGTAGCACACTGTGCTTGCACAGGGAGATCCAGTGTAACGTCGCCCATAACAGAGGGATAGGTGGGAACACATATAGTAGGTAGGTTGGCCATTCATGAGACAGTGCATCCTCCTCCTAGGGACTGGACACTTCCGACCTTGCAAACCATAAGCGACAGTGAGAGGTCATCTCTGAAGAAAACAGATCCACCTCCGCGCTTCCAAATCGTAGCCAGATCTCCTGCACTACATCTGGATGAAGCCTCCATTTACCTGGATGTACTTTATCCCTGGAAAAAGAGCATCGGCAGTCTGGTTGCACACTCCTGGAATGTGGGCGAGTGAAACGAGTCATGGATGTCAGGATCTTGTGAATAAGCTGAAGAGACCTGCAGGATCTTATGAGCAAGTTGTAGAGACCTGGAACACTGTGGAGGTATTGTCGGACCAAACGAGAACATGGCAGCCTGTCAGAACCAGCAGGAAATATTTTAGATTTAAGAAAACTGCACGTAGTTCCAGCAGGTTGTCCAGTGCCCGAAAATACCCCTCTGATTCCATGTTGCCCCCCACCCTGTGAGGGAAACATCTGTTGTGACCAACTCCCGACGAGAGAGAACACCACCCAGGGGCACTCCTGCCCTCAGAAAATCTACCTGTCCACCATCTCAACGCACATATGCAACGGTGAGAAATTACAATCAGTCGATGGTAATGTCTGGTGGGATCTAGAGTGGTCTGAGGAGGAGTAAACCCAGAGGAATCACCATTGCAGCTACTGTGAACATCCCTATTAGTCATAGGACCACCTCACACTGCAAAGAGACACCCGGGCAAAACTGTGCCAAAATTGCAGAATGTTCGCCACATGCTCCTGAGCATGTAATGCTGGGTGTAACTATACTATAATCTAATTCTTTTTTTCTGATAATGCAGTAATGTAACGCATTACATTTAAAATGTATGTAATTTGATTACAGTTACTGATGTCAATAAAATTACTTACTTGCTTTACAAATTTATTGTTAAGAAAACAATATTAAGTAAAATACATTTTTAAAATAAATCATGTTTTGCCCCGAAGATTTTTTCTTTAGCCCTGAATTCTCCACTTGGAGCGGTTTGTCACTGCGGAACTGAACGTTAATAAAAGAAGACCGTCTGTAATTTTATATCTTCAGCAAATGGAGGCGAGACCAATCAGACAGGGTTTACAGGAAAATACATGGAAACACTTGTGTCTTATTGGCTGACAGCTTTCAATTCTGCCAAACAGTAGCTCTCAGTCAGTGTGAGTAAAAATGGATATACACCGATTTTTTTTTAACCAGTAAAGGGGAAACAGTAACATCCTCTGATGCTGAACAGGAGCTGAGCAAGGTGTGTAAATGTCTATATGACTTCCAGTTTACGTGAACATGATATGAACAGAGCATAAGGAAAGATAATGTACTTTGCAACTTATACAATAATAGCTTAACTGTGCCTCCACTTGCCTAGCAACACCAAACAAGTCTAGTTAGAAAAGTTTTATATTTTATCAGTCTGGTAGTTCTACAAACTCTGACAATAGCCAAGGTAAGTTTTATGATAAATCCAACTTTTTCTGGTCATGTATGACATGACCAGAAAAAGTTGAGTTTCACTTTGTAGTGTATTTTTGTAGGTTTGTTAGGTTTTGATAGTAACATGAAAGTAAAGTAATTAGTAATCTGGTTAATTTTAACATGCAGTTGTTATGGAATGAGTCTATAAGCAGAAGCAATCGCAGATCAAGGTCTTTATTCGCAAACTGAAGTCAATAAACAGGAGACACGGTCTAGAGTGGAAGAGATAATCGAGGTTAAACATGAAACTAGATTCGAGGCATGGAACAAGAACAGGATACGAAAACACGACCGCTAGGCATACTTAATGTATTCACCAATACATTCATTTATTCAGTTAATACTGCACGAAGTACACAGCAACACAAGGGCTTTAAATAACAAACATAATCAAGCTTGAACACAGACAGCTGGGACCAATAATGACACACCCTCGAACATCAACCAATACCTGAACAGGAAGAGAACAAAACCAAAACAAAGGCATGTATCCATAGGAAACAGTCCTCATTACGTAATCTCCTGCATGCGCACGCTCTGTAACTGTTCGTGCAAGTCGACGCCACAGCACCATTTGCTGGCGAGATCGTGACAGCAGTATTCACTAAAGTAATCAGATGAAGCCAGTAATCAGATCAGTAATCTTTCAAGTCGACACTTACAAACCAATCGTCTGCTTCTACAGAGTGAAGAATGCCGGCTGTGCACAACATTCGAAAAGGAAGGATCTTCAGGAACAAATTCAGATGCCTCAAATCGACAATTGGGCAGAAACCACCATCCTTCTTTGGAACAAGAAAATATGTTGAATAGAACCTGTCTCTGTGAACACGGGGGTGAACTTTTTCTATGGCTCCCTTCTCTAACAGTGAACAAATTTCCCAAGAGAGAGCCATAGTCTGAACTGAATCTCTGACAATCGTAGGAACAATTCTTGGAAATTTGGGAGGCCGGCATCGAAACTGTGGAGTGTATCCCCTGATCAGAGTCATCAAAACCAAGGTGTCTGCTGTGTTGGTCCTCCAGTATTCCAACTGTCCTATAGTAAAACGATTGACAGCTGGCCTGAGTGTCTCAGGTTTTATGTGTGTGACTTTTAGTGGTCATGGGGGGTCGCTGACAGGGTCCTCCTGGCAATGGTCGATGAGGCGGCCAACAGGCTCTAACATCTTCAGTAACACGAGGTCTTTGAGGGGGCTGTGACTGAGGCATAGCTTGACGGCGGAAACGTTGCTCCGATGTGGCATAGTGATGTCAGGTCTGAACTGCTGGCATCCTAAAAGTAGGGTTGTGCTGCACCTGCATCAGTTGACAAGTGGCCTCAGACTGCTTTACCCTCTTTTCCAACAGTTACATAACATTAGGAAAAAAAGATGCCTGGGAACAAATGGAAGATCTGTCAAGGTTTTCTTATAGTCCTCAGGTAGCCATGCATGGGCAAGCCACACTTGGCGGTGGGCTGCCAGACACGTGGCTCTAAGACTACCCAGCTCGTGGTTCACGCAGTTTGTAGAAACTGCGAAATAGAAGGATCAACATTCGCTGGTTCTAGCTTACTGGTAGCAGCAAGAAGTAACTGAAAGATTGTGTTTTCTGTACAAGTATTGTAGACAATAGACTTGTATCATTTTTTAGCAAGGGGTCTGTACGACCACATTGTGCACTGGGTCATCGCACATTCCCTCATAGAGCCTCGTTAGGAGATACCATCAAGGCTGCAACAGGGTGCTCTATTTAGCATCCGAGCAATCCTTGAGTGCCACCTAGGCGGACCAGAACCACTGAGGGAATTTGAATATTCAGCCATAAAATCTTTACATGGTGGCATGGCAAAAGAAGTTGCAGCTGTGGCCTGTCTGAAAAAAACTTTTATTTGAGCAGATTGGACAGGTGACTGGTCAAGTCCTGGATGAGCAATAGCCATTTGAAGCACAGCCAATGTATCATCGGGGGAGGCCTTGGCCTGGCCAGATGACTGAATGATCCCCCACTAGACCTTTCTGCTGGATAACCAGTGAAAACATCCTGCAACATCCATCGCATTCCCATAATCGCGAAAAAAAGAATCCGAAGTACTCATAGAAAGCACGTCCAAATCAGAATGTGCAAAACAAGGGGAATCAAGAGACTCTTCCCCAGCTCCTTGATTCTGAACATTCTCATCCTCCTGTGTCACCACCACAGGTGTAAATGTGACCAGCTGAAGTGAGTGAAGCAGGCATTTCAGTGCCACCATTTCTGAAGAAAGCACAGAAACCATCTTAGAAAGTAAATTTTCCTCAACACACGAATGTTCATCACTTCGCAATGCGACCCTCTGCTTAGATGGAAGGAGAGTGCCAGCTGCCACAGACGCCGTGCGCTTCAGAGTGCGCAAAGGGGCTATATCCAACTGCCCAAGTCCCACTGCTGAATTAGGATACATAGTGTTGTGGATAAAAATGACATGAAATAAACATGAGGGAGACCTAGTATCCAGTAAAGGGGAGAAGAAGAAAAGACAGGCACCAAGACACACAGAAGCGGTGTGAGGTGGATATTGACTGATATTGAATATTGAATTGGATTCACACTTTAAAGATCTTAGATCTTTAAGAGTAATACACTATGGTTTATTAGTCAAAAAAGTCAAAAAGAAGTATATGAGCTGAGGAGTGCTAAAACACACACACACACACACACACACACACACTCTCTCGTACAGTCAAGGGCGGCCATGTAGACATAACACACGCACACACTCTCTCTCTCTCTCTCTCTGTCTCTCTCTCTCTCACACACACATACTACTATAACTTTATAAGAATAATAAAAAGGAATATTAAGATATTATAAGGGTAATATCTTATAATAATAATATATATACTCTTTATAAAAAACAGAATAATAGGATATGTAGGACAGTAGAAGGGTAATAGAATGATATTATGAAGTAGGAAGTACAGTAAACCGTTTTTCAAGCAGTATAACTATATATAAAATAGAGATATAGAGCAAATATGAAAATAAATTATAAACTAGAAATGCAGGCTCGCAAGGAAGGCCTTAATTTTAAGAGAGAACCATGAGGAGCCATTTATAAGGGTGGCTGAGTCAAGCTGCCCCCCCCCCCCCCCCCCCCCTTTAGATTGTTTTGTCTCTCCACTTTTGATTTTACGGGTTATTCAAATCCCTTGGTTTTGATTCTCTGGGTTATTAAAATCCCTTGGTTTTGATTTTCTGGGTTATTAGAAATCCCTTGGTTTTGATTTTCTGGGTTATTGGAAATCCCTTGGTTTTGATTCTATGTGTAAGTGGAATGGCCCTTTTCTGGAACATAAGAGTAAGGTAGATGAGCTCTTTTTTAACACTATTGGTAGTGATATCATAGTCTTCTTGAAACCTATGGGTTAGTTACTGTGTAAATACAGTATAAATACTGGAGCTTAAGCTCAGGGTATCAGATCACTTCTGAGAATTCTCATCGGTGTGGATCTCGTGTGGTGGAACGGAACCAATAAAGCTGGACCCTTGCTTCTTCTCACTCACGGCTGGTGTCTTTTTTTCTATCTCCAACTGGGCTCAGAGGTAGATGTGAGTATTGGCTTCTATGTTGAATTTTAAGTGTTTTTGGGTAATAGGCTAAATTTGAGCCAGCAATAGGTAGAAGGCTGTAGTGTAGACATGGGTCTGTGAGAGCCTCTCTCAGATGTTGAACACCCAAACACGATGGGCAGATGTCATGACTGTCGTCCGGGAGCAGAGTATTAGGGCACAGCTTATAGGTCAGTGTGAATCAAGCTGTGAGCCATAGTTACTCGCTAATAACACCCTCAACTCAGATTAGACCCTTAGATCCTTCACAAATAAGAGGTGAACAAATTTGTTTAATACTAATGAGCGCTTACCCCATATCTTTATTTAGATATTTATATTTTATATTTTCATAATCTATATTAAAGGAATTTGTCATAATGTGTATGAAATCGAAACACTGCAGACACAAAACATAATTAACAGTAAGACACATAAAGGTTTATCAGCAAGACAAATGTAACTAAAACACCCACTGTCAAAATTTTGTTAGCATTAAAAATGGGGTGTGTTTTTGATCTTGTAAACCTGTGTTGGGGGACAGGAGTATAATTTCAACAGGTGCAATGTTAACACTGTGGAAATTATACTTCCCCTCTGGTAAACCCATCTATTGAAGCAAGAGTCCAATGCTTTTGAGGACACAGTCTCCATAACAAGATGTGTCAGCAGTATAAATGATGTGTCCATGAAAAAAATATTGAATAGGCACATACTGAGGTCATGTGGCTTTGTATTAAACCTGGAATGAACTCATTAATCTTTATAGCTTTAAGAAACAGCAGCTGACCTCAAAACAGTTGTTCCTGTCATTTCAAATGCAGGTTTACTAGCTATACAAGACTTAAAATTGAAAAAAGAAAAACATGAGAACAGTTTTTGGACCGTTGTATGTTGGAAAATTGTGATGAGTTTAGATTTAAATCATTGTCTTTTCAAGGGTTAATCATCACTGATGTGACTAATATTTTGGTTTACTTAAATTTTCCATCCATCCATCCATTCATTTTCAATACCGCTTATCCTACAGGGTCATGGGGAACCTGAAGCCTATCCCAGGGAGCAAAAGGTGGGGTACACCCTGGACAGGGTGACAGTCCATCGCAGGGCACAATCACATACACATTCACACACTATGGACACTTTGGACACGCCAATCAGCCTACCATGCATGTCTTTGGACTGGGGGAGGAAACCCCCGCAGCACATGGAGAATATGCAAACTCTGCACACACAGGGCTGCAGTGAGAATCAAACCACCAACCTTGGTGGTCTGAGGCAAACGTAGTAACCTCTAAGCCACCATGCGCCCTACTTCTATTTTTTGAGATATAATGAAACATTGACATATAACTTTCATACAACTTTAAAAAATGTGGGAATCTACTGGCCTACGGTTACACTCAGTGCTCAAAGTGAGCCAGTACTCACCGGTACTGGCTCACTGTACTAGCACTTATACATTTTACTCCTTGGCGTACCGTGACTTTTTCTTGCATACCAGCACTTCTCAAATGCTGCCGGTCCTCTTTTCTGCCTATCTCCATAACAGGTTATTCATAATTACCCTACATAAACTACATTACCCAGGGGTCACTATGTGATGCTCACCTGCTTCCATTCACTTGACAAGTCTCAATTAATTTTTTTATGTTTTTTTGTTGTTTTTTTTAAATCAGAGATAAATAATGTTAATGTTCATCTATCATTATGTAACATAACATTAATGCTAATCTAAGTAAGCTAATAATAATGCTAAGTAACATTAATGCCAATAATGTTGACCTGGCTCCAAAAGGGCACAAAGTGAACACGTGAGTCAGACAATGAGCACGTTTACATGCACATTAAATTCCGTTTAAAGTCTATATTCGGGTTGCAGCCACATTCTGAATTTGATGTTCAGAATATTCCTGTATACATGGTTGTTATAAGTATGCCTGAGTTGCCATTCCTAAATAGGTAACCTACAGCTAAGCATTTGTTAGCATCCATAATTCTAACTGAGCATATCTCCTTTCATTGGATTTTCTGAATAAGGTATTTACATGCAACAAAATTATGATAAACATGCACACCCATGTACATAACATATTAATAACAAAACTAATAGTATATAGTTTCATATAGGTATCATACAAATATTGCATTATTATATTATTACATTATTACAGTAACATACATATGTTATTACATTATTAAATTATAATATGTTATAGTTCTGTATTATAAAATTAATTGTTTGGTAAATGGTTGTCCCTTTGAGTAAATAAATGAATGTTGTGAACTTCAGCAATATCTCCTAGGAGCTTTTATTCGCTGAAGAAATTCAGAAAGTAATACTTAATAATTAGCCGATACCGGCCGATACACATGCCAACATGTGAATAAGGGGAGAACTGGCATTTTTTCCCACTTCAAACACTGGTTACATTGCAAACATTTAATTGAATTGTATATTAGACAATCTAGGGAAATATATTGTGTGATGAACGCTATATAAAGCCTACTTTCATGAAAAAATATTTTTTAAGATTATGATTATATGTGATTAAATATTAGTATTTTTAAAATACACGTATATGCAAGTGCAAGTTTCTAATGCTTTCAAAGCCTCGGCAGTTTCAAGTTGAATGGATCTGCCATGTTTCTTAGCACCTTTTATACAAACAAATTCAGTTTCTACTTATTAATTTAGGTTTAGACATCTTCCATATACAGTATGTTCTTGGTGCTAGTTCTGTGAAAAATCAAAGGGGAGTATGATTTGTCTGGGCATCAGATTTTTGTACAATAGTGGGGTTAAAGAAAAATATCTTCAGGGCTACTGCCTGAATGCCCAATGCCAGGCCTGAATGCGTGATGCCCCTGGACAAAAAGTCAGGCATGGGAAAGCTAAGCAGAAGAAAATATTTTGAAATTTGCTAAGGTTTCAGTGTAAGTAGCTTACCAGTATCCAAATACCCACTTGTAGAGACACAATGCTATCAATGCTTTTTTTTAGGTTTTGACATTTTAAGTTTAAAAAAAAAAAAGTTACCTTTTGTTCCTTCCATGTTGCCTTTCTCTGCATCCTTATTGTCTGGTACTTCTGCTGGAATGATCTCTTTCATCTCCACCTCAGCCATTTTCTCTCCGTCCATAGTCTCTCACTTTCTCTGCTGATATTGTTTCGTTTTCTTGACCAAACTCCTTACTGTACGAAGGCAGACAAAAAGACTTATATAGGGACTTATATAACTACTGTAATCAGGGGCGGACTTAGCACTAGGCACCTAGAATTTCCAGAAATGTATTCTTGGCATTTTCTCAACCAATTTCTTGAGGAATCTCCCTGAGATGCTTTTTAAACAGTATTAAAGGCCTTCCCACCTACGCTGGACTCTTATTGGCTGCTTCTTGGAATATTTTACTCCAAGTCATCCATTTAAAAAATATATATATTTTTGTAAATAAAATGATAGTTTTCGAATGAAATAAATGAATATGTTGGCACAATTATATTTTTGTCCACAACACCAATTTCAAACATTCAGTCAAACACCTTCAGATCAAAAGGTTTTTAAGATATGAGAAACATTTGTCTCCAAACATTTGACTGGTAGTTTATTATATTATATTAGTTCACGCTCATCCCATGTCTTGCTGTCTTCACACTTCCTCATCATACTTTTATAATAACACACCATTGACACAACACAGCCACTTCTCTTTTTATTTCATGACTTTTGTCCGCTATTGTCACTCCTTCTTCTAAGAACCCAAGTTTCAGAATTGTACTGTTTAGTCAGGTCAGGATTACTGTAAGACAATGTGGTGGTCTATACCGCTTATCCTTTTCAGGGTCACAGGGAAACCTGGAGCCTATCCCAGGGAGCATCAGGCACACCCTGGACAGGGTGCCAATCACACACATTCATACACTTTGGTTCAGCCTACCAATCAGCCTGCCAATCAGCCTACCATGCATGTTTTTGGACTGGGGGAGAAAACTGGAGTACTCCACAAACACAGGGCCACAGTGGGACTTGAACCCTGACTCTAGAGTTGTGAGCTAACCACTAAGCCACTATGCGCCCTCCCTCAACAGTTAAAAAACATGCTGTTATTGGAAAACAAATGAGAGCGTACACTCAAAACAATGGAATATGTGGTCAGATTTAGGAAATAAACAGATTTAGGAAATAAATAATAGTTTACATAAAATATAAGTTTCTAATCAAAACGTAATTTCATTGTTTATACTAAACTTTAAACAAGTTTCTAATTACTAGATTGAATTGTGTAGAGTAATCGTGATCAATTCATATAGTATTACTGTAGCCTAAACCAAACACATTATGAAATCTCGCGATGTCAGCACTGAAGGGAATACGCAGCCGCTCTATCTGAAAGCACGGTTAATCTAGACTCTAGAGGCACATAATTTTTCTGGGCGCGGCTTTTAGACGCTTTGCGGTAATAGCGCTGAAAGCTTAAAGCGAGCGGCCTCGAGCTTCTACCCAACCAAAGCAACTTAACTTTATACAAAACGATCATTTAAAATAATAATAATCAGAAGATGAAGAGGAAGATGAAAAATAAATAAGAATATGAAAGTAACAAACACACAACAATTCACAGTATTTGTATAATATCATACTAATATTTTACATCAGCTTACTGCTAGACATGAACAAATCTCAAATCCACTCACATCAGTTCACAGTGAGCTCCTCTATGCCCACAATAGAGATTAATTCATTTTACTATAGAATTTTAAAGTAACTGCTCTTTAAAGTCAGAGGATCTGTCAATATAATTGTGCCATGGAGGCACTTTTTAATCCGTTGTCCCTTTTATAATGCATCCAAATAGCCTGGTTCACTTATATTGACAGTGATTTTGATCAATTATATCGACAGTCAATTATATTGACCACGTGATTTTGAACTGCAATTATGTTAAAATGCTACAGTAAAACAATTTATACATAGAGGAGCTCACTGTGAACTGATGTAAGTGGGTTTGTGATTTGAATGTCCTTTTTACTTCAGCAGTAAGCTCAAGTAAATTTATTCATGGTTTGATTTATATAATAATAATAATAATAATAATAATAATAATAATAATAATAATAATAACAACAATAATAACAGCCTCCACTCTTGTGGGAAGGCTTTCCTGTAGGTTTTGGAACATGCTGTGTGAAGTTGCTCATTCAGCAACAAGAGCAATAGTGAGGTCAGGCACTGATGTTGGGTGAGGGGACCTGGGTTGTACTCAGCATATCAATTCATCCCAATGGAGCAGGTTTGGACCCTTTAGTCCCAGTGAAGAGAAATTGTAATGCTACAGCATACAAAGATATCCTATACAACTCTGTACTTCCAACTTTGTGGAGAAGGTTGGATTCATGGTCAGGTATCCACAAACTTTTGGCCATATAGTGTGGCATTAATGTGTTATTTGTAATGTTATGTAGGACTCTCCAGTATATCGAAATATTACATCACTCAGATGCAACCAATCTTTAGTGGTATAGCACTTGTGAGCTCCTCCACCATTGTTTTATATGAACAGCAAACAGAACAGAGCCACAGGTTTATAACCTGAAAATTCTCAGAAGGTTAATACTGGATCATATGAACTATTTATATCAGTTCAAATTCATGTGGTTGAGTGCAACTGCCCTCTAAGGATTTTCCACACATAAACTAAACTCTGTAATAAACAGCACTGCACATGAATCCAGAAATTGTATGACATTTTCAAAAAATATGCCTTCAATGCCAAGTCTAGTCGATCTTGTTGCTAAATGTTATTCCTCAAATACCCATAAAATATACTTCAGACTATTTCAGACATTTGACACTTTCCACCACCTAGTGGCAGAGGCAAAACATCATCTTAACCTGCAATTTCCCCATCTGAACTCTAAATAAATGGACTGTATACATGACCATCTATCCACACCAGCGATGTACCGCATTACGCTCTTCACCATGTTTGAGCTGACGGTGGGAATGACTGATTAGTCTGTGGACCACACTATTGTGCATGTTGTCTTCTTCAGTGTGGTGTCTCATCTCCTCCTCCTTTGCCTCCTTAGGGCCATGATGAGTGACACACGGTTGCACAGGATATGAACAGGTAAGTATAAAAGTAAAAAAAAAAAAAAACTAGAAATGGCAAAACTAAACCGAATGTAAATTTAGACAGCAATTTGTGGCACTGAATGTAGTTTACTGTGTCATTTTGAATGATCGTTTAGTATATTGTTTACTCTTGATTCTGTGTATGTGTTAGCCACCTCTTTGATTCAGGAACATCAGCTGCTGTGGTGTTTGTAACCAAGGCTGGGTATGTGTGGTTTGCACTATGGCCTGGGAGACCGCTGGTATCTCTGGTAAGGAACACAAGTATGATGGCCAATAATATTATAATCATGACCATATTTATCACAATCATGATATTACCATATAAATCATAGTTTAAACTCTCATTTAACACTGTTTTTATTTCAGAGTGGAGGACTGCAATGACTAGATTATGCAGAAGATCAGACAGTATGTTGTGTTCACAAAATATGATGACGCAGACAAGAAAGAGGGAAATGAGAGAAACGACCAAGGCCCAAGACCCAGCAGACATGAAAAGCATGCAAGATACTGAAGTGCTTTGCTGGCAGATTACACACCACAGCCTTCTTATTTTAGACACAAAGAACAGAGCATGAACATGCTCAAGAGATGAAACCTGTTTGAGAGATAAAACGTGTTGGAAGTATACTGATTCTGTACAGCTTCATGTCATTATTTTATGGAGCGAATACTACTTTGTGGTGAAAAATTAGAAATTTTATTATTTTTTAAATTGAATCACTGAAGAAAAAAAAACATCTCGCTACTTATTTTAAAGTCCACTATAGGTATATATTTATAATATATATTTTAAAATACATTCTGCAAAATTATTTTTTAAAAATAATGCAACGTATCAGTGCAGTTAAAAACGTTACAATTTAGTAATTGTACAATTTACACAAAGTAATATAAGCACAGAGTCACTTTCAATGAATATACTTGTATTCTCATTTTCTCAATCTTGATTGTGTATGACAGAACAGGATTGTTTCATGTACTGATTCTGTTTTTACCATTTTTGAACTGCATTTGTAAAAGTTAAGTAAAAGAGTAAAATGATGATATTAAAGGCAAATGTAGCAGATGTATGTGATGGATATAGTTGATCATTCTCCACTTTTATTCTCTCTGGCAGATGTACTGTGACAACACCTCACAGCCGTTTGAAATCCAGTTGTTCATTTGTGACCTCTCTGCCTTTAGCAGTGCACAGAAGCCTGGAGAGTTTGGTTGTGGCTGGCCAGGGGCCCAGTAGCTGCCAATAAAAATAAAAATAAAAAAAAACTTGTTTAGTTACACATACACTGACTGGCCACTTTAATAGGAATACCTGTACCCTGCCTCTTTATAAAATTATCCAGTGACCCAATCATGTGGCAGCAGAACAATGCAGAAAATCATGTGAAGACCTTCAGTTAAACTGTCAAAAAAAAAAAATGTCAGAAACTGCTGATCTTCTGGGGCTTTCGCACACAGTCACTAGAGTTTACACAAAATCCAGTGAGCAGCAGAGACGGCAGAATTGCCTTGCTGATGAGAGATGTCAGAAGTGAATTTTCTTCACCTTCATATGCAATTTATACTTCATTCATTATTTATATACATACAGCTCTTAATTTTGTACAATTCTATGAAAAAACATATTGGCAAGTCTATTGATTTATTAACTGTATTTATTAAACTAGTTGCGTTTACGTAGCAAAGACAAAACTGCATGTCACAGGCAGTGGGTTAACTACACTCACTGAACACTTTATTAGGAATACCTGTACACCTACATATTCACGCAATTATCTAATCAGCCAATCATGTGGCAGCCGTGGAATGCATAAAATCATGCAGACACGGGTCAGCAGCTTCAGGTAATGTTCACATCAACCATCAGAATTGGGGGGAAAATGTAATCTCACTGATTGCTGGTTGTTACGAAACAGGGCTTGGAGACAGGAAGTGCGTGCAGGAGAGCAGTCTTTATTGTGCCACTGAAATAAACACACGAGGAGGCAGGAAACCAGATCTAAACATAAAACTAACTCAAGCAGTTCCCCTCCAACTATAAACAAGAAGGAAACAATCTTATCAAATGGCAGAAACACATAACTAAAGCATGAACATCTCCTTTAACTAAAGCAGGACCATCTCATGTAACTAGAACAGGAACATCTCATGTAACTAGGACAGGATAACAACACTCAACTATGACAGGGTATAAACTAAGGAACAGGAAAACAGACAGAGCATGGCAATATCACAACCTGGCACCATTATACATTCCATCGTCTTCTCTGTTAGTCCTTTCTCCTCCTTATTTTACTTGGCTTGATTGTCCTGTCCTGTCCTGTAATTTACTTTACTTTACTTTACTTTACTTTACTTTACTTTACTTTACTTTACTTTACTTTACTTTACTTTACTTTACTTTATTTAATGCCGCACGATGTACGCAGCAATGCGTGGGGTTTAAGTAGACAGTCTCTTGATTGCTGACAGCTGGCGACACTTAACCCAGCTTTAGCGTCCATGCACTTCAATCACGTGCACGTGAGCGTTCTCAAGCTGCCCGTGCATGTAGTCACCACAGCGCCATCTGCCGGTGGTAGAGTAACACTGGTGCTAGACGGGCTGGTTTCTATAACTGCGCATCTCCTAGGATTTTCATGCACAACCGTCTCTAGAGTTTACTCAGAATGGTGCAATAAAGAAAAAACATCCAGTGAGCAGCAGTTCTGTGGACGGAAACGCCTTGTTGATGAGAGAGATCAACGGACAATGGACAGACTGGTTTGAACTGACAGAAAGGGTACAGTAACTCAGATAAGCACTCTGTACAATTGTGGTGAGCAGAAAAATTTCTCAAATTGCACAAACACGTTGAACCTTGAGGTGGATGGGCCACAACAGCAGAAGAGCATGTTGGGTTCCACTTTTGCCAGCCAAGAACAGAAAGCTGAGGCTGCAGTGGGCACCGGCTCCTTCCAGCATGATAATGCACCATGTCACAATGTGACAATGAACTCAATGTTCTTCAGTGGCCTGAATCCAAATGAACACCTTCAGGATGTGGTAGAACAGGAGATTCGCAGCCTGAAAGTGCACCTGAAAAATCTGCAGAAATTGCATGATGTACTCATGACAACATGGTTTTGAGAGCAAAGAGAGGACCTACCTATTATTTATAGTTTTCCTAATGAAGTGCTCAATGACCCTAAAGCTTGATGTTTGTATCTTGCTAGAAGAAAAGACCATTTAAAAGTATGTTGAAAAAGAACAATATCTCCAACACATTAACACTGCACTAAATATCTGACCAGGGCTTTTTCTTTACACAGCACATAACGCATTGAACAAAAGAGATTCCAAAATGAATGTTTTTTTGTGATATGTCAATCTGGAAAGGGTTACAAAGCCATTTCTAAGGCTCTGTTACTCCACCAAACCACAGTGCGAGCCATTATCATGGAATGAAAAAAATTTGGAACAGTGCTGAATCTTTCCAGTAGTACTAGCAAGTATTAAAAATTCTTACAAAATTCCTCCAAGAGTGCAATAATGACTCATCCAAGAAGCAACAAAAACCCAAAAAATATTTAAGGACCTGCAGGCCTCACTCGCCTCAGATAGCATCCGCATTCACACTTCCACCATTAGAAAAAGACTGGGCAAGAAATGGTATACATGGGAGAGTTGCATGGTAAAATCCACTGCTAAGTAAGAGGAACATAAAGCCTCATCTCACATGTGCCAAAAAACATCTTGACCCCCAAGACTTTTTGGATAATGTTGTGTGAACTGATTAGTCAAATGTGGAACTTTTGCAAGACATGGGTCCCATTACATGGCATAAAGCTAGCACAGCATTCCACAATAAGAACATCATACTAACAGTCAAACAAGGTTGTGGGAGTGTGATGGTGTGGGGATACACAACAGCAAGTCCAGCCCTGACTGGCTCAAAAGAAAGAAAATTAAGGTTTTGGAGGTGGAGGCGGCTACAAGTGCAGATAAGAGCTTTATTGAAGAGAGGCAGACAAATCCAAAACGTAAGACATAGGTGTGATCAAACAGGCAAATAGTCAGGCGATCGGCAAACAGGTATAAACAAGGCAAAATAGAATCAAAAAACAAGGACGAGAACAGGATCAAAAATATGGCACAGAAACAAAGAACAAAAGGCTTGGCATGGTGATAACACCAAATACTTCTCAGCAAACAAAAAACCACGAGGGGTTTAAATACCGAACGAAATCAAGGGTGAAGCACAAAACAGGTGAGACTAATGGTGACGCATAAGGGAACAACCAATGGCAATACAGGGGCGGAGACAGGACAGAAATCATAACAAATGCACATGTCAAAAGTAAGCAAAGTCAATGTCACTGAAACCCGGAAGCACGCGTGCTACAGCACTAACTTGAGGGGAAATCATGACAGGAGTGGCAGAGTCAATGTCCTGACTTGAGTCCCATTGAGATGCTGTGGGAGGACCTTAAACACACAGTACATGTTCGAAACACCTCAAATGTGGCTGAATTAAAGTAATTCTACAATGAAGAATGGGCCAAAATTCCTCCACAGTGATGTGAAAGACTGATCTCCAGTTATCAGAAGTGTTTGGACGCAGTTGCTACTGCTAAAGGTGGCACAACCAGATATTAAGTTTAGGAGGCAATGACTTTTTCAAATGGGTGATAGACAATATATTTCCAAACGCAAGTGAACATCTGAACATCACACCCAAACTTGAGCCTCTCCCAAACTGTTGCCACAAAATAGGAACTACACAATCAGGATGTCTTTGTTTGGTGTAGCACCAAGATTTCCCTATACTGGAATTAAAGGTCTCCAAACCTGTTCCAACATGACAATGCCCCTGTGCACAAAGCAAGATCCATGAAGACATTGCTTGCCAAGGCTGGTGTGGAAGAACTCAAGTGGCTTGCTCAGGGCCCTGACCTCAAACTCACTGAACACTTTTGGGATGAATTGTGGATTGAAATTTGGGATGAAACATTGAAACATGGTCTGTGCCCCAGGCCTCCTCACTTGACATTAGTGCCTGACTTCATTAATGCTTTTATTGCTGAATGAGCACACATTCCCACAGCCACGTTACACCTGATCATCACACTCATGTGTGTTTGAACATCCTGTTCCAGTGTTAGACCACCTTTGTTGTTATAATAATCTCTGCTCTTCTGGGAAGGCTTTCCACTAGATTTTGCAACGGAGATTTGTGTTCATTCAGCCACAAGAGCATTAGTGAGGTCAGGCACTGATGTCAAGTAAGGAAGCTTGGGGTGCAGTTTGCATTCCAGTTTATCTCAAAGGTGTTCAGTGGGGTTGAAGTCCACACCAACCTTGGCAAACCATATCTTCATATAGCTCACTTTATGTATAGGTGTACATTTTGTGTGTTGTCATGCAGGAACAGGTTTGGGCCTTTTAGTTCCAATTAAGGGAAACTGTAATGCTACAGCATACAAATACATTCTATACAATTGTGTTTTTCCAATTTTGTGGCAAGTTTGGGGAAGAACTACATATGGGGGTCATGGTCAGGTGTCCATAAGCTTTTGGTCATATACTGAATATCATGCCAAAAACAGACAGAAAGAAAGAGAAAGAAATTGGGACCTGCATTCAGAGGTTAGAGGAAGAGACAAAAGATGGCTGAGCCTGTGTTAGACTTTACACTTCCAACCATCTAAAATAGAAAGCATTTTAACATGCATTTTTTAAAATAAAGAAAAGTTTCTGAAAAAAGAAGGTTTATGAAATGTTTGTGTACGAGATTATAGTTCTGTTTGTTGAGTGTAATTTATTATGCTGATATTTTTGTATCATTATTGAGTTATTGCATTACTGTGATATAAGTAGATCAGTGAAAAGACAAATAGAATACTCAATGCTGCCCATCTGTTGCTATGCACATTTTGTGAACCCCCCACCTACATCAGTGTAATGGGACTACTATACGACCAACAATGACCATGTGTTATTTTGGGTGGTGGATCATTCTCAGCACAGCAGTCACACTGACTGTAGTGGATGTTGCACGGGCAAGCAGCTTTGCTTGTAATGAATGTAAATGAATAATGTAATGCTGATTTAAGAAACACTCCACCCACCAAAACTATCCAGAAAACAACAATCCGGTGATGAGAAACTAAGCACTGATGACTCACCTCTTGGTTGGTGCAGTATTGTTAATCCACATCCACTGCTTTTCTGAATAATGGAGCCCAATCCAGTATAGCACGCCCCTTATCTCAGTTAGACGTTTCTATAGTAATAAATACAGAATTAGTAGCAGTAAGATATTCACCTTTATCCTATCACAGCAGAGTGCTTTAATAGTGATGTCTGTTTCAGTTTGCCTGATTGACTGATTGATTGATTGATTGATTGATTGATTGATTGATTGATTGATTGATTGCTTAACCTGCAATCCTTCATTGTCAATGACAGCCAGGTCTCCGCCTCGTTTCTGACAGTCCTCCCTGCTCTGCTGCCAGGTTAGACGAGTCCTAGCTATGAAGTAGCAGGAGTTCTCAAATTTCAACCAGCCCTTCTCACACACAGCGCACCGATACCCTACAGAGAAACAGCAGGTTTAAATATGCAGCTCACAAGTTACAAAAATAAACATAAAGAATTCACACCAATAATAAAATAGGATAAGGGAGCATCATTATAAAGAAATGACTAAAAGTGAAGATCATTTAGGGTAATTGTGAATGTTAGGAAGTGATTGTGTTTTACCTTGTTTTAGGGGGTAATTGGGCATTGTCTGCACTTGCGCGTAATTGGGCGTTGTCTGCACTTCAGCAGAGAGATCTGCACACTTCTGGCTGGACTGAACTTCATTTACTGAGGTTTTCGCATCAAGAGAACAGATTGTACAACAATATATCAATTTTCTATTTTAGACAGAAAATTAATGATTTATACTTACATATCCATGGCAGCTTCTGTCTACATGCTACAGAAACAAGTAATATTACAGAAAATCCTAACAAATGTTATGTTTGTCAAGATATTTGATGTCAATACAGAAGAACAGTTTATATGTGGCTAGTTTTTGCCACACCACAGTTCATCAAACAATGGAGAAGTCAACAGCCAATATACAAAATGCATCCCTGATATATTCACAGTGAAGTTATTTTGTACCTGACAGGCCAGTGAAAATCTTGGACTGCAAATACAAAATGTAAAATTATCAACTTAACGTTCTTTAATTTAGTTTAAAATTAGAACATCCCTAGAGTAAAAAGCGTTTGTTATCCAATGCAATTTTATGTTTCTTCTTAGTATCAGGAGAAATTGGTACAATTTACAGAGTGTGTTTCATTTGTGTGCCATCTAGGGACAAGACCAAAAAATTAACAAAAATCAGCATCAAAGGTGGTGCAAAATGGCAAATAACACTGGACAACTTTTGCTATGTGAAAAGCCTTGGGTGTATCTTGTGATTTTTGAGCTACTGAGCTCAAAAATCATTTTCCTGTCACATATCTTTTTTAGTGGTTTCAATCTTTAATTTCAATGTTGTGCACAATGCAAGTTACAAAAATACTTTCCACACTGACTGGGCTTGTAGATCACATGATACATGCTAGAAATGCAGCTTGGATACACCAACTACTATGTTTCATTTGCAAATAGTGCAGCCATGCTAAAGGGTCACGTTACATTAAAAAAAGACTGGCCATGCTGTAAGTAAATGTTTCCAGGACTGATACATGTGGCACATAAAGCACTTGTCAACCTAACAAAATACATTTCCATCCTCTCCCTATAAAACTTGGGCTGATTTTTTTTTTTAATAAAAGCCAGGAACAAGCAGCTGGTTGACAAAATGTTTCAAGCCTACAAAACCATGGGGTTCAACATATCACTAATGATTAATTTTCTGCATTCACATATAGACTTCTTCTGTGTAATTCTTGGTGTAGTCAGTAACTGACATGGTGAACGGTCTCAAGACATTGCGATTAAGGAAAAACAGTAGCAGCGCAACGGGAATCCAAAAGTGTTGGTGTTGACAAGTGTTGACAAGAAGAATCAGCAACAAACCATTGTTTGTCAGTGGGACTAGTTCATTGTGTTAGCACCATCAAGTGCTAACACATTATTTCAATAAAGTCTATGAGATACAATCTGGAATTATATTTGTGTTTGCAGATGATCAGTAAAAAATTTCTGTTCATGATCTGCAAAAATTTCTGTGGTAGCCACACTTTAAAAAAGAAAGAAAGAAAGAAAATATCCAGTGTAATTCAACAAGTTGGGATGGTTAATGCTTGTACTTTACACTGGGTTGTTTTATAATAATAAACAAATCCCCAACATTTGTTGATGGATATGCTGTGTCTCCTTTTTGTTTTGTTTGGTTTGGGGTTTTGGGGGGGTATATAATGTATGTCTGATTCATATTTTCCATTTCCTTTAATGATTGTGAATGGAGATGAAACATGCAGGAAGATATCTAGAAACAGGATTGGTGACCAATGATTTAGTGTTTGCAGTGATGGCTTCACCATTTGAATCCTGTGGAGCACAGAGTGCAAAGAATAAAAAGGGCACATCGAAGAGAAAGAATATTTAGGGACAGACACAATCCCCTGGCTTTTCCCGATGACCATCTGTATTTAAGATAACGATTTTTGTCAGATGGTATAATTTATCTATGCCAGCTTTTTGAGCTGCACTTTAAAAATCGGACCACAGTAAAGATAGTTTGCAGTTGAAATTCAGTACTGTACTGTACAGTGGACATATAAACATTATGGCATGTTATTTTTCATGATTTGTGATTTCAGCGGATCTGCATTTTTTATATGTTTATTTAAATAAATAAAAAATTATAACTATTTATTTTATTACATGTATAACTCAAAAAGTGAAACACGTAGAAGACTGAAACAACTACCACCTTTACCTGTATGATTTGTGAATTATTTCACAGCAAAGCTTTTGTCTATCAAGCATTGTTAAGTCTTTGAGTTGGTGTTGCATTTCAGCAACACTGGGTGCACGGTCACTTTCTCAAAAATTGTTCAATTCAACAAAAAGTCTTGATAGAATGATACTCAAGAACACTGTGGATGAGAGAAGCAAAAATGATGGTTATTGCCCAATAACAGAAGCCAAGATGAGATCAATTCTTTGAGACGTCCCAGAATGATCTGATCTAATTCAGCACTCTCCCCTCTTTATATACTCTGCCGAGGCATCCTTTCTAATTTTTTCCCTTTTTCCTTTCTGGAGATTTCTGTTATATTCTGTTTATGTTTTTTTCTGAATTTCCCTTATATTCTGTACTAGCTTTTTTAAATATCCATTACATTCAGTTTTCAGTTGCTTGAATTCCCATTATTTCCCATCTCATTATTCCATCCAGCATAAAAAACAATTCCCTTGGCCCTTGACCCTTGGCCAAGTTTGGCATTTCTCTGTAGGACACCGAGCTGTGTGGATCTAAATGCGCTGTCTCTCTGGATATTTTTAATTACTCTACTATGGGTGAGTTTTTCTCTCATTATTAAGTCTTTCTCTCATTAATAGAGTATATAATTTAAAAACATGTTCTGCTTATTACAATATGTTTAACTATGTTTGTTCATGTTAGTTTGCTATTGTGAGTTAGGTGCTTGTACTTCTGTAAACTATACTACATTATAGTTTATACTGTGTTTCTTATTTGTTTGTTCTTTTCTTTATCACTCTTTCTTTCACACAGCCACCGGTATGCTCAATTTCTCAAGTCTGGATCAATATTTTTTATGTCTGCTGGCCCATTTAGAAGTAGATCTAACTGCTTTACTTTAGCACTAGAACTTCCTTCTCCATTGTTATACCATATCCTGTCAACAGTGACTGTTTCCACACAATGTTTCCACTCTGCCTGAGGCTAGTTTTACTCATTTTTAGCATTCACACAATCAGCAAGGTTCAGCCAGCAATTCTCCCTAGCTTTGGAGTCTGCAGTGGTGTTGCTTTTTGTGGGTAGTATAGGTTTATATTCCTCATATTTCCACATAATAATTTCTTGCTCTTCAACCAAAAAGTACAGTGCTATGAAAAAGTATTTGCACCATCCTGATTTCTTCTGTTTTTGTGTGTATCATACTGATTTTTTCAGAAATGAAAAAAATCTAAGAAAAACAAAGGCAACTTGAGTAAACACAAAATACTGTTTTTAATGATATTTATTGAAGCAAAAAATTGATCCAATACCAACTGAGCCTGTATGAAAATGTATTTGCCCACATAGTTACTAATTCCCCAAATCTATGAAACTGCATTCATAATGTTGTTCAGCTGGAGTAGACGCAACATGGCCTGATTACTGCAAACCCTGTTCAATCAAATCAACATTTAAATAGGGCTTTTTCAACAGCATGGCTTTGGCTAAAAGGTCTTACGAGGAACTACAGGCCTCTCTTGCATCAATAAAGGTAACTGTTCATGACTCCACTATGAGGAAGACATTGAGCAAATATTGCATCCATGGAAGAGTGGCGAGGTGAAAACCACTGCTAACCCAGAAGAACATTAAGGCATGTCTGAATCTTGCCAAAACACATGTTGATGATCCTCAAACCTTTGGGAGAATCCATCCATCTTCTATACCACTTCATCACAGGGGGGGTCACAGGGAACCTGGAGCCTATCCCAGGGAGTATCCTGCACAAGTTGGAGTACACTCTGGACAGGGTGCCAATCCATCAGGGCACAATCACATACACACTCATTCATTCTACAGACACTTTAGACATGCCAATCAGCCTACCATGCATGTCTTTGGACTGGGGGAGGAAACCCCCAAATCACTGGGACAACATGCAAACTACACACACACACAGGGCCACAGTGGGAATCAAACCCCCAACCCTGGAGGTGTGAGGCGAACGTGCTAACCACTAAGCCAACAATCTATATATATATACCAAACACAGAATTCCACAAAATGAACATCATCCAAGCATGGTAGTGGAAGTGTGATGGTGTGGGCAACATGCAATAATTGAGAGAAGCACAAATTCAAAACAGAACAGCATACCTACGGTCAAGCATGGTGGTGGAAGTGTGATGGTGTGGGGATGCTTTGCTGCTTCAGTGCCTGGGCAACTCGCAATAATTGAGGGATACATGAATTCTCCTCTCTGAACTTACAGAGAGTAAGTTCAGCTTACTCTCTGAGCTGTTTTCAGATTGTGGACAACGTTCGGTTTTTGTAGGATACACTGCTGTCTCATTTGTTTATGGAGACTTTGGGTGTGGGAGTTTGGAGGATTGTGAGAGTAAGCAGAACATGCCAATGCTTTGAAGGATGTAATGTTATTTAATTGCGAATCTGTTTTTAGAGGATTTAAACCTAACATGGTGAACAAATTATATTATAGAATTCAGGCAATTTTACTGGGGTTATCTCATACAGTATGGCAAGTAATAATCTCTAAAGACCTTTGTAATATCACAGTCTAAAACTGGATTTAAAGAGAAGAAAATTAGTAAATGAATCACATGTAAATGAATCATACATAAATGAATCACATGAAAATGTATCACTTGAATATGAATCACATGAAAATGAATCACATGTAAATGAATCACATGAAAATGTATCACTTGAATATGAATCACATGAAAATGAATCACATGTAAATGAATCATACGTAAATGAATCACATGTAAATGAATCACATGTAAATGAACCATATGAAAATTAATAAATAAATTAAAGACAAAAAAAACGTATTATTTTCTAGCCTGATAAGTGAAAGTCAAAATGTATATTGCTAAGCCCTTGCACTGGAACCGCTTGCTAGGAATAACATGATGTTGACTGTATATTTGAAACAACATAATATAAGAAATTAATGTAATGACTGTAGCAGTTTGACTGGCCAGTTGTCATAATTACGAGTTAACTGGGATTTAACTGAAAATAATCTAAGCAACTCAGCCAAGACCTCAGAAAAAAAAGTGGATCTCCACAAGTCAAGTTCCTCCTTAGGAGCCATTTCCAAGCTACTGAAGGCACCTCAAGCATCTGTACAAACAACTGTATACAAATGCAAAATCCATGTAACCCAAAGACACTGCATTGTGCAGGAAAGAGGCAAAAAGAACTCCCAGGGATAAATAAACTTTGGCCCAAAGGATCGCCTGAACCCCAAGGCAACAACAAAGGAACTGGTGAAGGAGGCATCAGGTACCAAATATGTACATCCATCATTAAGAAAGTTCTACATCACCATGGCCTCCTCTCTACCAAAAAAATCCTAAAGGAGAATGTCCAGTCTTCAGTCTGTAAGTTGAACCTCAAGCGCAACTGCATTATGCAGCAAGACAATGATCCAAAGCATAGGAGTAAATTCTAGTCCTAGAAGTAAGTGGAAGACTGATCTCAAGTTATCAGAAGTGTTTGGTTGCAGTTATTGCTGCTAAAGGTGGCACAACCAGATTTTAAGTTTAAGGGGGCAATTAGATTTTCACATTGGAGACAGGTGTTGGATAACTTTTTTTTTTTGCTTAATTATAAAAAAACATAAAATAAAATAAAAATAAAAGCTGTATTGTGTGTTTACTCAGGTTGCCTTTGTTTTATGTTGTATTTTGTTGGAAGATCTAAAACTATTTAGTATGAGATATACACAAAACAGCACTGCATGCACGGATGTAAATGTTTGACTTTTACATGGTTGATTGACAAAGTTGATAACCAGAGCCATGAAACCTATTATCTCAGGTTGGATTTGTTTGGTTTTGTCAACTGAAAACTTACTCTGCAACTCTGAGTTTGAACTTGTTTCATGCAACAGGCCTCTGCAAATGCTTTACTTACATTTCACAGCCAGAGCAAGAATCACAGCCAGTAAGAGCAAAGAGAGAATGATGAAACCAGCACAAATCCTCTTGTACAGATTAACTTTCCTGCAAACATCTAAACATAGAAGAAATAAACAGTTAGCTCAACCCATGGCATGTAGAAACAACTTAAGCCGGTATGTGTTTGTGTGGAATTAATATCAGTAGTTACTTCACACTCCCTCTGATCTTCACACTTTGCTTTATGATTGTCAAAAAGTAACAGTCCATTTAGAATGGTGCACAATTTTAGCATATTCTCTAGTTTTATAAGAATGAGCCTGCATCCTAAGATTATTGCCAGAGTTCATTTTTTCTGCGAAATTGGGCTTCTTTGATTGATTTAATGAAGTTGTCAAAATGTATTAGAATGTATTATTTATTATTGTGTGCAGACTGTTTATCAGTCTTGGTAATTTTGTTGGTTAGTTCAGCTTACTCTCTGAGCTGTTATCAGATTGTGGACAACGTTCGGTTTTTGTAGGATACACTGCTGTCTCATTTGTTTATGGAGACTTTGGGTGTGGGAGTTTGGAGGATTGTGAGAGTAAGCAGAACATGCCAATGCTTTGAAGGATGTAATGTTATTTAATTGCGAATCTGTTTTTAGAGGATTTAAACCTAACATGGTGAACAAATTATATTATAGAATTCAGGCAATTTTACTGGGGTTATCTCATACAGTATGGCAAGTAATAATCTGGAAAGACCTTTGTAATATCACAGTCTAAAACTGGATTTAAAGAGAAGAAAATTAGTAAATGAATCACATGTAAATGAATCATACATAAATGAATCACATGTAAATGAATCACATGTAAATTAATCATATGAAAATGAATAAATAAATTAAAGACAAAAAAAACGTATTATTTTCTAGCCTGATAAGTGAAAGTCAAAATGTATATTGCTAAGCCCTTGCACTGGAACCGCTTGCTAGGAATAACATGATGTTGACTGTATATTTGAAACAACATAATATAAGAAATTAATGTAATGACTGTAGCAGTTTGATTGGCCAGTTGTCATAATTACGAGTTAACTGGGATTTAACTGAAAATAATCTAAGCAACTCAGCCAAGACCTCAGAAAAAAAAGTGGATCTCCACAAGTCAAGTTCCTCCTTAGGAGCCATTTCCAAGCTACTGAAGGTACCTCAAGCATCTGTACAAACAACTGTATACAAATGCAAAATCCATGTAACCCAAAGACACTGCATTGTGCAGGAAAGAGGCAAAAAGAACTCCCAGGGATAAATAAACTTTGGCCCAAAGGATCGCCTGAACCCCAAGGCAGCAACAAAGGGACTGGTGAAGGAGGCATCAGGTACCAAATATGTACATCCATCATTAAGAAAGTTCTACATCACCATGGCCTGAAAGGCATACAAGGAAGAAGTCCATACTCCTAGTGATAACCAACCTTTTGGAAGAATATTTTTTGGTCAGATGAAACAAATATTGAACTGTTTGGCCATAATGATGAGCACAATGTATGGAGGAAAATGGGTGAGGCTTTTAATCAACACCATCCCAACTGTGAAACATGGGAGTGGCTGCATCATGTTGTGGGGGTGTTTTACTGGAAAGCGACTGGTGCACTTCAGAGAATAGATGGCATCATAAGAGATGAGGATTATCTAGAAATACTGAAACAACACCTCAAGACATCAGCCAGAAACTTGGTCACAACTGGGTCTTCTAGTAGGACCATGATCCTAAGCATACTACCAAAGTTGTAACAAAACGTGGACTGAACTGAAAAAGTGTGTCTGAATGAGGAGGCCCACAAACTAGATCCATTTAAATTAGATTTATAGATAATGTAGATTTAGATAAATTAGATTTAGATCATTTAAATTAGATATCCAAGACAACTGGACATTTGCAAGGATCATAATTTTTTTTTTTTTATATCTCCCATTCACCCAACATACGGTGCCCTCCACTAATTGTGGCACCCTTGGTAAATATGAGCAAAGAAGGCTGTGAAAATTTGTCTTTATTGTTTAACCTTATGATCTTTTGTTTTAAAAAAAATCACAAAAATACTCTGCAAATAAAACACAGGTTTATTAAAAAAAATTGCTTTGTTAAATATATGTATGCCACAATTATTGGCACCCCCATGAATTCATATGAGAAAAATATATTTGAAGTATATTCCCATTGATATTTTACATTTTTGGTACACCTGAATGACTAGGAACAGGAAATTGTTCAAGCTTGACTTCCTGTTTCACAGGGGTATAAATATGAGGTAACACATAGGCCAAATTCCCTTAGACATTCATAACAATGGGTAAGACCAAGGAATATACCTGTGATGTGCGGAAAAAGGTTGCTGAGCTTCACAAAATGGATAGTGGCTATAAGAAAATAGCAAAAGCATTGAAAATACCCATTTCCAGCATCAGGACAATAATTAAGAAGTTCCAGTCAACTGGAAATGTTATGAATCAACCTGGAAGAGGACATGTGTCTATATCGCCTCAACACACAGTGAAGACGATGGTTTGAGTGAACAAAACATTTCCTGGGGTCAGAAAGTCTCCAAAACTACAATCAAAAGTCACCCACATCACCACAAGTTGTTTGGAGGGGTTTCAAGAAAAAAAAAAGGCTCTACTCTCATCCAAAAACAAACTCATGCATCTTCAGTTTGCCAGACACTACTGGAACTTCAAATGGGATAGGGTTCTATGGTAAGATGAAACGAAAATAGAGCCTTTTGGCAATAAACACCAGACGTGGTTTTGGTGCACACAGAGAGGTTGCCATATGGAAAAGTACCTCATGCCCACAGTTAAAAAATGGTGGTGGCTCTTTAATGTTTTGGGGCTGTTTTTCTGTCAGAGGAGCTGGACAATTTGTAAGGATACAGCACAATGATGTAAGGATACATGATGGCATCATGGACTCTATCAAATATCAACAGATATTAAATGAAAACCTGAATGCCTCTGGCAGAACGCTTCAAATGGGATATGGTTGGATCTTCCAGCAGGACAGTGATCCAAAACATACATCAAAATCAACAAAAAAATTTATTACTGACCATAAAATCAAGGTCCTGCCATGGCCATCCCAGTCCCCTGACTTGAAATCCATAGAAAATTTGTGCAGTGAACTGAAGAGGAGAGTCCACCAGCATAGATTTGAAAGATCTGGAGAGATTCTGTATGAAGGAATGGTCTCAGATCCCTTGCCATGTATTCTCCAACCTCATAAGGCATTATAGGAGAATACTCAGAATCTGTTATCATGGCAAAGGGAGGTAGCACATAGTATTGACGAAAAGGGTGCCATATATTCCACATGTTTGATATCCATGAGAGCAGAGTAATTTGTGATTATTTTTTTTAAACAAAAGTTCAAAATGTTAAACAATAAAGACAAATTTTCACAGCCTTCTTTGCTCATATTTACCAAGGGTGCCAATATTAGTTGAGGGCACTGTGTTACCACCTTTTTACATGCATTAGACCTTATCAACCTTATCACATAACTGTAATGTGTAGTTGTGCCACATTCTTACTTCATTTAACCTTTTGCTGAAACAAGTACATTTGTATTTGATCTATATTACCGTCATTGTGTTTTGGAGTGGAACTGGACATCGCAGCCATATAAACATTTTCTGATGGATCCTTCAGTTTGCAGTACACATTAGTTTCTTCTCCTTCTTCGTCTTTTTCTTTTTCTTTCTTTGCTTTCATGGGAAGAAGAAATAATGACAAAGTTGATTCAATATGAGAAAATTATTTATCAAATTATTTTCATACATTTTGCTTCTTTAAAATGATGAAATGTACTATTTATTTATTGATGCCCTGACTGGGTTAGAGTTTCTGTTTATTTAATTTTATTAGTGTTAACTCCTTGGCTTTACGTGCTACACTGTTATATTATTTGTTACAAGTCTTTAAAAGGTAAGGACATTATATTTATTATTGTGTGCAGAATGTTTATCAGTCTTGGTAATTTTGTTGGTTAGTCCAGTTTGCTCTCTGAGCTGTTATCAGATTGTGGACAACATTTGGTTTTTGTAGGATACACTGCTGTCTCATTTGTTTATGGAGACTTTGGGTGTGGGAGTTTGGAGGATTGTGAGAGTAAGCAGAACATGCCAATGCTTTGAAGGATGTAATGTTATTTAATTGCAAATCTGTTTTTAGAGGATTTAAACCTAACATGGTGAACAAATTATATTATAGAATTCAGTCAATTTTACTGGGGTTTTCTCATACAGTGTAGCAAGTAATAATCTGGAAAGACCTTTGAAATATCACAGTCTAAAACTGGATTTAAAGAGAAGCAAATTAGTAAATTAATCACATGTAAATGAATCACATGAAAACGTATCACTTGAATATGAATCACATGAAAATGAATCACATGTAAAGGAATCATACATAAATGAATCACATGAAAATGTATCACTTGAATATGAATCTCATGAATATGAATCTCATGAAAATGAATCACATGTAAATGAATCACATGTAAATGAACCATATGAAAATGAATAAATAAATTAGACACAAAAAAAGATATGTACTATTTATGTTAATAGTTTGACATTGTTAAATCCAATGGTTAGAGACCATTGGTTAATAAATGTATTCATCCAGTGGTTAATAAATTTATTTTTATAATTAAATTTAATCAAATCAGTGAAGTTTAAAAAACATATTCATAGCATATAAGGGATATTTATCTATGACTTATTATTTATTACATTTTAATTTTGGTCATTTATTGCAACCAAAAAAGGTTAACTCTCGTTCAACATCTATACACTTCAGTGTAAAGGAACAAGCTAATGTTATATGAAACATTTTGTTTTACATGTGCAACTCCTACAGTCATTCAAAACATCCAAAACTGTAATTAAAAAATAAAAAAAAAATTTTAAAAAATAAAAACTTTTTTTTTCAAACTCTTGTTACTACAGTAACAATTTCAACTACTCTTAAATATTTCTGCAATAGTTGTTAGAATATAAATGTGATAAAATATATAGCTAAACCTCAACACAGTGCTTGGAAAATGATGCTCTGTGCATTACACTTACAGTGCATCCGGAAAGTATTCACAGCGCTTCACTTTTCCCACATTTTGTTATGTTACAGCCTTATTCCAAAATGGATTAAATTCATTATGTTCCTCAACATTCTACAAACAATACCCCATAATGACAACATGAAAAAAGTTTGTTTGAAATCTTTGCAAATTTATTAAAAATAAAAAACAAAAAAAGCACATTTACATAAATATTCACAGCCTTTGCCATGACACTCAAAATTGAGCTCAGGTGCATCCTGTTTCCACTGATCATCCTTGAGATGTTTCTACAACTTGATTGGAGTCCACCTGTGGTAAATTCAGTTGATTGGACATGATTTGGAAAGGCACACACCTGTCTATATAAGCTCTCACAGTTAACAATGCATGTCAGAGCACAAACCAAGCCATGAAGTCCAAGGAATTGTCTGGAGACCTCCGAGACAGGATTGTATTGAGGCACAGATCTGGGGAAGGGTACAGAAACATTTCTGCAGCATTGAAGGTCCCAATGAGAACAGTGCCTTCCATCAGCCATAAATGGAAGAAGTCTGGAACCAGCAGGACTCTTCCTAGAGCTGGCTGCATGGCCAAACTGAGCGATCGGTGGAGAAGGGCCATAGTCAGGGAGGTGACCAAAAACCCAATGGTCACTCTGACAGAGCTCCAGTGTGTCTCTGTGGAGAGAGGAGAACCTTCCAGAAGAACAACCATCTCTGCAGAACTTCTCCAATCAGGCCTGAATGGTAGAGTGGCCAGATGGAAGCCACTCCTCAGTAAAAGGCACATGACAGCCCGCCTGGAGTTTGCCAAAAGGCACCTGAAGGACTCTCAGACCAAAGATTGAACAAAGATTGAACTCTTTGGCCTGAATGGCAAGCGTCATGGCTAGAGGGAACCAGGCACCACTCATCACCTGGCCAATACCATCCCTACAGCGAAGCATGGTGGTGGCAGCATCATGGTGTGGAGATGTTTTTCAGCAGCAGGAACTGGGAGACTAATCAGGATCGAGGAAAAGATGAATGCAACAATGTACAGAGACATCCTTAATGAAAACCTGCTCCAGAGCACTCTGGACCTCAGACCTTCCAACAGGACAATGACCCTAAGCACACAGCCAAGGTAACAAAGGAGTGACTTCAGGACAACTCTGTGAATGTCCTTGAGTGGCCCAGCCAGAGCCCAGACTTGAACCTGATTGAACATCTCTGGAGAGATCTGAAAATGGCTGTGCACTGACACTCCCCATCCAACCTGATGGAGCTTGAGAGGTCCTGCAAAGAAGAATGGGAGAAACTGCCCAAAAATATGTGTGCCAAGCTTGTAGCATCATTCTCAAAAAGACTTGTGTAATTGTTGCCAAAGGTGCTTCAACAAAGTTTTGAGCAAATGTAAATGTGCTTTTTTTTTTTTTTTTTTTTAATAAATTTGCAAAGATTTCAAACAAACTTCTTTCATGTTGTCGTTATGGGGTGTTGTTTGTAGAATTTTGAGGAAAATAATTAATTTAATCCATTTTGGAATAAGGCTGTAACATAAAAAAAATATGGAAAAAGTGAAGCACAGTGAATATTTTCCAGATGCACTATAAGTTAAACCTACTTTTTGATCACTTCCATTCCATATTCCTGATTATATAACAACATGCCCATTTTACTATATCATGCTATATTTTTATGTAACATATTTATATTTATATATTTTTAGCTATATTTTATATATATATTATATAAGTGCTATGAGTGTAAAAATGCAGAGACATCTGTTTCACACTATTGACCGATGAAGTCTCTGTTATCTTTATTGACTTGTATTTTTTGCTTTTGCTTAAAAAAGTAAAGGTAGTAGCTTCCTTGCATTTGGCAGTGGAAGTAGACATTGAAGCATTATAAGTATCTACTGTTGGATTGTTCAGTTTGCAGTATGCATTAGTATCTTCTTCTTTTTTTATTTTTCTTCTGCCTTTTTATCAGCTTCTAGGGAAACAACAAAAAGGGGATGAACAAATGTTTTTTTTAAATGAGAAAGTTTGACAAAGACAGGGGTGTTAGCTGAACTGTTAAATCATCCAGTGTGTTGTATCGAAATCTAACACCCAGACAAATCATACTCCACTTCGTGTGCATACATGTCACACAGTTGATACACGGTGCAGCAAGTTTGAACGCTCCTCTGTTTATTATAGCCGGTCATCAATCAATTTTTCACACAGGTGCACCAAGAACATACATTAAAGCTATGTCTAAACTTAAATTAATAAGCAGAAATTCATTCGGCTAAAGGGTGCAAAAAACGGCAGATCCTTAGGTTACTTACGTAACCCCGGTTCTCTAATAACAGAAGTAATAACTAAGTAATAACTGAGTAATGGAGTTCATCCGGAATTCACAGAACCACAGTTACATGCGTAATTAGAATTCTGTTTCCTTCCTACTGACCTCCAGAGGCAGTGTAACACTATTAGATGACATATGCCATCATAGTCACGAGGAATGCCACCCACCGGATGAAAATTTAACACCGCTCCTGAAGAAACAAAGAACTAACGGCATGATGAGGAACAATTTTGACCTTATAAAACCGAGCAAACGTGCATGGAGAAACCCAGGTAGCAGCAGTTCAGATATCCGCCAAGGAAACTAGTCTAAAAACAACCTGAGAAGATGAGATATCCCTAGTGGAATGACAAGTTAGTCTCTAGGGCAATGATCTCCCTGCTGCCTTGTAAGCCAACGCAATTGTCTCCATTATCCAGTGCGACAACCTCTGCTTCGACACTGGAGCACCTTTCTGTCTAAATTGAGTAGTAAAGCTTACATAACACTTCAAGGCATGAACAGGACACAAATGTTGGGCACTTGGGTCAGGCCCTGTATGAAGAAGTATGAAAAGAGGCCAATTCAATGTGCTGGTTTATGAACTGAGGAAGAAGGACTATGGGAGGAAAAGAAGGATTGGGACATAGGACCATCCTGGAGTCATCTGGCAACCAATGCAAGAACAACTCACTAACAGACAGCAGGTGCAACTCATTGGCTCGTTTTGCAGAAGCAATAGCCAACAAAAAAGCAGTCTTCAAGGACTGTTTTGCAATGTTTTGCAAGGGCTCAAACTGGGATGAGCAAAGGAATGCAAGCACGAGTGGCAAATTCCACACTGGAAAGTGAGCATTCTGAGCAGGGTTCTGTCACGTATTGGACATAATGGAGGTTAGGACGGATGCAAGTGCAGATAAGAGCTTTTAATAAAGAGAGGCAGGCAGACAAATCCAAATCATGAGACAATAGTGTGTTCAAAAACAGGCAATGGGTCAGGCGATCTGCAAATAGGCATAAATGAGGCAAGGCAAGAATTGAGAATGAGAAACAAGATTAAAGAACATGAATCTATCACGAATCTCGAATCGGCACGGAAGCAGGAGCGGGTGGCAGGTGTAGAGCGTCTTATCAGGAAGTACAAGAAACGTAGTCGTAAGATAGGCAAAGGTCAAGCGATCAGATGAACAACACAAATGGGGTCAGGCAGAGAGTGTAGTCAAAACCGGAAACAAGGGTCGAGGATCACGAGAAGACAAACTAACCAGAATGGCTTGGTAACGCAGAGAAACGAGTTGACTGAACGTATACTTCCCATAGATTCTGGGTGAATGACATTCCTAAGTACTAGCGGTGAGAGTGTGCGTAGATTGGTGCCAGTTGTGTCTGATCAGAACTCCGGGGATGGTGAGCGCATGCGTGCATGAGAAGTGAGGGTTGCATCTTGGGAATTTGAGTTCTGATCTGACTGAGCTGTAACAGAATCAAAATGAGGAACAGGGTACAAACACTTGGTATGGTGATAACACTCAATTCTTCGCAAAAAGTGAATGCCTCAAAAGTCCTTTTAAACTGTGGTGTGGCTGTGTGTAAGATTGGATGCAGGTGTGCGTGATTAGAATGAATGAGTGTTCTGGGAATTGCAGTCCATGGCGGCCATATTTGTCGGCCGCAGTGCAGGATGGGAAATGTAGTCACTTGTTTGCTGCGATATGACAGGTTCAGACGGTGTGCACCCTTCAGAAAACTGCAGACAAGACTGTCAGATCCCAGAGAAGATCCATGAACTAGAACATGCAGAAATCACGGCAACATACACTTTCAACATGGAAGCCACCTTGCCCACCTCCAGTAAATGTTGAAGAAAGCTTAAGATGCTCAGAATGTCATATGTTGCAGGATCAAGCCCTCGCTCATCACACCATGCAGAAAAAATCTTCCAATGGGAAGCATAAATCTGTCATGTGGAAAAGCCCTAGCATTAGAGATGGTGTGAATAACCGCAGGGTCACAATGCTACAGAGAAAGATTTAACCCAATGGCCAGACCTAAAGCTGTAGACAAGCTGGATCTGGGTGCCAGCTGGGAGAGGAGGTCTTTCTTGAGGGGAAGCTACCATGGATTGCCTGTCAGTAGTCTCAGTCTCAAAGGAATAAAGGAAATCATGGTCTGGCTGGCCATCGTGGTGCCATTCATGAGACAGTGCATCTCCACTCTTCCAAATCGTAGCCAGATCTCCTGCACTACATCTGGATGAAGCCTCCATTTGCCTGGATGTACTTTGTCCCTGGAAAGAGCATCCGCAGTCTGGTTGCACACTCTTGGAATATGACCTGCCCTCAATGAAGTGAGTCATGGCTAACACCATGTCAGGATCTTGTGAGCAAGCTGTAGAGACCTGCAGGATTTTGTGCCACCCTGATGGTTCAGATGGAACACTGTGGAGGTATTGTTGGACCGAACGAGAACATGGCAGCCTGTCTGGACCGACAGGAAATAGACAGATCTAAGAAAACTGCACATAGTTCCAGCAGGTTGATATGTTCTGTGGCCTGGGTCGGTGTCCAGCGCCCGCAAATACCCCTCTGATTCCATGTTGCCCCCCACCCTGTGAGGGAAGCATCTGTTATAACCAACTCCTGATGAGAGGGAACAACACCCAGGGGCACTCCTGCCCTCAGAAAATCTACCTGTCTCCACCATCTCAACGCACATATGCAACGGTGAGAAATTACAATCAGTCGATGGTAATGTCTGGTGGGATCTAGAGTGGTCTGAGGAGGAGTAAACCCAGAGGAATCACCATTGCAGCTACTGTGAACATCCCTATTAGTCATAGGACCACCTCACACTGCAAAGAGACACCCGGGCAAAACTGTGCCAAAATTGCAGAATGTTCGCCACATGCTCCTGAGCATGTAATACTGGGTGTAACTATACTATAATCTAATTCTTTTTTCTGATAATGCAGTAATGTAACGCATTACATTTAAAATGTATGTAATTTGATTACAGTTACTGATGTCAATAAAATTACTTACTTGCTTTACAAATTTATTGTTAAGAAAACAATATTAAGTAAAATAAAATTTTTAAATAAATCACGTTTTTCCCCGAAGATTTTTTCTTTAGCCCTGAATTCTCCACTTGGAGCGGTTTGTCACTGCGGAACTGGACGTCAATAAAAGAAGACCGTCTGTAATTTTATATCTTCAGCAAATGGAGGCGAAACCAATCAGACGGGGTTTACAGGAAAATACATGGAAACACTTGTGTCTTATTGGCTGACAGCTTTCAATTCTGCCAAACACTCTCAGTCAGTGTGAGGGAAAATGGATATACACCGATTTTTTTTTAACCAGTAAAGGGGAAACTGAAACAGTAACATCCTCTGACGCTGAGCAGGAAAACAAGGTGTGTAAATGTCTATATGACTTTCAGTTTATGTGAACACGATATGAGCAGAGCATAAGGAAAGATAATGTACTTTGCAACTTATACAATGATAGCTTAGCTGTGCCTCCCCTTGGCTAGCAACACCAAACTAGCCCAGTTAGAAAAGTTTTATATTTTATTGGTTTGGTAGTTCTACAAACAGTGACAATACCCAAGGTAAGTGTTATGATAAATCCAACTTTTTCTGATCATGTATGACATGATCAGAAAAAGTTGACTTTCACTGTGTATTTTTGTAGGTTTGATAGGTTTTGAAAGTAACATGAAAATAAAGTAATTAGTAATCTGGTTACTTTTTACATGCAGTAATCATTAAAGTAATCAGATTACAATTTTATAGTAGAAATTAGTAATCTGTAGTGGATTACTTTTTTTGAGTAACTTACCTTAAAACTTACCTTTTTTAGTAACTTGCTCCTGAGACAGGGTGGCAGACATCAGGTAGGAATTCAGGGTCATTCCTATGAATGTGGTGGTCTCTTTTGAAATCAGACAGTTCTTTTTCCCATTCACCAAAAAAAAAACCCAACTTCTGCACATATCTCAAAAGCAGTCTGGAGTCTTGCGCAGACTGCCAATTCATGGGGGTACAAAGAAGCCAGTCATCCAAATAAGGCAGAATACGCATACCTCTCATCCAAAGAGGAGATAGAGCCACGCTCACACAACTTGTGAAGACACGAGGAGCAAGGGGAAAACAGAAAGGTAGCATCTTGAATTGGTAGGCTTGATTCAGGAAACTGAAACGCAGAAACTTTGTGGTGAACAGCAATTCAGACGTGAAAGTATGCATCTTTCAAGTCGACACTTGCAAACCAATCATCTGCTTCTACAGACTGAAGAACATCAGCTGTGCACAGCATTCAAAAAGAAAGGGACTTCAGGAACTAATCCAGATGCCTCAAATCAAGAATTGGGTGGAAACCACCATCCTTCTTTGGAACAAGAAAATATGTTGAATAGTACCCGTCTCCGTGAGAAAGGGGATGAACTTTTTCTATGGCTCCCTTCTCTTACAGTGAATAAATTTCCCAAGAGAGTGCCATAGTCTGAATTGCTTCTCTAACAATCGTAGGAACAATCCTTGGAAATTTGGGAGGCCGGCATCGAATCTGTGGAGTGTATCCCCTGATCGGAGTCATCAAAACCCAGGGGTCTGCTGTGTTGGTCCTCCAGTATTCCAACTGTCCTATAGAAAAATGATAAACTGCTGGCCTGAGTGTCTCAGGCTTTATGTATGCGACTTTTAGTGGTCGTGGGGGGTCGCTGACGGGGTCCTCCTGGCAATGGTCGATGAGGTGGCTGAAAGGCTCTAACATCTTCAGTAACATGAGGTCTTTGAGGGGCCAGTGACTGAGGCGTAGCTTGCCAGTAGAAACGTTGCGGCATAGTGATGTCATAGATAGATGAGGTCTGAACTGCTGGCTTCCTAAAGGTAGGGTAGCACTGCACCTGCATCAGTTGACAAGTGACCTCTGACAGCTTTATCCTCTTTTCCAACAGTTCCAGAACATTAGGACCAAATGTTGGTCTTAATGCTCGGGAACAAATGGAAGATCTCTCAAGGTTTTCTTACAGTCTTCAGGTAGCCAAGCAAACTTGTGGAGCATAAACAAAAGCTTTTAAAGCTTAAACAAAAATTCTGGCAGCGTATTCATGAACCATGATTAGCAAAAACAAGGCTTAGAAAACTGATGAAAGAGAATGCTGTTTATTTGTAGACCATGTTAATTTTTTTGTCACTGAGTGTGCATATTTTTTTTGTTTCTTGAAAAGTTACGTTCAATATTTTTGACACAAATTTAATTTCATACTCTGTAGCATCGAGCCTAAAAACAATTGAGGTGACGTCCTAAAGCCTGATTGCCCACTCCAGGGGGGTTGCAATGCTGGGGTGTCCACCTTCTCTCTGTCTGACAGCTGCGACTGTCCCAGCCACAGAGCCCACTTGCCCATCACTGCCAGTCTAATCCAATGCTGCGACCACAGCTCTGGAACACACCCCTAGATGTTCTCTGGCTGAGATCTGCAATAACACAGCTTTCTTCCCAGAGAGCCAGGTTTGGTGTAACAGTATCCATTTGCCTCCCCATTTCCTCTATGAGCTCCACTTGATAAGCAGTGAGGAAAGACATGGCATTAAGAGCCCTCACTGTCAAGCCTGAAGATCAGTAGATTTTCTGTAAAACCAAGGCTGTTAAGCACTCAGTACGTCCTGGCAACAAAGTTGAGGTGGAAGAAAACGATGCCTTGTGGTTAGGGTGGAGATGATGAGCCACTGACAGCTCAACTGGAGGGGGATTTGACATCCCTAAGTCCTCCATATTGTGGATGTCCAGCTTAGAAAAGCTTGTGAAAAAGGTTTATCCCAAAAAAGTTTCATATCTGAATTGCACACAGGGAATGTGGGAATGAGCTGTGACCAGGGAAGATTTCTCTCCATTCCCTGGCCCACCTGCTGCGACCGCCAAGCAATAGTTTTGCCGCTGCCATCCAGTACATTTCAATAAGGTCAAACTCTGCCTGAACTGGGGAGGGAGACCCCTCCCTTAATGCACTGACTGGCCGATAGAAATTTGTCAGGAGGATCACATCGTCTTCACCCTCCTCGCCTTCCTCATCTAATAGACCACTGAAAAAAAATCTAATGAAAAACATGACAAGGCTTTTTGGACCTTTGTATGTTGGAAAATTGTTTAGAAACAATTTAATTATTTAAATCATATATACTAATATGACTAATAATTTGGTTTACTTTCCATCCATCCATCCATTTTCTATACCGCTTATCCTACAAGGTCATGGGGAACCTGGAGCCTATCCCAGGGAGCATAGGGCAAAAGGTGGGGTACACCCTGGACAGGGTGACAATCCATCACAGGGCAGAATCACATACACATTCACACACTATGGACACTTTGGACACACCAATCAGCCTACCATGCATGTCTTTGGACTGGGGGAGGAAACCCCCCGCAGCATGTGGAGAACATGCAAACTCTGCCCACACAGGGTTGCAGTGGGAATCGAGCCCCCAACCCTGGCGGTCTGAAGTGAACGTGTTAACCTCTAAGCCACCATGCGCCCTACTTCTATTTTTTGAGATATAATGAAACATTGACATATACCTTTCATACAACTTTTAAAAAAAAAATGTGAGAGTATGCCATCTACCGGCCTACAGTTACACTCAGTGCTCAAAGTGAGCCAGTACTCACTGGTACACAGTACTAGCACTTATACATTTTACTCTTTGGCGTACCATGACTTTTTCTTGCATGCCGGCACTTCTCAAAAGCTGCCGGTCCTCTTTTCTGCCTATCTCCATAACAGGTTCTGGGCAATTCATAATTACCCTACATAAACTACATTACCCAGGGGGCACTATGTGGTGCTCACCTGTTCCCGTTCTCTTGACAAGTCTCAATTAATTTTTTTAGGTTTCTTTTTAAAATTCAAGATAAATAATGTTAATGTTCATCTATCGTTATGTAATATAACGTTAATGCTAATCTAAGTAACCTAACAATAATGCTAATTAACATTAATGCCAATCATGTTGACCTGGCTCCAAAGGAGCACAAAGTGAACACGTGAGTCAGACAATGAGTACATTTACATGCACATCAAATTCCGTTTAAAGTCTATATTCTGGTTGCACCCACATTCCGAATATGATGTTTATATGCATACAGGCATCAAAATATTCCTGTATTCTTGCTTGTTGTAAGTATGCCTGAGTTGCCAATCTTAAATAGGTAACTTACAGCTAAGCATCTGTTAACACCCACAATTCGAACTGAGCATGCGCATATATCTCCTTTAATTGGATTATCTGAATAAGGTATTTACATGCAACAAAATTATGATAAACACACACACACATACAGAACATATTAATAACAAAACTAATAAGTATATAGTATTATACAAGTATCATGCAGATATTGCATTATTATATTATTACATTATTACAGTAACATACATATATTATTACATTCTTAAATTATTAATTATTATATAAGTTTTGTTCTATATTATAAAATTAATAGTTTGGCAAGTGGTCGTGAACTTCAGCGATATCTCCTAGTATCTTTTATTCACTGAAGAAATTCAGAAAGTAATACTTAATGATTAGCCATTACTGGCCGACACACACGCCAACATGTAAATAAGGGGAGAACTGGCATTTTTTCCCACTTCAAACACTGGATTGCAAACATTTAATTGCCTTGTATATTAGACAATGTAGGGGAATATATATTGTGTGATAAACTCTATATAAAGTCTACTTTCATGAAAAAATAGTTTTTTAATATTATGATTATACGTGATTAAATATTAGTATTTTTAAAATACACGTATATATAAGTGCAATGGGAAGAGTAATACAACACGTTACTACAAAACACTGCATGAACTAATAAGGAATGTCAACAGCACAAACGTCTTGGCTCTGAAGGTCAGGCAGCAGGACATTCATTTCAATGTGAAACTAATAGTTTTGCTTTGGCAACTTGAATCTTTATACCTAATGCTTTCAAAGCCTCGGCAGTTTCAAGTAGAATGCATCTGCCATGTTTCTTTGCACCTTTTATATAAACGAATTCAGTTTCTACTTATTAATTTAGATTTAGACATCTTCCATGTACAGTATATGTTTTTGGTGCTAGTTCTGTGAAAAATCAAAGGGGAGTATGATTTGTCTGTGCATCAGATTTTGGTACAACAATGGGGTTAAAGGAAAAAACCTTCAGGGCTATATACCTGAATGCGCAATGCCAGGCCTGAATGCGTGATGCCCCTGGACAAAAAGTCAGGCATGGCAAAGGTACAAGCAGAAGAATTTATTTGGAAATTTGCTAAGGTTTAAGTGTAAGTAGCTTATCAGTTTCCAAATACCCATTTGGAGAAGACACAATGCTATCAATGCAAACTCTTTTTTAGGTTTTCTTAATTTTTTTTTTTTACCTTTTGTTCCTTCCATGTTGCCTTTCTCTGTATCCTTATCGTCTGGTACTTCTGCTGGAATGAGCTCTTTCATCTCTACCTTAGTCATATTCTCTCCGTCCATGGTCTCTCACTTTCTGTGCTGATCTTGTTTTGTTTTCTTGACCAAACCCCTTACTGTCCGAAGGCAGAAAAAAAAGACTTACATAACAGAGACTTATATAACTTATATAATCAGGGGCAGACCTGGCACAAGGCACGTAGAATTTCCTGAAATGTATTCTTGGCATGGTTTCACCGATTTTTTGAAGAATCCCCCTGAGATGCTTTTTAAACAGTATTAAAGGACCTCCCACTTATGCTGGACACTTGTTGACTGCTTTTCAGAATATTTTGCTCCAAGTCATCCCTTTAAAAATATTTTTTTGTAAATAAAATGATAGTTTTCTAATGAAAGAAATGAATATGTTGGCATAATTATATCTTTGTCTACAACACCGATTTCAAACATTCAACCATACACTTTCAGATCAAAAGGTTTTGAAGATCATGAGAAACATTTTATTCTCCAAGTGTCTCCAAACATTTGACTGGTAGTTTTTTATATTCTATTAGTTCACGCTCATCCCATGTCTTGCTGTCTTCACACTTCCTCATAATACATTTATACTAACACGCCATTAACACAACACAGCCACCTCTCTCTTTATTTCATGACTTTTGTCAGCTATTGTCAGTACTTCTTCTAAAAAACAAAGTTTCCGAATTGCACTGTTTAGTCTGGCAAGGATTACTGTAACACAATGTGGTGTCCTAGGGTGCCCTAAATATCAATTTGTCAACAGGGTCATATATTTAATGAGTCTTTATTGGTCACATATACATTAGAGCACAGTCAAATTCTTTTCTTCGCATACCCCAGCATGCCAGGAAGCTGGGGTCAGAGCGCAGGGTCAGTCATGATACAGTGCCCCTGGAGCAGAGAGGGTTAAGGGCCTTGCTCAAGGACCCAACAGTGGCAGCTTGGCAGTGCTGGGGCTTGAACTCCCGTCCTTCCGATCAGTAACCCAGAACATTAACCACCAAGCCACTTAAAAATTAAATCTGTCTCGATTTCCCCTCGAGCTAGTGCTGTAGCATGCAGCGTGCTCAGAAACCCGAAGCGCGAGCTCGTGGATGGCATCCATTTGCCTGAGCCTCATGGATGCCTCATTGACCCTCATTAAGAACGCGAGCTCGTTACGAACGCGAGCTCATTACAAACACACGCTTTTAGGTCTTCAGTGACAATGACTTTGTTTACTTTCGACACATGCTTTTGTTATGGTTTATGTCCTGTATTGTCATTGGTTGTTTCCCTGTATGTGTCACCATTGTTTTCATCTGTCTTGTGTTTCACCCAAATTATGTTTGTCATTTAAACCCTTCGTGTCTCTTTGCACTTGGCCAAGTGTTAAGCGTTATCACCATACCAAGCGTTTGTACCCTGTTCCTCGTTTTAATTCATGTTCTTTGATCTTATTTCTGATTTCTTGTTCTTGATTCTTGCCTTGCCTTGTTTATGCCTGTTTGCTGATCGCCTGACCCACTGCCTGTTTTTGACCACGTTACTGTCTTATGATTTGGATTTGTCTACCTGTCTCTCTTTATTAAAAGCTCTCATCTGCACTTGCATCCGTCCTAGTCTTCATTACGTGAAATATGTGACAAAATCCTCAAAGTTGTAAAAAGTATATTAATTTTTATAGTCTGTGTGTGTGTGTTTCTCTCTCTCTCTCTCTCTCTCTCTCTGTCTCTCTCTCGATTGTATATATAAAATATGTTTACATCTCTTCCAGTAAATAATATATAGAGAAAATATCACAAATATTTTTAAAGGGCTAGTCGTTATCTTAATCAACTGGTGCCCCCAGTTGGCTGGTGCCCACTCATCCAATCCCATATATGTCAAGTTTCGAATTAGACACAAACTCCATAACAGGAAGCTTTCAAAGTTTAAAGAGGCAGAAACATAACCAACATATGTAGGCTCCCTCTGTCCTGAGTAAAAATGTTGTTGCAAAATGCTGTACATTTGATTTCTAAAACAAATTGAAAATATTGTGTATATTTATGATTGTTGGCAACCGTTGTATGATGAATTGTTGAAAATGTACAAAATAAAATTTGTTGAAGGATTACCAAAGACTCTGAATGATGATGCTCTGTTTCCGGCCAACCCGGTTAATTTGTTAATCCTCGATGATCTAAAGAAAGAGCCCAGCGGGAGCAACGAAGTGGAGAAGGTCTTTACCCAATTTGTACATCATAGAAAACACAAACTATCTAATGTTGTTTAAAGATCCCCGAGATGCTAATCAAGTCAGTGTTCTAAGAAGACAAATGTATCCCGGCAACACAAAATTTTTTATGGAATGTTATCAAGACGCAACCAGCAAGCCTTTCGGGTATCTGCTGATTGATTATAAAACAAAAACACCTGAACACTATCGGCTCAGAACAGATTTACTTGCGCCACACCCTGTGGTATATCTCCAGAAAAGAAGATAGCGAAATGTCTGCCAGACTTTGTAGAAACCTGCCGCTTTTAAAAATATTATTAAAAGCATCACCCAAACAAAGCCGGATTATTTTACAAACTGCCACAGACGAGCTCATTGCGACATTGTGTGAAGTAGCTCTTAATGTTCTCTACGGTAATATACCTCTCACATCTCAACAATACCAGAAGCTCAGAAAAAGGAAAAGCGTAATCAAATTTGTAGCGGATAAGACTGTTGGTGTTAAAAGAAAGAGACGTGTAATAAATCAACAGGGGGGGGGGGTTTCTTCTACCGCTCTTCAGCGTGGCTATTCCTTTCATCTCCAGCCTGATTGCATCTAGATAACAGAGGTAATGGAGTACGCAGAGAAAATGTTTTTAGTCCCGCAGCACCAGTTGGACAAACTACAGCCCGGGACAGCACGCGAATCTATTCAGCAAATCGTGGAGAATGATTTGGACATAGCTATAAGAAATATCTTACATCGCTCTGACTTGGACAGTTATGAAAAAGCGAAGCTGTACACAAACGTTTTACAGCACTTTTTAACAGTCGCTAGACAAGGGGACCGTGAAAACAGTACATTAACATTGACACCTATGCAGACTGAGCATCCTGAACAAGAAAAGCCGTCTGCGCCGCCCGGCGTAAACAACCACGACGCTTTAGATAACGTAGCGGCGGATATTTTGAAGAAAATTCCGCAGAGGAGTGTAAAAAAACGCTCGCTACATTTTAGATAAAATGTCTAAAATGAAAGATGTCACATCTTGGGACGATTCAGGAGAGTTTGTGTTTAACGGTAGAACTATTCCTGGCTCACATATGCTCGATTTAGTTAAAGGCATCACGGCTCCGCAAAAGATTTCTGATGCCCGAAGACCTGTCGGTTGGCTCGAATTTCTGGAGGCTTTTGCTACTTTAAACATACCATACTCAACTGTGCCAAACCATTCTGTCAGACACGCATTTAACTCTTTCAAAACTAAATCGACTTCGCCTATAACCAACTCGTCTAAGAAGCGTAAAAAACAGAAAATACTTCTTGACCCGAGGCAGTGGCTACGTTTTTAATTCACGAGTTTTCTATTCTTTATGATCTTGTTATTATCTGTATTGCTGTATGTGGTGTATGTATAATAATAATAATAATAATAATAATAATAATAATAATAATAATAATGAGTCAGAAAAAGAAGAAATCTCTTTTCTTTGTTTTTATTGAAAAAATGTAGTGTTAGACATTAACATTTCACCTGTCTGGACCCAACGAATACATCTGAAAACATTTTCATTACAAAGACCTTTTTTTAGTTTTGGTTTTTTCATAAATGCTGACACCATCTTGTCATTTTTAATAAAATCGCCAGTATACATCTTCAACACGGTTTATCACTCTAGAATTGCGGTTTAGAAAGTTTTTGATATTCTGTGGAAAACGATTGTCATCTAGTTTATTACCAAAGCTGTCAAAAAAACAACCCACGCTGACCTCGTTTATGTAGATGGCTAGCCAGTGTTTACCCGGGAGTCCTGAAGGATGCGTGTTGATTATCACCATGGATGGTAATTTTCTTAAGGGGGCTTTTGGTAGGTGGTCACACGGTAGTATGCCGAGAAAATGGGTATTACACGAGATCTTATCCATTATAGCCGTAAACTGGATGTTGTCCATTTTGCCTATTAATAGTAATCAACCAGGATCTGTCTGCGATTTGACACTTCGATCATACTGTCAAATATGGCATAAACAATTAAGTTGATCGCTCGGGGTAGAGGTTGTCTAAAACCTGCTTCTAGCCTAATGTTCCCAGACTTGATAAGCGACACGTGTCGACTGCAGTCTTCGTCCGGCGTGAGATTAAACGCATAAAGGGTATACCCATGCAGAAAATCCTCCCAATCAATAGCTAGAGGTTGATTTTTAAGATGCTTTCCAGAAGCCAGCGCTAACTGGTAAAATTCGCGTACCGCAGAGCCACATCCATATTCAGGCTGCAGGTTTAGCGGGGTGCTGTTGGCCGTCCAGATAAACTGCCAAAAATTCTAGGTCTTAGTTTTTAAAGGCGAACGGATTTTTATTATACGAGCCTGTAAACGCATCATTATCAACCATAGCCAGGACAACGGATTTTGGTAGAGTTCCTAAGAACAAGTTTTCTTGATTACAAACACGTGAGCCTACAGGGATTGAGAAGTTTTTCACACACACCCTGTCCATGGGGTATTTGGCTGGCGTCGAGAGCAATGCTTGCGCGTGCCCCAATCTCACACCTGGTGATACCGACACTTTTTTCACAAACAGTGAAGCTGTTTAGTTTATAGGCCACAGCGTCGCTCCTCATCAAACAGAATTCATCTTTCGCCCTCGTCATGCGAATTTTAATGTACACGCCGTTAAGCATTAGTTTTTCTTGAAAGAATATGTCACTTTGAATGGGGGCCAGTAGTTCAACAACGTTGCTGGCGTTGGTAAATGCAGCTCGTTTGGTCAAACCCCTATTACCACCATGTCCATGTGACCGGCAGTGTCTTTGTAAAAGAGCCCCGCTGAGAACAGCGTTTCAAGAGCGTCTTTACCATAATTGGTGAGACACTCTATCATGCATCGATAAGGATATGTGTTGGAACTTTGTGATATGAGACGGTCTCCAAGCGACACGTCCACTTGTGAAAATATCGTAGATCCGGCATAGTTAATAAGTCCCACTGGGGCTCCATCTGCTATGTCTGTGCCGTCTGCATTAGTGATTTTGAGACGCAGAAAACAGGGTGCTGTTAAGGTCCACATAATCCTCTCCAGTCCCCTCTATAAAAAAAAAAACTCCAGAGCCGATGTTTCTGATATTGCTGACAACGGTGGTACTTCTGTATATGTATTTTTTTCAATAACGGTTTGTGTTAATGGTACTGTGAATAGGTCCAGCTCGGTTTTTAAGCATTCTTCTGACATATTGTGTAGTAAAGACATGGTCTGAAATATCGTTTTAACACAGGTCTTTGGTCTTTCTGCTGTAGAGCTGGTTGGTGTCTTCCTGTGCTTGCGTTTTACAACTGACGATTTCTTGGTGTTATGTTTTCTTTTCTTCATCGTTTGGCCACTCCTCCGAGCCCCTGGCGGTTTAGATGCTCTTCTGCGAGCCATCACCATTAGTCCGGATCCATCCAGAGTGTTATTATTGTTGTTATTATTAAACGTATGCAATAATACATTGATAACAACATCGCTTAGTATGTTTTTTGCTGCTGATTTAAGATGTGGTTTGGCTATGCTAAAACCGCGTTTTAGCAAAGGAATGGCCATTCTAAAGAGACCTCTAAACACACCCCCTAACCCGGCTCCGTACATAACTCCGCCCCCTGCATAACCGGGGAGCCCATTCCCCGCTTGATTCTGGTCATATTGGACATAACGCAGAGGGTCTGTGTGTTGATTGTTGAAATATGACATTATTATTATTATTATTTTAAACAAATTGTCTCATAGGCCTAAAATGCAGCTTGGCACACACCTTCCCGTAACTGAAGCGCACGTCTCGATTTTGATCGTCTTTCACCTGTATGGTTATCTCACTGACGGACGATTTATTAACCGATACGTAGTGTGGTTTGTCGTAGCTAACACTAACATTCTTGTGATTCTCCCCCTCTATATGTACACATCTCAGTAGCGGCACGTAGAAATCCCCCACGGTCTGGTATTCTATGATATCGGTATAAATATACATACTGTAAAACCCCGCATTAATGTCAGCCTGAAAAGGCGCATAATTCATGCCAGATCTTTCAACAGCATGGTCCGTAGTTTCAATAGCAACTCCCGGTTTTAATCCTAAAATATTGGCCACCTTTCCATAAAATGTCAGCGATGTCTTCGGAGGGCCTTTGAGAAAAAAATTATTTTTAACATGGTCATACCCGAGACTCGCACGTTGTGTCAGAGTCGCGTTGATCTCCCTGATCAAAAAAACGACGTCGTCATAATATCCAGTCTTTAACCTGTAAAATGCGTTTGATATACTGCCTTCAATATTATATTCGGTGACCCGATTCTCAGTCTTCGTTGTTTCACCATAGTTGAAAATGAACGTAGCATTTTCCTCATTAAATGTGTACCACGACAGCAGATATTCAAATCGATTAACCCGACTTGCCAGTCTCCTTTTAGATTGATAGTTTTCGATAATCGAGTTGTATAACACGATATACTATTTTCCTGACAAACAGTCCTTGAGGCATTACAGGGAAGCGTTACATAAAAACCACCAGCAGTCATGGTTGGTTTTTTACATGAATGTGTGCCATCTACGAGGTTTCGTCTGTTTTTATGGGATTCTGTACATCGACCAATTCTTTCTGGTCGATCCACGATGCGAATTTTGAGGGCCATCCGAGCCATCTAACCAAAACCATTGTTTTTCGACCTTGTTTCTTCTTGTCTAAAATTTTTTCCACTTTAAATGTTTTGTTTTTGTTCACAAATATTTTTTGTAATTCCTCTTCATAAAAAACACCATCGATGACATCGCCGTCATAATCCCACAACCTATAGACGGGACGTTCGCGTGATATGCATTCTGTTATAGTGAAGAACTCGTGTGTGTAGTTTTCTTTATAACCTTTTGTGAACGGACCTCTTACTTTAGAAATTCTAACAATGTCGCCAACTTTACATTTAAATTCAGGGGTTACACCGGGGCGTCTTTAGATCCATATAGGTTTTTATACACGGCAGATTCATTTTCTTTGGACACATCTATAGGTCTCATCTTAATGCTCCTGTGATAGCTGGCATTGTATCCGTCCGTGATGTCTTGTAGAATATCAATATAGCGTTTGGAGTTTGTAGCAGTTAAATATCTCCACATCCTCCCTTTTAAGGTTCTATTAAACCGCTCGACGATGCACGCTTTTAAATCGGTGGCTGTTGCAAAATGTTGTTTGTTGTACTTTTTTGTCATGCTTTGAAAATGTTTATTTAAAAAATTATTTCCCATTATCTGTCTGTAGTTTACGGGGCACCCTGCCCTCATCCAGTATAGATTGGAAAGCTTTAGACACCTGGACGCCGGATTTATTTTTTAAAACACGAGCCCACGCATATTTACTAAACATGTCTATGCACGTCAACAGAAAATTAACGTTGTCGTTTTCCTTGGCGTATGCAGACATATCGACCAGATCTGCCTGAAACTGCATATCAATACCATAAACAAAAACACGATTTCTTTTGTATTTTAGCGGTGCCGTTCTGTGTAGCGTGTAAGCATCCTCGCCGGCAAGCCAATCCGAAACTTGTTTATCCGTTAAACGAACCCCTGTTTCTTTTCAAACACTGTCTTTTAAACGTTTTTTTTTTTTTTTTTTTACCACCAAAAGACCCCGCATTTGAAGGTGTGTAATAGACTTTTTTTCAGGTCTGCTGTCCTGTCTCCTGACATGTCGACACTTTAACAAGCACAAAAGAATAACACAGATGGCCTTAAACGTCTTGGTATTTATTTCAGTAAAAGATCATAAACGTTATCATACATCATCATTGAGGGAGTGTAGGAATTTTATACACATCACAGTGTTTTTGTCAACCACATACGCTATAAATGCGTCGATTATTTCACAGACATCTGTCTGGTCATTTCTCGACAGCAGAATTTCACACACATCATACACATATGTACACATACATAAAATGTCTGCAATTCTAATACGTCTGCCACATTCAGTCACAAGATCTAGTATTTTTGTGATAGAAACCAAAATCGGTTCGCATGCGTTAATACACATATGTACCCAAGCAGTCCAATCACACACCGTACCTCGCACAAGACACATCTGATTCACGAGATTTGTTAGACGTCTCGGGTCAACATCGCATCCGTTTACAGCTACGGATACACCAACACAGTCCGTAAGGCATTTGTACAACAGACTGGACATCTCACACCCAATACGGCGTTTAAGCAGACTCTTTGCTAATCCTGTAGCGCTGCACACATCCCCCATCTCAAACGGTTGGTATGACCCCCTTCCAGCTGTCCACGGCGTCGTAGACGATCTGCTCGCTGCTGACATCCACAAGTTTCTCTCTGCCCTCGTTAAGCCTTTGCACGATGTACACATCGTCCCGCAGCTCGTGTAGAACGGCATTCACCGATCCTTGAATTCTCTGAGGGTTAACCCTCAAACCAAACCGACTCAAGGCTTGAGATGAAATGTTTAAGCCCAGGCTTGAGCAGATCACGCGAGAGTTCCTCAAAGTATTTGTCAAAGAAATACGCGTCAGGTTCGAAGAGACAAGAGTGTCTAAACTGACTCGGATGATCCACTTCGCACCCCAAACAGAGATCTTTCAGTTTTTTATTGATAACATGCGCCAGAAGGACCACGACTGTCGCTTTTAGAATCTTGAACGCGTCAGATCGAATACAGCCGTCTGTGTCATCAACACCGATGTAGGCAGAGGCGCCAGTTAAAGAGCCGCTGATTCCGTACGGAGTTGTGACGAAATTTAGGTTATGATATCCTAATTCCTTGCAGAAATTATCCAACTACTTGTTGTCGTATGTTTGCGAAGTGGCTTCTAGCGTTGTCGCGTTGTCGTCAGGCAGAGCCGGCGCTGTCTCCGGGGTGTTGCTGTAGCAGGCGTATGTAGAATCTTGAGACATCTTCGTAATATGTGTTTGACTGTGACACAGGCCACCCCGTTTTAATCATCACAGCATGAGGGTGGTCTTAAGAGAGGATCTCCGGCTTGGTAACGCCCTGCGCGGGGTTAAACGACAGCTCCTTTACAACCTCATCACCGACACGAAGAATTTTTGACAAACTAATACATTGTTGTTTTTTTCTTGGAGCAAAAGTTAACTCCTCAATCTTTTCATCAGCACCTCCTATAGATGTGATGCAGAACCGTCTTCTAGAGATATTAAGAGTTAGCGGTGTAGCTATTGCAGCAGTTAGTTGCAGACTGTCTTCTGTGTTTAACCATAACGTCTTAACAAGCTATTTAAAGACCCATTAAAAAACCGATAGACACTCATTATCATAAACAATCTGTAGGATCACACCACGACCCCCGTCATAAAAAAAACTCTTTGGTCAGGAAGAAACAAAGGGCCAAACAAAGGGCACTCCTAGAGAAACGCAGGCCTGACAAGGACGAGGCCATAAATTAACCCTCTAGTTCTACCGCCGTGATTGACATTTTTACAGAACGTACTGGCTAGGATGAAAACACCCGTATGGGTGTGTTTAGAGACAGAGAGAGAGAGAGAGAGAGAGAGAGAGAGAGATGCCTGTCTGAAAACACGTATGTGTGGGCGGGGTTTAGCGAGAGTGAGGTGTCTCAGTTTAACTTCATTACTGCTTAACACAGCGACTTGAAGACATCTCTGCAAAAAAAACTTATCTCCTAGTTTAAACATCTTTTAACCAGCACTTTAACATTTTTACCTCGTAAGGATCTTTGTTTAGAAGTCATGTAATATGCGCTATTCTTTTTAAACAGCTCATTTAACCATTTTTACCTCCTAAAGTTTTTATGTGTTTTTTTTGGAAGCCTAGTAATACGGATTCTTTTTAAACAGCTCTTTTAATCATTTTTACATCCTAAAGGTTTGTGTTTAGAATGTATGTAATACAAACGATTATTTTAAACAGATTCTTTTTTTTTAAATAGACGCTCTATCTCCTAAACTTTTTATTCAAATGTAAACCGGGATCCCTAAAAACATAATCAACAATTGTTTTCATTTATTTCACAAAACAAATATTCTACTCATATATGTACACATTCAAACATCATGCTTTTCTAACAGTGTGTTTACACAAACGAAATGACGCCACACAGTAACACAAACACATCCCCATATTAAAAACATTATTTCTTTTCAGACGTATTTCACCCCACCAAAAACCAATCTCATGAACATAAACACCTTTTGTTGGGAGGAGGGCTATTCCCCCCACACACACCTCTCCACAACACCCCCAGACACAAAGGAGCCAGATTGACCAGCTGATACACGCCATAGGGTTACCCCCCTCACCACCCCTATAGACCTGACAGTCAGGGATGCACAGAGGGTCATAAATTATCAAACACACTACTTTGATTGACAGTTTGACAGAAAGTGTATGATATAACTACTTAGCACTTGTGAGCTCCTCCACCACTGTTTTATATGAACAGCAAACAGAAGAGAGCCCCAGGTTTATATCCTGAAAATTCTCACATGGTTGATACTGGATCATATGAACTATTTATATCAGTTCAAGTTCATGTGGTTGAGTGAAACTGCCCTCTTAGGATTTTCCACACATAAACTAAACTCTGTAATAAACAGCACTGTAAATGAATCCAGAAATTGTATGACATTTTCAAAAATATGTCTTCACAGCCAAGTCTAGTCGATCTTGTTGCTAGTTGTTATGCCTCAAATACCCATAAAATATACTTCAGACTATTTCAGACATTTGACCCTGTCCACCACCTAGTGGCAGAGGCAAAACATCATCTTAACCTGCAATTTCCCCATCTGAACTCTAAATCAGTGGACTGTATACATGACTATCTATCCACACCAGCGATGTACCCCATTATGCTCTTCACCATGTCTGAGCTGACGGTGGGAATGACTGATTAGTCTGTGGACCACACTATTGTGCATGTGGTCTTCTTCAGTGTGGTGTCTCATCTCCTCCTCAGCCTCCTTAGGGCTATGATGAGTGACACACGGTGACACAGGAGATGAACAGGTAAGTATAAACGTAAAAATAAAATAAAAAAATAAAAAAAATAAAAAACCTAGAAATGGCAAAACTAAACCGAATGTAAAATTAGACAACGATTTGTGGCACTGAATGTAGTTTACTGTGTCATTTTGAATGATCGCTTAGTTTACTGTGGGTTCTGTGTATGTGTTAGCCACCTCTTTGATTCAGGAACATCAGCTGCTGTGGTGTTTGTAACCAAGGCTGGGTATGTGTGGTTTGCACTATGGCCTGGGAGACCGCTGGTATCTCTGGTAAGGAACACAAGTATGATGGCCAATAATATTATAATCATGACCATATTTATCACCATCATGATATTACCATATAAATCATAGTTTAAACCCTCATTTAACACTGTTTTTATTTCAGAGTGGAGGACTGCAATGACTAGATTATGCAGAAGATCAGACAGTATGTTGTGTTCACAAAATATGATGACGCAGACAAGAAAGAGGGAAGTGAGAGAAACGACCAAGGCCCAAGACCCAGCAGATATGAAAAGCATGCAAGATATTGAAGTGCTTTGCTGGCAGATTACATGCCACAGCCTTCTCATTTTAGACACAAAGAACATAGAGCATTCACATGCTCAAGAGATGAAACCTGTTTGAGAGATGAAAAATGTTGGAAGTATATTGATTCTGTACAACTTCATGTCCTTATGTTATTGAGAGAATACTTTGTGGTGAAAAATTAGAAATTTTATTCTTTTTTAAATTGAATCACTGAAGAAAAAAAAAACATCATCTCACTACTTATTTTAAAGTCAGCTACATATCAGTATATTTATAATATATTTTAAAATACATTCTGCAAAGTTATTTTAAAAAATAGTGCAAAAGTATCAGTGCATTTAAAAGCATTACAATTTAAGAGTAATATAAGCACAGAGTCACTTTCAATGAATACACTTGTATTCTCATTTCCTCAGTCTTGTAAAATACATAGCATGTCTACTTGATTGTGCATCACAGAACAGGATTGTTTCATGTACTGATTCTGTATTTATTACCATTTATGAACTGCATTTGTAAAAGTTATGTTAAAGAGTAAAATGATGATATTAAAGGCAAATGTAACCGATGTATGTGATGGTTAAGGTTGATCATTCTCCACTTTTAATCTCTCTTGCAGATGTACTGTGACAACACCCCACAGCGGTTTGAAATCCAGTTGTTCATTTGTGACCTCTCTGCCTTTATCAGTGCACAGAAGCCTGGAGAGTTTGGTTGTGGCTGGCCAGGGGCCCAGTAGCTGCCAATAAAAAAAAAATAAAAAAAACTTGTTTAGTTACACATACACTGACTGGCCACTTTAATAGGAATACCTGTACCCTGCCTCTTTATAAAATTATCTAATGACCCAATCATGTGGCAGCAGCACAATGCATAATCCACAAAAGAAGAGCTTCAGTTAAACTGTCCAAAAAGTCAGAAACTGCTGATCTTCTGGGACTCTCACACACACAACTAGAGTTTACACAAAATTCAGTGAGCAGCAGAGACGGCAGAAGCGTCTTGCTGATTAGAGAGGTCAGAAGTGAATTTTCTTCCCCTTTCTATATTTATATTTAATTCATGATTTATATACATACAGGTCTTTATTTTGTACAATTCTATGAAAACACATTGGCAAGTCTATTGATTTATTAACAGTGTATTTACTAAACTAGTTGCCTTTAAGTGGCAAAGACAAAACTGCACGTCACAGACAGTGGGTTAACTACACTCACTGAACACTTTATTAGGAATACCTGTACACCTACTTATTGATGCAATTATCTAATCAGCCAATCATGTGGGAGCAGTGCAATGCATAAAATCATGCAGACACGGGTCAGCAGCTTCAGGTAATGTTCACATCAACCATCAGAATAGGGGGGAAAATGTAATCTCACTGATTTCTGGTGCTAGATGGGCTGGTTTCTATAACTGCGCATCTCCTAGGATTTTCATGCACAACCGTCTCTAGAGTTTACTCAGAATGGTGCAATAAAGAAAAAACATCCAGTGAGCAGCAGTTCTGTGGACGGAAACGCCTTGTTGATGAGAGAGATCGACAGACAATGGACAGACTGGTTTGAACTGACAGAAAGGGTACAGTAACTCAGATAAGCACTCTGTACAATTGTGGTGAGCAGAAAAATCTCTCAAATTGCACAAACATGTTGAACCTTGAGGTGGATAGGCCACAACAGCAGAACAGCATGTTGGGTTCCACTTTTGTCAGCCAAGAACAGAAAGCTGAGGCTGCAGTGGGCGCCGGCTACTTCCAGCATGATAATGCACCATGTCACAATGTGACAATGAACTCAAATGTTCTTCAGTGGGCTGAACACAAATGAACACCTTTGGGATGTGGTAGAACAGGAGATTTGCAGCCTGAAAGTGCACCTGAAAAATCAGAAATTGCATGATGTAATCATGTCAACATGGTTTTGAGAGCAAAGAGAGGCCCTACCTATTATTTATAGTTTTCCTAATGAAGTGCTCAATGACCCTAAAGCTTGATGTTTTTATCTTGCTAGAAGAAAAGACCATTTTAAAGTATGTTGAAAAAAGAACAATATCTCCAACACATTAAACACTGCACTAAATATCTGACCAGGCCTTTTTCTTTACACAGCACATAACGCATTGAACAAAAGAGATTCCAAAATGAATTTTTTGTGATATGTCAATCTGGAAAGGGTTACAAAGCCATTTCTAAGGCTCTGTTACTCCACCAAACCACAGTGCGAGCCATTATCATGGAATGAAAAAAATTTGGAACAGTGCTGAATCTTTCCAGTAGTACTAGCAAGTACTAAAAATTCTTACAAAATTCCCCCAAGAGTGCAATAATGACTCATCCAGGAAGCAACAAAAACTCAGACAAATATTTAAGGACCTGCAGGCCTCACTCACCTCAGATAGCATCCGTATTCACACTTTCACCATTAGAAAAAGACTGGGCGAGAAATGGTATACATGGGAGAGTTGCATCGTAAAATCCATTGCTAAGTAAGAGGAACATAAAGCCTCATCTCACATGTGCCAAAAAACATCTTGACCCCCAAGACTTTTTGGATAATGTTGTGTGAACTGATTACTCAAATGTGGAACTTTTGCAAGACATGGGTCCCATTACATGGCATAAAGCTAGCACAACATTCCACAATAAGAACATGATACTAACAGTCAAACAAGGTTGTGGGAGTGTGATGGTGTGGGGATACACAACAGCAAGTCCAGCCCTTACTGGCTCAAAAGAAAGAAAATTAAGGTTTTAGAGGTGGAGGCGGCTACAAGTGCAGATAAGAGCTTTATTGAAGAGAGGCAGACAAATCCAAAACGTGAGACATAGGTGTGATCAAACAGGCAAATATTCAGGCGATCGGCAAACAGGTATAAACAAGGCAAAATAGAATCAAAAAACAAGGACAAGAACAGGATCAAAAATATGGCACAGAAACAAAGAACGAAAGGCTTGGCATGGTGATAACACCAAATATTTCACATCAAACAAAGAACCACAAGGGGTTTAAATACCAAATGAAATCAAGGGTGAAGCACAAAACAGGTGAGACTACTGATGGACAACTAATGACAATACAGGCGGAGACAGGACAGAAATCATAACAAATGCACATGTCAAAAGTAAGCAAAGTCAATGTCACTGAAACCCGGAAGCATGCGTGCTACAGCGCTAACGTGAGGAGAAATCATGACAGGAGTGGCCGAGTCAATGTCCTGACTTGAGTCCCATTGAGATGCTGTGGGAGGACCTTAAACACACACTACATGTTCGAAACACCTCAAATGTGGCTGAATTAAAGCAATTCTACAATGAAGAATGGGCCAAAATTCCTCCACAGTGATGTGAAAGACTGATCTCCAGTTATCAGAAGTGTTTGGACGCAGTTGCTACTGCTAAAGGTGGAACAACCAGATATTAAGTTTAGGAGGCAATGACTTTTCCACATGGTTGATAGACAATATATTTCCAAACGCAAGTGAACATCTGAACATCACACCCAAACTTGAGCCTTCCCCAAACTGTTGCCACAAAATAGGAGCCACACAATCAGGATGTCTTTGTTTGGTGTAGCACCAAGATTTCGCTATACTGGAATTAAAGGTCTCCAAACCTGTTCCGGCATGACAATGCCCCTGTGCACAAAGCAAGATCCATGAAGACATTGCTTGCCAAGGCTGGTGTGGAAGAACTCAAGTCGCTTGCTCAGGGCCCTGACCTCAAACTCACTGAACACTTTTGGGATGAATTGTGGATTGAAACTTGGGATGAAACATTGAAACATGGTCTGTGCCCCAGGCCTCCTCACTTGACATTAGTGCCTGACTTCATTAATGCTTTTATTGCTGAATGAGCACACATTCCTACAGCCACGTTACACCTGATCATCACACTCATGTTACATCATCCTATTCCAGAGTTAGTCCACCTTTGCTGTTATAATAACCTCTGCTCTTCTGGGAAGGCTTTCCACTAGATTTTGCAGCAGAGAGTTGTGTTCATTCAGCCACAAGAGCATTAGTGAGGTCAGGCACTGATGTCAAGTGAGGAAGCCTTCGGGCGGAGTTATATATATATATATATATATGTACGTACATGTTTGGGCCTCTTAGTTCCAATGAAGGGAAACTAATGCTACAGCATACAAATACATTCTATACAATTGTGTTTTTCCAATTTTGTGGCAAGTTTGGGGAAGAACTACATATGGGGTCATGGTCAGGTATCCACAAACTTTTGGTCATATAGTGTACATCATGCCAAAAACAGAGAGAGAAAGAGAAAGAAATTGGGACCTGCATTCAGAGGTTAGAGGAAGAGACAAAAGATGGCTGAGGCTGTGTTAGACCTTAGACTTCCAAGCATCTAAAATGGAAAGCATTTTGACATGCATTTTTTTAATATAATAAAGGAAAGTTTCTGAAAAAAAGAAGGTTTATGACGTGTTTATGTACGAGATTATAGTTCTGTTTGTTGAGTGTAATTTATTATGTTGATATTTCTGTATCATTATTGAGTTATTGCATTACTGTGATATAAGTAGATCAGTGAAAAGACAAATAGAATACTCAATGCTGCCCATCTGTTGTTATGCACATTTTGTGAACCCCACTAACCACTAACTACTCCCTACATCAGTGTAATGGGACTACTATACGACCAACAATGACCATGTGTTATCCTGGGTGGTGGATCATTCTCAGCACAGCAGTCACACTGACTGTAGTGGATGTTGGACAGGCAAGCAGCTTTGCTTGTAATGAATGTAAATGAATAATGTAATGCTGATTTAAGAAACACTCCACCCACCAAAACTATCCAGAAAACAACAATCCGGTGATGAGAAACTAAGCACTGATGACTCACCTCTTGGTTGGTGCAGTATTGTTAATCCACATCCATTGCTTTTCTGAATAATGGAGCCCAATCCAGTATAGCACGCTCCTTATCTCAGTTAGACGTTTCTATAGTAATAAAGACAGAATTAGTAGCAGTAAGATATTCACCTTTATCCTATCACAGCAGAGTGCTTTAATAGTGACGTCTGTTTCAGTTTGCCTGATTGATTGATTGATTGATTGATTGCTTAACCTGCAATCCTTCATTGTCAATGATAGCCAGCTCTCCGCCTCGTTTCTGACAGTCCTCCCTGCTCTGCTGCCAGGTTAGACGCGTCCTAGCTATGAAGTAGCAGGAGTTCTCAAACTTCAACCAGCCCTTCTCACACACAGTGCACCGATACCCTACAGAGAAACAGCAGGTTTAAATATGCAGCTCACAAGTTACAAAAATAAACATAAAGAATTCACACCAATAATAAAATAGGATAAGGGAGCATCATATAACATTATAAAGAAATGACTAAAAGTGAAGAGCATTTAGGGTAATTGTGAATGTTAGGAAGTGATTGTGTTTTACCTTGGTTTAGGGGGTAATTAGGCATTGTCTGCACTTGGGCGTAATTGGACATTGTCTGCACTTCAGCAGCGAGATCTGCACACTTCTGGCTGGACTGAACTTCATTTACTGAGGTTTTCACATCAAGAGAACAGATTGTACAACAATATATCAATTTTCTATTTTAGACAGAAAATTAATGATTTATACCTACATATCCAAGGCAGCTTCTGTCTACATGCTACAGAAACAAGTGATATTACAGAAAATCCTAACAAATGTTATGTTTATCAAGATATTTGATGTCAATACAGAATAGTCAGCCAGAATATATGACTAGTTTTTGCCACACCACAGTTCATCAAACAGTGGAGAAGTCAACAGCCAATATACAAAATGCATCCCTGATATATTCACAGTGAAGTTATTTTGTACCTGACAGGCCAATGAAAATCTTGCACTGCAAATACAAAAATTTTAATGCGCTTTATTTTAGTTTAAATTTAGAACATCCCTAGAGTAAAAAATAATTCGTTATCCAATGGAATCTTATTGGGTTTCTTCTTAAAATCAGAAGAAATTTTCTCCATCATATTCAGTGCTGTACAATGGTGTTTCATTTGTGCGCCATCTAGTGACAAGACCAAAAATGAACAAAAAACAGCATTAGGAGGTGCAAAATGGCAAATAACACTGGTCAACAAATCTTTTGCTACCTGAAAAGCTTTGGGCTACTGAGCCAGAAAATCACCCTGACATTTTCCTGTTACATATCTTCTTTTTTTTTTTGATCACATAATAATGAGTCTTTATTGGTCAAATATACATATGCACAGTGAAATCATTTTTTTTCACATACCCCACACGTCAGGAAGGTGGGGTCAGAGCACAGGGTCAGCCATGATACAGCGCTCCTGGAGCAGAGAGAGTTAAGGGCCTTCCTCAAGGGCCCAACAGTGCAGATTGGCAGTGCTGGGGCTTGAACCTCCAACCTTCTGATCAGTAACCCAGAGATTTATCTGCCAAACCACCACTGCCCCTGACATATACTAGAAATGCAGCTTGGATACACCAGCAATTACATTTCATTTGCAAATAGGACAGCCATGCTAAAGAATCACATTACATTAAAAAGGACTGGCCACACAGTAAATATATGATTATAGGACTGATAAGTGTGGCGCATAAAGCACATGTGAAACCACCAAAGATATTTTTGCATTCTCTTCCTATAAAAAATGGGCAGGTGATTTAATGAAAGCCATGAACAAGAAAAGCAGAGAATTTCAATATTTGAGACAGATGTTTAGGTGGGGGCTGGTTATAGAAATCAAATAGGTCATCAATGACAGCCAGTTTGAAGAACGTTTAGTGGGGCCAGAGAGAATTGCATGGAAGGCATTCAAAAATGTTTCTGAAAACATTCTTGGAAACTATAGCGCATCAAACTATGTCCAGCTAGTTGACAGAAATGCTTAAAACATACCACATGTTGAACATGGGGTTCAGCATATCACTAGTTTTGGGTAAGTTACTCAAAAAAAAGAAATCCACTACAGATTATTAACTACTACTTTAAAATCTCAATTTGATTACATTAGTGATCACTGTATGTAAAAAGTCATAACTTTAGTAATTACTTTCAAGTTACTTTCAAAATCTATCAAACCTAAAAAAAAATACATTACGAAAAGTTGGATTTATCATAAAACTTGTCTCGGTTGTTGTCACTGTTTGTAGAACTACCAGACCGATAAAATATAAAACATTTCTAACTAGGCTAGTTTGGTGTTGCTAGCCAAGGGGAGGCACAGGTAAGCTATCACGGTATGGATTTAGCTGCTACAGGGTGATGCAAAGCACATTATCTTTCCTTATCCTCTGCTCATATCATGTTCACGTAAACTGGAACTCATATAGACATTTAAATATATTGTTTTCCTGCTCAGCATTAGAGGATGTTACTGTTTCTGTTTCAACACCTTTACTGGTTTAAAAAAAAAAAAAACAGCAGCATATATTCGTTTTTCTTTACACTGACTCTGAGCTAGCATTTGTCAGAATTGAGAGATTGTCAGCCAATAAGACACGAGTATTTCCACATATTTTCCTGTAAATGCTGTCTGATTGGTCTCGCCTGTGTTCACTGGAGATATAAAATTACAACACCACCGTCTTCTTTTAATGACATTCAGTTACGTAGTGACAATCGGGGCTAAAGAAAAAATCTTCAGGGTTACAGCCCGCAATGCCCAGGTCAGGTTATGCCCCTGGTAGCCGTACAAAACATGATTTATTTTAAAAATGAATTTTACTTAATATTGTTTTCTTAACAATAAATTTGTAATGCAAGTAATGTAATTTTATTGACATCAGTAACTGTAATCAAATTACATAAAGTTAAAATGTAATGCGTTACATTACTGCGTTATCAGAAAATGTCATTAGAATACTATTACTAATTAGTCATTAGAATTACTTTGTAATGCTTTATACCCAAATTTTCATATCACTAATGATTCACTTCCTGCATTCACATAGATGACTTCTGTGCAAATCTTGGTGTCTGATGGGCAAGGTGAAAAGTCTGAAGACATTGCAATTAAAGGAAAACAGTAGCAGTGCAACTGGATTCCAAGTGTTGGCAGAATATTGTTGAACGTTTCGACAACAAGCATCAGATTTTTTTTGTTGTTGTTTGCTTTGTTTAATGTATTTATTCGTTAATTGATGCATGTAGACATCTGATTCTTGCTCAACTTCAGTTTTGGTGCATATTTACCATTTCCTTTAATGCAGCGGTTCTCAACCAGGGGACGGGAGGGGGGCTGCGAATTTTTTTCAAGAAAAACATAGACAGGACATCATTTGGGTACTCGGTGTATTTTACTGCTTTTCTTTTCAAATAGAATGAGCATAAATGGGAAAACTCCGGGGTCTCTCTCCTCTGTATTTTCTTTTCGCTGGGGAGAGGCGGAGCTTAGTCTGCTTTTTATCGAGCTCTCAATGCAGACCAGGGTTGCCAACTTAGCGACTTTTCAAACGCCTAGCGTCAAATCTAGCGACTTTTTGGACCTTATTAACTTTCCAAATATCACGAGTACTGTCCTGCAAGCGCGAGGTCTTGCTTTCCTGCTGCACTCTCACCTCGATCTGTGTCTGCTCTGTTCAGTGAGGGGCTGAGAGCCAGAGATTATGTCATGGATAACGAGACGCACTCTTCGTCCCAGTTTACATCATTCTTATGCGAATGTTTTTAGGACGCAAGACGAATGGAATGCAACATATTAAATAGTACACATGATTACAGCCTAGTTCGCTTGTTCAAAGTAGTTCTAGTGTTCAGAAACATTTTATATCATTCATGTTCCATACCTGTCCGTTATATAGTTTTATAAAAGTTATTTTAAAAAACAACAAGTTATGAAAAGTAATTTAAAAAAGTTAAAAAAATAAAAAACACAAAAGCAAAAAAAAATCTATCTATCTATCTATCTATCTATCTATCAAAAACAAATGCCACATGATAGGGAAGGCTTGGGGGCTTTAGTTGCAAAAGGTTGAGAACCTCTGCTTTAATGGAATGATGTATTAAATGGGTTGTTGTTGTTTTGTACAGGGTTTTTTTTTTTTTTGGTAGGGGGGGTGTTTTTTTTGCATTATCCCACTTGTTAGTCATAAGCGTTTATAACTCGATAGACACACAGGTGTCATAGCTGTAGGGCAAAATAAGAAATATTTATACACCAAACTGTCGATGCTGTCCTCCATCTGCCTCCATCTCACCCCCTACCATTGTTAATAAAGTGATTCTAGAAACCTATAACACCCATTATACTGAGTATAGAGTCAAGACAGGAAGTCGATGTGGTGTTGTTGATGTTTACAGCAGCACTAATTTAGTGTTAGCGAGTCAGTAACCTGCTAACCGCTAACGCTTTACTCACACTTCATAGCCAGAGCAAGAACCACAGCCAGTAAGACCAAAGTCAAGATGATGAAAACAGCGGAAATCCTCTTGTACAGACGAACTTTCTGGTAAACATCTAAACACAGAAGAAATAAACGGTTAGTTAGTTCAACCCATGGCGTGTAGGAACAACTCTGTGTGTAATTAGTTTTCATCCTTCACCTGTGTTCGATTCATCCTTCGCTTTCCCAGACACTTTCACATCCGCATAGGGTCCGAAATTACAGAATTTGATCTACATGATGGGATTTAATGGAGCTCAGTCGGGTTTAATGTGTAAACTTCACACCATGATTGTTGATTGTTCTCTATATTTATAATATATTATGCATGCAGGTCAGTGAATGTGGGTGGTTCTGTGTTTATCTCCCTGGAAGCCTCACAGCCTGGTGTGAATGTGAATGTGAGTTGTGTTGGGTGTTTTCACACTGGCACTTTAGTCAGTAACAGAGCACAGTTTGCGTGAAAATTGTTCATGTGAAAGCTGTCATGCAGACCGGGAGTGGGCGTTCTATCAGGGTTACAATTTTTTAAAAACCAAACCAAAGAAAGGAATCTTTTGACATAACACAATATGGACAAATGCTTGATTGTGGGGGAAATAACTATTGGACACATCAATATATTTTTCAGTAAAAATACATTTTCAATGAGGTTATTCACATGAAATTTTCACCAGATTTTGGTATTAACTCAAGAAATCCACACATATAAAGAAATCCAAACATTAAAGTCTATAAATGAAGTTATTTGTAATAACGAGGAATGACACAGGAAAAAAGTATTGAACACGCTAACTGTAATTTATTTAATACTTAGTGGAGAAGTCTTTGTTTGCAATGACAGCTTCAAGATGCTTACTGTAGGAAGAAATTAAGGGGCCGAAGTATTCAGGTGTGATTTTGGCCCATTCTTCTAAACATATCGTCTTTAAATCTAGTTCAATTGGATTTGAGCCAGGTGATTGATTGGGCCATTCTAACACCTTGATTTTTTCCTCTAAAACCAGTTGAGAGTTTCCTTTGCTGTATGATTTGGATCGTTGTCCTGCTGGAAGGTCCACCCACGTGTCATCTTCATCATCCTGGTGGATATCAGCAGATTCTTCTCAAGAATCTCCCGGTAAAGGGCTCCATTCATCGTTCTTTCAATTATAAGAAAGTCTGCCAGTACTGTGATGAAAAACAGCCCCACACCATGATGCTTCTACCTCCACACTTCACTGTTGGTATTGTGTTTTTAGGGTGATGTGTAGTGCCATTTCTTCTCCAAACATGGTGTTTAGTATGACAGCCAAAACGTTCCATTTTGCTCTCATCTGACCAGACTACACTTTCCCAGTATTTCATAGGCTTGTCCAAATGAGTTGTAGCAAACTTTAAACAAGCTTCGACTTGCCTTTTCTTTAGTAATGGAGCCTTGTGGGGTGAACGTGAGCAGTGGAGTGCATTGCCTATTGTTTTCTCTGTGACGATGGCACCTGCTGCCTCCAAGTATTTCTGGAGCTCTTTCCGAGTGGTCTTTGGCTCTTGGGCTACTGTTCTGATTATTCTTCTGTCTCCCTGGTCAGAAATCTTGCGAGAAGCTCCTGTGCGTCGCCGGCTGATGACGGAGTGATGTTGCTTCCACTTGAGGATAATAGTGTTTATTGGAAGATTCAGATGTTTTGAAATAGGTCTGTATCCGATTCCATCAATATGTTTCGTAACAATAAGGTTGTGAAGGTCTTGGGAGAGCTCTTTGCTTTTACTCATCATGAGCTGTTTCTTGTGTGACACCTTGGTAACGAAAAGCCTTTATATACACCATTAATTTACTAACCCAGCTGATATTAATTTGCACAGATAGGAGGTATAATTACATTAGGTCTAATGGATTTTCAACTGGTTCCTTGCCTTACCTTGCCTTGGAGAACTGCTTTTTCTTAGAAATACTTTTTTTTCCTGTGTCATTTTTTTATATATATATATATATATATATATATATATATATATATATATATATATATATATATAATTGAGCAACACTTTCATCTTGACTAATATTACTGCACATTCAACCTCAGATCTTTCCTTGAAACATGACACTTGTTTTAGGAGAAATAAGCTTTGCCGTGTCATCACGTTTAGCCTAAAAAAAGAATTGACAACTTTCAGTTTCGCAATTGACCCATGAAGTGTCTGTCCCATGGTTCATGTTTTATGTTAGTTCTCTTTATTGCGATATTTGACAAAGTTCGATGTTTGCATGGATCATATTTTGTTTCACGTCTCCCATTCACCCTACATATAACCACCTTCTTACATGCATTAGTCCGTGTCAAAGAACTGTAATGTGTAGTTGTGCCACATCATTGGATAATTACAACATTTTAATGAAATAAGTACATTTGTATTTGACCTACATTACCTTTATTGTGTTTTGGAGTGGAACTGGACATCGTAGTCATATAAATATTTTCTGATGGATCCTTCAGTTTGCAGTACACACTAGTTTCTTCTCCTTCGTCTTCCTCTTCTTCTTTTTTTTTCACTTCCTCTTTCTCAGCTTTTATGGGAAGAAGACATAATGACCAAGTGGATTCAATATGAGAAAATGATTCAGAATAACTGATTAATTTATTTACATTTCTCTATTTCTTAATTTTATTACATTTGTATTTTTGTCTTATTTCTTGCAACCAAAAGTTTAAAAACGATTCAAATTTATTAAAACTCTCGTTCAAAATGTAGAGACTTCAGTTAATAGGAACAATCTAATCTTAAACAGTCCCCTCCAAAAGTATTGGAACAGAAAGGCCAATTCTATTGTTTTCTCAACACACTGAAAACATTTTGGGTTTGAGATCAAAAGATAAATATGCAACAGTAGATCTGAATTTCACAATTCATTTCTTCATATTTACATCTAGATGTGTTAAACAACTTAGATGGCATGTTTTTTTTTAACCTACCAATTTTTTCAAGTGACCAAAAATATTGGAACTTGTAAGTGATTCTCTTTCTTGTTGTGAAGCAAGCCCAAAAACAATAGTTGACATCACCAACAATCTCCACAGGGCAGGGGTGAAGGTATTACAATCCACTGTTTGAAGAACACTTTGAGAGCAGAAATATAGAGGCCATACCACAAGATGCAACAACTCATCACCAATAAGGCTCAGAAAGCACGATTGGAATTCAAAAATATTGATTTTCTGTCATGCAAAAGTTTCAAAATGGTAATTTAAAAAAACTACTTTTTTTCAAAATCTTCTTACTCCAGTTACAATTTTAAATACTCTCATTTTTTAGTTGTTGATGTAATTTAAAAGTGATTAAATATATATAGATATACTAGATATGAAACCTCAACACAATGCCTGGGAAATGATGCTCTGTGTATTACACTTTAAGTTAAAACTACTTTTTGATCACTTCCATTCCCGTATACCAAACACTTGAATGCAGAGTTTGTCACACATTCACCACTCATCTTGTTTTCAGTGTGAATTTAACATGAATTTAAACCAAGATTTTATGACTACAAAGATTTTTAGTGTTTTTGGAACATACACATAGGGAAAAAATGTTGAACGCAAAAATGAAAGTGTGTAGGCACAAGAGGAGAGTGCTTTTCTCAAGTTCTGTGTGTATGCTACAAGCACACTTTTTGGTTTAGCAATAGTTATACACCAGCCTGTCCATTTTATTATAGCATACTGTATTGGAAGCACTATACATCTCAAATGGCAGAGACATCTCAGTCGCACTGCTGACCCATGACGTACCTTTTTACTTTTCTTTTTTTTTTGTTGCAATTTATATGTCGGAGACAACTTGATATTTGCAAGGCTCTTTAATTTTTCTTCAATTCAACCTACATATAGCCAGCTTCATATGTTCATTAGACCTTATCACACAACTTAAATGCATATGACAAAATTTAAACTGTGCCACTTTCTTAGTTCTTTTCAGGCTTTTCCTTAAAAAAGTAAAGGGATTACCTTCATTGCGTTTGGGAGTGGAAGTAGACGTTGAAGCATTATAAATATCCTCTGTTGGATTCTTCAGTTTGCAGTACAAATTAGTTTCTTCTTCTTCTTCTTTTATTTCTTTTTCTTTTTTGTCTGCCTTTTTCTCAGCTTCTAGGGGAAGAAGAAGTGGATAACCAAGTGGTTTAAATATAAGAAAATTTGATGAAAAACTCAGGCACAAAAAAAGGCACAAGCAGGAAAACATACAAACTGGGAGCTATGTATAAATTTGCTGAGATTTTGTTCTAAGCAGCTTATCAGTTACCAAATTAATATTTGTAAAATACACAATGCTGTCAATGCAAAGTTTTTTTTTTTTTACTTCTTTAGGATTCCTTAATTTTTTAAAACCTTTTGTTCCTTCCATTTTGCTTTAGTCTGCAGTTAATCACGCTTTGTACTTTAGTGCTAATTATATACCAACATGCCCATTTTACTATCATGCTCTCTATATTTATAATTTAATCTATATTCTTTAAGTGTTATGAGTGTCAAAGTGTAGAGTCACACTACTGTGTCACACTATTGATCCATGAAGTCTCTATTCTCTATATTTGACTTTTGTATTTTTGCTTTTGATTAAATAAGTAAAGGTTTTACCTTCATTGCCTTTGGGAGTGGAAGTAGACGTTGAAACATTATAAATATCCTCTGTTGGAATCTTCAGTTTGCAGTACACATTAGTTTCTTCTTCTTTTATTTCTTTTGCTTTTTTTTCTTCTTCTTTTTTTTCTTCTTTTTTTTCTTCTACTTTTTTTTCTTCTTCTTTTTTTTCTTCTTTCATTTCTTCTACTTTTTTTTCTTCTTTTTCTCCCTTTTTCTCAGGTTCTAGGAAAACAAGTGGTGTAAATATGAGAAATCTGGACAAAAAGTCAGGCATGGGAAAAGTACAAGCAGAAGAACATACAAACTGAAAGCTATTTTGAAATGTATCAGTAGTTTATCAGTTACCAAATGACCATTTGTTGAGTACACAATGCTATGAATGCAAACATTTTGTTTTAGGGTTTCTTTTTGTTTTGTTCTTTTTGTTTTTTACCTTTTGTTCCTTCCATGTTGCCTTTCTCTGCATCCTTATTGTCTGGTACTTCTGCTGGAATGAGCTCTTTCATCTCCACTTCAGTCATTTTCTCTCCGTCCATGGTCTCTCACGTTCTGTGCTGATCTTGTTTTGTTTTCTTGACCAAACCCCTTACTGTCAGAAGGCAGAAAAAAAGAGACTTAGACAAAAGGTACTTTTTTGTGTATATAACTACTATAATAGTCTTGTCATGCTCAGACTAAATCCATGTACATTTACAATGTTAGCCAGTAATAGGGATTATAATAAAGGACGTGCTTACTTCAGTCAAAACAGGAGGATCACTGCTCAGAGAAATACACAAAGCATTTGCCCCTGTCCACACTTATACCATATCTTGCTTTCTTAATACTTCCTCGTCACATTTAACCTAACACATCATTAACACCACACGACTACTTCTCGCTTTCTTTCACCACTATTGTCTGCTATAGTCACGCCTTCTTCAAGAAACCAAAGGTTCAGAATTGCATGATTTACTTTTATTCTAGGAATTGTCAAGTGTCCAATTAGAAACAATCTCCACAACAAGAAGCTTTCAAAGCTTAAAGAGGTGGAAATATAACCAGCGTATATAGGCTCTTTTAAGTGTCTTTCAATCTTTCAAGCTGACACATTATCCCTCAAATTACCAACACTCCTTCATTTCTCTTGTCCTTACCCTCCCTCCAACCCTTCAACAAACATGCACTTCCAGGGATTAATTAGCAGTCTATGTATAAGCATCTGTGTTTATATGTTAGCCTCTGAGTAGACTGCCTTACAGAACATCTAATACCTGAACAAAGCTTCTCCAGTTCTTGCTGACTTCCTCCAGACCAAATACATGTTCATGCGTGCACACACACGTACCCACGCATGCACAAGCACGCAGGTCCCACAGTTAACAATGCATGTCAGAGCACAAACCAAGCCATGAAGTCCAAGGAATTGTCCGGAGACCTCCAAGACATGATTGTATCGAGGCACAGATCTGGGGAAGGGTACAGAAATATTTCTGCAGCATTGAAGGTCCCAATGAGCACAGTGGCTTCCATCAGCCATAAATGGAAGAAGTCTGGAACCAGCAGGACTCTTCCTAGAGCTGGCTGCCCTGCCAAACTGAGCGATCGGGGGAGAAGGGCCTTAGTCAGGGAGGTGACCAAAAACCCGATGGTCACTCTGCAGAGCTTCAGCGTGTCTCTGTGGAGAGAGGAGAAACTTCCAGAAGAACAAGCATCTCTGCAGCACTCCACCAATCAGGCCTGTATGGTAGAGTGGCCAGATGGAAGCCACTCCTCAGTAAAAGGCACATGACAGTCCACCTGGAGTTTGCCAAAAGGCACCTGAAGGACTCTCAGACCATGATGAAACAAAGATTGAACTCTTTGGCCTGAATGGCAAGCATCATGTCTGGGGGAAACCAGGCACCAGTCATCACCTGGCATATACCATCCCTACAGTGAAGCTTGGTGGTGGCAACATCATGCTGTGGGGATGGTTTTCAGTGGCAGGAACTGGGAGACTAGTCAGGATCGAGGATAAGATGAATGCAGCAATGTACAAAGTCATCCTTGATGAAAATCTGCTCCAGAGCTCTCTGGACCTCAGACTGGGACGAAGGTTCATCTTCCAGCAGGACAACGACCCTAAGCACACAGCCAAGATAACAAAGGAGTGGCTTCAGGACAACTCTGTGAATGTCCTTGAGTGGCCCAGCCAGAGCCCAGACCTGAACCCGATTGAACATCTCTGGAGGGATCTGAAAATGGCTGTGCACCGACGCTCCCCATCCAATCTGATGGAGCTTGAGAGGTCCTGCAAAGAAGAATGGGAGAAACTGCCCAGAAATAGGTGTGCCAAGCTTGTAGCATCATTCTCAAAAAGACTTGAGGCTGTAATTGGTGCAAAAGGTGCTTCAACAAAGTATTGAGCAAAGGCTGTGAATACTTACGTACATGTGCTTTTTTTGTTTTTTATTTTTAATAAATTTGCAAAGATTTAAAACAAACTTCTTTCACATTGTCATTATGGGGTATCGTTTGTAGAATTTTGAGGAAAATAATGAATTTAATCCATTTTGGAATAAAATGTGGAAAAAGTGAAGCGCTGTGAATACTTTCCGGATGCACTGTATGTTGCCTTTTTAATTTCTTTGTTAAATTTGAAGATGATGGTTGTGGAAGAAGTTAATGTAGTGTAACATCAGAGAAGGAACTCAGGAAAACAATTCCCAGTAGCCAATGCACCACACCATCATGTCACATGATCTCCTGCAACTGAACTTCATTCATGTTAACCACTTACAGGTATTCTTAGCCACAGTTTGCATTACACTTCTCTTGCATTTGTCTTTCTTTGTTGCTTTGTTTAGGTCTTTGGTTTATGTGTATTCTTTGCCTTAGTGTTTTGCCACAAGGTCTTAGTGTCTTTTGTGTTTTGTTTTGGTCTTTATTAAAACTTATCTGCACTTGCATCCGTCTTCGTCTCCAAAACGTGACGGTCAACCTGTTTTTTCAAAATCAGGAGCTGAAAAATTGATCTGTTTTTATAGTTACAATTTCTTATTCAATGATACAATGTTCTTGAAAATCATGAAAATGTTTTTTGGGTTTTGTTTTTTAAATTTTATTAAATGAGGATTACTGTTTTGAATGTCCAGAGGTTCATGGCTTGTTATGTTTTATGTAAACAATTAAAGAATGGATCAAGAAAAACATGGATTGTGTGCTGATTATTTATTTATACAGTCTTCTGATTTTATTTATAATTAATGATGCATGATTGTATGAATACGTAAAATAAATTATGAAAATTGGAGTTAACAGAACGTTAAGGAAATGTTAATAGAACGTTCTGCAAACCTAAAAACAACATTTTATTTCTGTAAAATAAAGCTTTCCTGGCTAACCAAAAACAAACCGTAAAAATGTATGTTCCGAGAAACAAAAACTAGATTGTTCTGGGAACCAAAAATTGTTAGTTACTTTCCACATTGTCGGACACTTGAGAAGGAGACACCCCTCTCTCTTAATGCAGAGATAAAGTCTATCAGTATGGCATGGGATCTTGACTTGGCAATATTTTCACACTCTTTCTTGCAAAAACTTTCTAGCTCCATCAAATTGTGAGGGCATCTCCGGTGCAGAGCCTGCTTCGGGTCACACCATACAATTTAGTTGGATTAAGGTCTGGGCTCTGGCTAGGTCATTCAAAAACATTGACTGTCTTTTCATTAAGCCATTCTTTGTTGATTTGGATGCAGCTTACTAACAGACACCTGAAGGTTTTGCATTAAATTGACCGGTATTTGTAGCTATTCATGAGTCCCTCCACCTTGATAAAAGCCCCAGTTCTGGCTGAAGAAAAGTAGCCCTAAAGCATGATTCTGCCACCACCATGCTTCATCGTGGGTATGGAGATCTTTTGGTGATTTGCTTTTTGTTGCACCAAACATACCTTTTGGAATTATGAAATTATTATACCTTTTGGAATTGGTCTCATCAGACTATTACACATTTTGCCACGTGGTTTGGGGTGATTTAGTTGGGCTTGGATATTTTTTGTGAGAAAGGGCTTCCATCTAGCCACACTAGCCCACAGCCAAACCTGTGAAGAATATGAGAGATTTTCTCCCCATTTTCTCCACTTGTTGATTATGGCCTTCACTGTGTTTCACAGTGCATCTCTTTTGGAAGTTCTTTGATACCTGTCCTCTGATCGATACCTTTCAACAATGAGATACCATACATGCTTTGCTGAGATTAAACCAAGATGATGTCAAGACAATCCTAGAGAAACAGTTGATCTTTATTTTGGGGTTAATCAGAATAATTTAATTGATGACAGCTATATGATAATTACTTTTGAACATGAGATGATAATGTGATTGTTTCATTCTGAATATAGAAACATCCCCAATTATAAAAGGGTGTACACACTTATGCAACCAGGTTATTGTAACTTCTTTATTTTTCCTATTTTCCCTAAAATGTTTATGATTATTTTACACTTAATTTTTATACATTGTAATTTCACAGTGGGGGTGGAAAAAGTTCTGACATGATTTGAGGTTTATTTAATTATTTATTTTTACATCACAAAAACTTGCCATTTTAACAGAGGCGTGTAGAATTTTATATCCATTGTAGTATGCCCTCCTTCAGTTCTATGTTTTTATCTATCAGGGCCTAAATAACAATGCTGTGGTCCTCACCAACTTCTATAAACCTCAGGTGACCAAAAAAAAATTAACAGAATTTTTTGTCAAATATTCAGAAAGCAGGTGGGAAAAATAAGTACACCCTTCCTAAACATCAGCTATGATCTCAGAGAAGCAATTGTTGCTGCTCAACAATCTGGGAAAGGTTATAAGTTTTTTTCAAAAACAAGTCACGCTCGACGCCAACAGCATCAACCGGGGATGCCCACAGTACCAACTAATTTGCATGCTTCAAATACCCATAAAATATACTTATTTTATTGAGGAAGTTATTGAGGAAAAACTATTTCAGACATCTGACCTTACTGTGACCTTGACCCTGTTTAGATCAATTCCAAAATGTAATCAGTTCATCTGCTGATTACAATAGCTCCATATAAATCCTATTTTCAACGACTCATTCTTGAGATATTGTGCTAGTGAGAATCTTGGACTAATGGTCACCCAGACACACAGACAAACCCAAAACCTAATAACAAAATCTGCACTCTAGCTCAGTGAACTGTACATGTGACTCAAGACCATCTGTCTGTATCAGTGAGGAACTCATACCCCATCATGCTCTTCACTATGTTCGAGCTGACTGGGTCTTATTGATTTGTCTGTGGAACACACCATCGTGCATGTGGTCTTCTGCTGCTTCAATGTGGTGTCCCATATACTCCTCCTCCTCACGGCCACGATGAGCGACATGCGGTTGTAATGGAGCTTTGGAGGACCCAGGGTATAAAATAAAAACTAAACTAAAAAAAACTCACAAATGGCAAACCTAAACCAAATGTCAGTTTAGAGAGCTTTGTGATACTGAATATACACTACCTGTCAAAAGTTTGGAGACACTTGTGTTACGGCCCAGTCTAGGTTAGGCCGGACAGAGTAACCAGCTCGGGATTCAATGGAATTTGACCTTTAAAAATGAGGGAGCCAGGAATAACAACACAACAAGGTTGTTCAAAACAAAAATTGTGGTTTACTGTAAAACACAGAATTATGGACATACAACTCTACAAAGAACCAAACCAGGCATAACTTCAGGGTGGGCCAAAGCCAAAATAATAAACAAAAGGATTCTATTGTTAGGTAGCTAGCTTACCTAAAAAGAAAATAACAAAGAAAATACAAATACTTCCCTAACTCCCTAAGCCAAAAACAGAGACAAAAGGACCCTCTCCCAAAAGAAATGGCAGCCACACCCCTACCGCCAGTGAACCAAGTGAACGTGTATACATCGGTCAAGAGTATACACAACCAGATACAGGAACAATCAAAATCACAGTCCATCCCCAGGCAAGAGTCAAAACCCAGAACAGCAGTCAGAATATAGAATTGTGAATATAGATTGTGAATTTGTGAATATAGAAAGGGCAAACAACACAAACCAAACAATCTCCTAGCAACACAAAACAAGCAATCTCCTACTCTTCACCATCCTCGCCCTTCTTCCTCTTCAGATATGGCCGCCGCTCAGTGATGTCATCCTGGGAGGTGGGAGCAAAGCAGGCTAGGGCAGGCTGGAACTCTGGGCGGGAGTTCGGACCTGCACACAAAATATGCCACAGCACACAAAAAACTTCCCATCCCACAAATAGCGTGTTGTAACACTTGACTGAAATGTTTCTCATGATCTGAAGGTGTATGATTAAATGTTTGAAATCGGTGTTATAGACAAAAATAATTGTGCCAACATACGTATGTATTGCTTTCATTAGAATACTAACATTTTATTTACAAAAAATATTTTTTTAAATGGATGACTTGGAGTGAAATATTCCGAAAAGCAGTCAATAAGTGTCCAGTATTGGTGGGAACTCCTTCAATACAGTTTATAAAGCATTTCAGGGAGATTCCACAAGAAATCGGTTGAGAAAATGCCAAGAATACATTTCTGGAAATTCTAGGCAAAAAGGGGGTCTACTTTGAAGATGCCGAAATACTAAATTATTTTTGATTTATTGTGGATTTCACTTGTGATACTCCAGAGTTTTGCTGACTTTATTATTCATAAATAAATAAAGAAATAATGAGTGTGTCTAAACTTTGGACCGATAGTGTAGTTCACTGTCATGTTGGATGATTGTTTAGTTTACTGGGATCTGTGTAGGTGTTAGCCACCACTCTGATGCTGGACCATCAGCCGCTGCGGTGTTTGTAACCAAGGCTGGGTATGTGAAGTTTGCACTATGGCCTGGGAGACCGCTGATATCTCTGATAAGGAACACAAGCATGATGGCCAATAATATTATGATCCTGACCAAATTGATCACAATCATGATATTACGATATAAATCATAATCATAGTTTTAACACTTATCATTTAACACTATATTTATTTCAGAGTGGAGGATGCAATGACCAGTTTATGCAGAAGATCAGACAGTATGTTGTGTTCACAAAATATGATGACTCGGACAAGAAAAAGGGAAGTGAGAGAAGCGACCAAGGCCCAAGACCCAGCAGACATGAAAAGCATGCAAGATACTGAAGTGCTTGCTTGCAGATTTCACACCACAGCCTTCTCATTTTAGACACAAAGAACATAGAGCATTCACATGCTCAAGAGATGAAACGTGTTGGAAGTATACTGACTCTGTACAACTTATAATCATTTCATTATTTTAAATACTACTTTATTTTGAAAAAATCACGACACAAACTGTGTGGGCTAGGAAGAGTGCATTACAAAAGTGAAGACAAGATGATAGAATTTTAAACTGAATCACTGTAAAGGCATCTATACTCATTGACATCTCAATACTTATTTTAAAGGCTGCTACTTAGGTATATAAATATTAGTTTTATCATGCATTCTGCAAACTTTTTAGTGCAAATAATTTTATAGAAATGAGTGCAAACTAATTTTGTAGCATTGCAATTAAAAGCATTACAATTTACAAGTAAAATACATAGCATGTCTACTTGATTGTGCATCACAGAACAGGATTGTTTCATGTACCGATTCTGTATTTGCTACTACTTATGAACTGCATTTGTTACTTATGAACTGCATTTGTTAAAGAGTAAATAAAAGAGTAAAATGAGGATATTAAAGGCATATGTAGCGGATGTATGTGATGGTTATGGTTGATCACTCTCCACTTTTAACCCCTCTGGCAGATGTACTGTGACAACACCCCACAGCGGTTTGAAATCCAGTTGTTCTTGTGTGACATCTGTCCTCCTAGCAGTGCACAGGAGCCTTGAGAGTCTGGCACTGGCTGGCCGTGAGCCCAGTAGCTGCCAATCAAAAAAACCTAATTAAGTTGATTGATTATACATATGCATGTGTTTCCAAGTTTCAGTCTGGTCTAGCTGTGTACTGTACAAACTATTTACAAGCTGTAATGTGTAAACCTTTTTCTTTTGGACTGTTTTCCAGAATTCAGCCACGGTATCATAAGCTTTCCAAGACCACTACACATATTCATTTAAATAGATATAATAGTTTATGTACAGATTAAAATAAAACAGGTAGGCTTTATTAATGGAATAGAACAATATTCAAGTCATGGACATCGAATAGGACATTTAATCCATTCTGACAAGCAGATCAGTACTGCTCTACTGTAGGTCCCTGCATGTTCCCATAGGTACTGAACTAGAATCTTCAGGAGTTATTTGGGCATCTGGTGCGATGCACTGTACCAACAATGTTTAAAAATATAATCGATATTAAAAATGAAACATCACAACCATAAGCTTGTACTAGATGTTTCATGTCGAGACTAGAACCATCCATTTGCTAAGAAGTTTAAATACCACAGCAAAAACAAAGAGATTCAGACTAAAATCTACTCCAATGGTGGCAGATAAGAACAAGTCAAAGCACAGAACCTGCACTGTTTTGGGATGACTCACTTCTGGGTGGGTGCGGTATTATTAATCCACATCCACTGCTGTTTTTCTGAGTAACGGAGCCCGATCCAGTACAGCATGCCCCCACTCTGAGTTAGATGTTTCTACAGTAATAAAGAGAGAATTCATAGTCATGACAGGACATGACTTGACCTCAGAGAGCTTTAATAGTGATGTCTGTTGAATTTTTTAGCGATTGATTGCTTAACCTGCACGCGTTCGTTGTCGATCACAACCAGGTCTCCGTCCTGTTTCTGACACGCCTCCCTGCTCTCCTGCCAGGTAAGACGCTCTTTAGATATGAAGTAGCAGGAGTTCTCAAACTTCAACCAGCCCTTCGGACACATAGTGCACCGATACACTGCAGAGAAACAGCAGGTTTTGATACATCACAAATGACAAAAATAAACAAAGAATTTACACAAATGATAAACCAGGATGATAGAGCATTATTATAAACAAATCACTATAAGTGAAGAGCATTTAGAATGATTATAAATGGGTATATTATTTTTAGCAGATTTGATGTTATAGGGTTTTACCATGCTTTTGGACATCTTGTGTTGAGGGGTACATGGTCTGACATAACTGGCGGCTACAGTTGAATTCTTCAGGTTCTTCAACTTCAGGTCTCTCTGGATACTTCTGGATGGACTGAACTTCATATACTGAGGTTTGGGCATCAAGTGAACATAAAAAATAGGAATGTTTAACAGAAAACTAATTATTAATACTGACATATCCAACACTTCAACCTATGTGCTTCATGTAATATTACAGAAAATCTTAACAAATGACTAATTGTGTTATGATTAAAGAGTTGTTTGATGTCAGTATTGAAGAACAGACTAGGTATGGCTAGCTTCTGGTTTCTTCTCTGTATCAAGAGAGATTTTCTCCGTCATAAGCTGGGTTTCCATTGCAGTTTTGCACAAAATAGAAGCGATTTTAAGAATGTCGACAAAACATAACTTTCCATTGCCAATTTCAAATTGTGAATTAAGCCAAGTATGTATTGCTGCAGCCAGTAGACCTCCAAGTAGGAGGTTCTTATGCCTCAAGTAGGCGGGATTTCAGAAATGGGCGGAATTTAGGTAAAAGTCCAGAAGTGATGGCAAGTATGTGGAAATCCCCAATCGTGCCTAGTGCAAAGATGCGCGGTGATAAATGATGACAAAAACACAGATTTAAAACTACATAACACTTTTTTGTAGTTTTAATTTAATTTCTTACAGCCTACAGAAATCCCCAATCGCGCCGAGGTGCACGATGATAAAGGATGACCGGAAGTAGCGACACTAGTGAAAAACACCGATTTAAAACTTAATATTAACACTTTTTCTTGTAGTTTTAATTTCTTACAGCGTTGTCCTTATTGTATGCATGTCCATTGCCATTTTATTTGAAGATTGAAGTGTATATAATAATTTTCTAAGATTAAATACTAATTTTTAAATTCAATAGTACCGAGTATCAAAACAAACTTAAAGCGAGACATAACTGCACTCAGTGGGGTGAATATGTAACAACATTATACCAACGATTTTTTATTGCTCAGTGATTTTGTTTTTAGGTGAACCATTCCTTCAAAACAAAATCTACTACAAAATATGTTAAGTTACACAGAAATAAAAACAAAATTTTGCATATATTTACAGTCCATAGTGATAAAAGGTGCCATGCATTTTCCCTGCATATACAATGACATTATTCATTAGCACAACTGGACTGCATGCATGAGAAACTGCACAATCCTGGGTAAAATGCTTCAGAGTAAATGCCCTGTTACTCGCCTCGTCTTCTATTACCAGCGTAATCTGGTGCATACACAGCAAGCACTTTATAAAACGGATAGTCATTTAACAAATAAAATACACTTCCTTTTGTTGATTCTACATAATCTGGGAATTCAGTGTGTCAATATTTAAAATTTAAAAACTGCAAGTTTACCCATTTAACTCTGTCTAGCCACGTCATATTGCCTCTGAAATCTTAATTAACGTGACAGACACTACAATAACCAACCGAAGTCTTCGGGCGGTTTGTACCGCCCACTTGGAGCTAAAGTCCCTCCCACTCGGAGCTAAAGACCCTCCCATTTGGAGCTGGCTCTGACCTCCGTTTATACCTTTCTCAGTTAAGCAGGTTAATGGAAACGCAGCTATAATAAATGCTGTATTGCATTTGTGCACCATCTTGTGGCGAAAACCCAAAGGGAAAAAAAGGACTAAAACTGGCACCACAGGAGGTGGAAAATGGCAAATTCCATCCATCCATCTTCTACCGCTTACTCTTTCTTCAGGGTTGCGGGGAAACCTGGAGCCTATCCCAGGAAGCATTGGGCACAAGGCGGGGTACACCCTGGACAGGGTGCCAGTCCATCGCAGGGCAACAATCACATACACATTCACACACCCATTCATACACTACGGACATTTTAGACACGCCAATCAGCCTACCATGCATGTCTTTGGACTGGGGGAGGAAACCGGAGTACCCGGAGGAGAACATGCAAACTCTGCACACACATGGCCCCGGCGGGACTCGAAAATGGCAAATTATTATTATTTTTAAGTTGGGTCTGTAAATGCTTTTTACTTTACACTGTATTATTTTGTAATAATACACGTATCCCCAACCTTTCGTAAAGGTTATGTTGTCTCTTTTTTTTTTCCTTTTCCTTTGTTAACTTTTATTTGTATCTTTGCACATCTTTGAGATTTTCACTGTTTCACAGTTGTTGTTTTTTCGCATTGTCCCAGTTGTTCGTCATAAACGTTTATAACTCGATAGACACACAGGAGTCATAGCTGTAGTGCAAAATAAGAAATATGTATACACCAAAATGTCGATGCTGTCCTTTAAGACGGGCATCCGCCTCCATCTCACCACCAACAGTGTTAATAAAGTGATTCTGGAAAGCTATAACATCCGTTATACTTTCTGTATCTGAGTCAAGACAGGAAGTCGATGTGGTGTTGTTGATGTTTACAGCAGCACTAGTTTAGTGTTAGCGAGTCAGTAACTTGCTAACCGCTAACGCTTTACTCACACTTCATAGCCAGAGCAAGAACCACAGCCAGTAAGACCAAAGTCAAGATGATGAAAACAGCGGAAATCCTCTTGTAAAGACGAACTTTCTGGTAAACATCTAAACACAGAAGAAATAAACGGTTAGTTAGTTCAACCCATGGCGTGTAGGAACAACTCTGTGTGTAATTAGTTTTCATCCTTCACCTGTGTTCGACTCATCCTTCGCTTTCCCAGACACTTTCACATCCGCATAGGGTCCGAAATTACAGAATTTGATGTACATGATGGGATTTAATGGAGCTCAGTCGGGTTTAATGTGTAAACTTCACACCGGGATGATGGTTGAGTTTTGCTGCGTCTGCAGTGAAGCTTGTTGTTCTCTCTCTTTAATACAGTATATTATGCACACGCAGCCAGTAAATGCCCCAATGGCAGGCTCCGTGCTTGTCTCCATGGTAACCTCACGGCCTGTGCTGGGCACTGTTTCTGGTTTGTCAAGAAATAAGATCGGGGTGGGGGGCGCACTATTTTAGCACACAATGTAGCACGATAATGAGCAGTTTAAACATTGTTGCCAGAGCACCTCTTTTCTTTCTTTGCTTCTGGCTCTAAATGATGAAGTGAAACAGTTCTGGTCCTTACCCTCAGTTAGCACAGTGTATTACTGTATTACGTGTGTTTGTGCCTCTGCATTGGTCTGCTCACTCTCTTAGCTGTTTTATTACCCCTTAATCATTATTTGGCACCAAGAACATTATTCGAACGTTTGTTTTTGGTTGCCTAAACGTTCTGAGAGCAGATCTTTTTCAGTTCCTGTTTGTGGATTTGAGGAAAGTTTTCTTTACAGAAATATACATTCACCACCTTGTTCATGAGAGAGGTCAAAGGAGAATGGTGAGACTATTTTAAACTCAAATACAAACACTCTTTACTACAGTGGTGAGCAGGTGAGGATTGGAAGAAACAGCAGGTGACATTTTTCCAGTCTTCAGCTGTCCAGGTAGGCTGAGATGGAACCTACTGTAGTCTTGCACTCCTGTTCTTGGCTGACAGAAGTGGAACCCGGTGTGGTCTTCTGCTGTTGTATCCCATCAGCCTCAAGACTCAGCATGTTGCGCATTCGGAGATGTTTTTTGCTGCTCACCATGGTTGTAAAGAGTGGTTATTTAAGAAGAAGAAGTCTATATTTATCACATATACATTAAAGCACAGTGAAATTCTTTTCTTCGCATATCCTAGGTTGTTAGGAACTTGGGGTCAGAGTGCAGGCTCAGCCATGATACAGCATCCCTGGAGCAGGGAGGGTTAAGGACCTTGCTCAAGGGCCCAACAGTGGCAGCTTGACGGTGCTGGGGCTTGAACCCCTGACCTTCTGATCAGTAACCCAGAGCCTTAACAGGGACGTGTCATGACCCTCTTCCAGTCCAAGTATACTAATTTTAACCAGAGTAAAATTTATTTTGTTCTGGATTTTTACATTGATATTTGGGAAGTTCTTATTGACATTTTTAGTCTTTCAGTGTGTTTATTTCAGCACAGGTTCTTTTCAAACGCTGCTCGGCCAGATCCCTGGAAAACGGAGGATCTCAAATCTCAACTGTGGCAAGTGTTGTGTGAAAAGAACCTGTAGTGAAATAAACACACTGAAAGACTGAAAATGTCGATAAGAACTTCCCAAATATCAATGCAAAAAATCCAGAACAAAAGAATTTTGTCTCCATTTTTGCACTATACTTGGACTGGAAGAGTGACTGGAAGACACGTCCCTGTCCCAGGTTAAGACAGAGGATATCAGATCTCAGCTTTGGCGTGCATTAGGGAGGTCAAGACTAAGACAAGAGAGCAGAATTTGGTATTCCTATCACACTTAGTTTTGTTCTATCACACTCCAAAGCTGAGATCTGAGATACTGTATTTTCCACGGACCATTAATCCACCATGCTCCACTTATATAAGTTACAGTATCTCAAAATAGTCTGACCATTCTCCTTTGACCTCTCTCATCAACAAGGCATTCCTGCCCATTGAATTGCTGCTCAGTGGATTTTTTTGTTGTTATTGCTGTTGTTTTTCGCTTCATTCTGTGTAAACTCTACAGACTGTTCGGTGTGGGGAAATCCTGGGACAGCAGCAATTCCTGAAATACTGAAACCAGCCCATCTGTCACCAACAACCAGGCCACAGTCTGAATCACTGCGATTATATTTTTTATTTTGAATACTGAAGACCTGGTATCTCTAATTATACAGCACTTTCACACACTATCAGTAGTCTAGCCTAAACACCCACAGCTACTGGAAGACAAACGGAGCCGACCTTGTGGTTTAGAGATAGTGATATATACCAACCAGACTATTTTCTATACTATAACATGCTTTATGGCACATTACTGTTGAATTTTCAAGATTAATTGGTCAGAAGGTGTTGATGAATTTTCTATAACAGCAGTAGTAGGTCAGTGGTAACTCAGTGGTTAAGACATTGGAGTTCTGCTTGGAAGGTCATGAGTTCAAATACCAGTGCTGCGACTGCCGAGCCCTTGAGCATAACTGTTCAGTTATGTAAAATGATATCAATGTAAGTTGCTCTGGATAAGGGTGTCTGCCCAATGTAGGTATCAACAGTGATACAATTGTTTCACAAGAAATAATAATTGTCATATTATCACAGCATTATAAAATATAGAATAATTTCAGCTTTGCTGTTACCCATGAAGGCACTTTCACACAGTCTGGTGTCGGTTCCTGGTTTTTTTTTTGGTTTATTTTTAACTTTTGCTCTTCAGAGGCTGTGACTATATCATCAGAGACAGCTAGACATTTGAAACAATCTATAATGTTTATAATTTAATGTCTCCCATTCACCCTTCATACATTAGACCTTATCACACAACTTAATGTATATGTGTGCCACACTCTTAGATCATTTAAGCCTTTTGTTTAATTAAGTAAATGTCTATTTTTTATAATGATGCAGTGTTGTTTACCTTCATTGTGTTTTGTAGTGGAAGCAGGTACTGCAGCCAAACTATAAATGTCTTCTGTTGGATTCTTCAGATTGTAGTTCACATGAGCTTCTTCTTCTTTTTCTTCTTCTTCTTCTTCTGCCTCTTTCTTAGCTTCTAGGGGAAGAAAAAGTGGAAGACTAATAGGTTACAATATGAGTGAATTGATTAAAGTCAGGCACTGGAAAACAGACAAACTGGGAACTATCATATATAGGGTATATAAGGTTAGAATATATTTATCTTATATATACAGTTTTGGTCTAAGAAGCTCATCAGTTACCAAATGATCATTTGTAGAGTACAGAATGCAGTCAGTGCAAGCTATTTTTTATGGGTTGTTTTTTTTTTTTTACCTCTTATTCTTTCCATTTTGTCTTTCTCTGCATCCTCATCATCGTGTACTTCTGCTGGAGTATGCTCTTTCATCTCCATTTCAGTCACTTTCTTAGCATCCATGATCTCTCACTTTCTGTGCTTTCTTAGGTTTTGTTTCCTTAACCAAATCCCCAGTGCCAGGCAAGGGGGGAAAAAAACTAAAACAGACAAAAGGGACTTATGTAACTACTATAGTAGTCTTTTCCTCACAAGCTACCCCTTAAATCCATGTATGTACACAATGTTAGCCAGTATGAATAATGGTATTCAAGTAAAATAATTACCAAAAAAAGAAATGAAACAGAAGAATCACCGTTCACTGAAATCCACTTTCTTGATTGTTTCATACTTCCTCATAACACTTTTATACTAACACACTATCCAGACACTTCCCTCTTCCTTTCACTGCTGCATTTCATTTTAAAAAGGTACTGTCTCGCCTTGTGACAAAAAGAAATTTCCTAATCAACTATTGGAAACATTGGAAACAACCTCCATAAAAAAATTTGTAAAAATTTGTAAAAATCCCTAGGAGGTGTGAGGCAGACTTACTAACCACTAAGCCACCGTGCCCCCTGTAATACAATACAACCTGAATAATTATCATTATTTATACACCATCACAGGTCGGGTCTGGGTTCTTGAGGTACTCTCGGTAGATCTGACCCGACTTAAAATAATACTAATTAATCTGGTCGACGGTGGTTTAGTGGTTAGCACGTCTACCTCACACCTATGTGGGTGATGGTTTGATTCCTTCCTCTGCTCTGTGTGCTCAGTGTGTGCTTCAGCGGCTTCCTCCCACAGTCCAAATACATGTTTCTAGGCTTATTGGCATTTCCATAGTGTGTGTGCGATTATGCCCTGCGATATATTGGCAGGGTGTCCCTGAGGTCCCTGGGAAGTGTATACCTCTATATAAGCAGAATATTTGTCAGTTTGGTGTTCTGGAGCACCAATGGTATGTGTCTACATCATACCAAGAAGAAAGGACATCAGCCATGACCTCAAGGAAACAACTGTTGCTGCTCATCAATCTGGGAAGAGTTATAAGACTATCTCCAAACAATCTGAAATTCACCATTCTATAGTGAGAAGAACTGTTTCTTCCCAGCAAAATTCAATCCAAGGTCAGAGCTATTATAGTGCAGTACTGTTAATCCACTTTTTTGCTGTGTCCTGAGACAGTCTTGTAGATCAATGTCTACAGTAATAAACCTAGCTAAATTAATTTGACTGATTATAAGAAGATAATGATTAATTGTCTGCAACAGCAGCTTTGACAATAGTACTGGCTGTGCTTCAAATCACAGGTCTCTATTAATAAGCTTGTTCTAAAACATTGTCTTTTGGATACTAACAGATCACTTGCTGTGAATTGTGGCAGATGCTCTACAAGAATTCAAAGCTAATAAAAGAAATGGATTAAAATACTGTGTATTGTTATTGAACACTTTTTGGAAGGAGTCTCCAGGGTTAGTGCTTTGTAACAGTCAGTAAGTTTTCCACAACAGGAAAGGACTGACACTGGACTGAGGAGTTTGCACTTGGCAGTGTCTCAATAACATGACAAGCTGTGATTTTTGTTCTTGTTGACTTTTATTGTATCGTTCAAATTACAAAATGTAATCATTGGCGAATTGCTGTGGTATAAAGGGAATAAAACACTTGTGCTATTATTGAAAAAAAAATAATCATCTTCAGAGAGACACATCTGGATGGATTAGACTTAATTGATGAAGTAGCCTTGATTCAAGTCCTGGACACTAAACCAGTGCACTACGCACATTCTAACACTGGTTTTACAATTGAGTAAAACTGAAAATTGTGGTGGCGAAAACAACGTCAAATCTAAATCTGTCTTAAAATGTAAATCACCTTTAAACTACTCTTACACTTTATTGTATTATTACATATATTTTACACTCAAATTTGGAATGAGAGGGGGTTTGTTTAAAACCATTCTTCAGCACAGATTGTTACTCATTTCTCACCATTTTTACAGCACTTGTTTTTTCTAGATGGCAAGATATTATTTAATACTTTAATTAAATGCAGTTTTGACACAATTTTAACCTGAATAGTAAATGGGATGAGTCCATCTATATGTGTAAGTAAGGTTATGATGGCGACTACTGATCCTCTTTGCTGATGTCATTTGTCCTTGCCCTACACTGCCATGGCTTTGAGAATGTACCTCTTGAATTTAGTCATTTTTCATATTATATGAAATTCGGACTCCAGCTATCTGACTGCTTTGGAACTCATGTTGCTCTGAGATATCACATCTCAAAGTGTTAACAGTCAGACCTCATTAAAGCTGATATGTTGGCAATATGTTGGTGATTAAGTCACTACAAATTCAAGGCAGTTTTTGTGGCGATTTCCATAAAGTATATGGCCAAATGTTTGTGGAAACCTGACCATCACACTCACACTGTATGTGGTTTTTCCCCACACTGTTGCCACTAAATTGGAAGCCCATAATTGTATAGAATCTCCTTTGTATGCTGTAGCATTACAATTTCCCTGCACTGGAGCTAACAGGCCCAAACCCGTTCCAGCATGACAATGCCACTCTGCACAAAGCAAGGTCTATGAAGACATGGTCTGATAGATAAGGTTGGTGTAGAAGAACTTGAGTGACGTGCACAGAGCCCTGACCTCAACCCCACTGAACGCCTTTAGGATAAATTGTAATGCGGACTGTGCACCAGGCCTCCTCATCAGTGTCAAACTCACTAATGCTCTTGTGGCTTAATGAGCAAATCCACACTGTCAGACTCCAAAATTTAGTGGAAAGTCGTCCCAGTAGAATGGAGGTTATTATAACAGCAAAGGGGGACTGGAGTGGGATGTTCAAAATGCACATATTGGTGTGATGGTCAGTTGTCCACAAACATTTAACTTAATTGTTTTTATGAAAAAAAAAAAACCCACACCAACACAACACTGCATATTCGTCTTCTTTTTTTTTTTTGACCGCAAAAATTTATCATATACCTTTACAAAAAATAATATTTTCCTTAAATACAGATGAGTCACTCTTGGGACACAGGTCATGGAATTGTGGGAAGACTTTGTACTGCACCACGATCTTGAAACTGTCCCCATTAACTTTTTTGTGTGTCATTTACAACCCTTCTCTCCCTCCCTCACTTATATTTACATTGCAATGCCTTACTTTCATTGTTAACTGTAATTAAACCCATTGTAATGAAACACAAACCAGTTTCATCCTACAAAACCACTCTGATGTTCAACGCTGTAAGCTTAGATTCATACAAAATGGATTAATAGTGGTAAAACAATAAAAATATCACCACACCACTGTTTAAATTCCATCCCCTCCTCTATCATGCCCCAAATTCTCTCATTGGCCAAAGTCCCTCATCCTTCCATTCCAACTTTTTGATCCTCTCAGGCACCGTACACACTCTCATTGCTGTAGGTCATGTACAGGAACAGGTCCTTCTCGTGGTGTTCCTGAAATACACATGGACACAGAAAGCATTACCCCACCAAAAATACAAGCTCATGCCTGTATTAATTGCTGATTTGAAAACTTTTTTTTAATCTTTGCGTTTTTCAAGCATTTTGATAATGGGGATAATTCAGTGAGCTATATTCACAAAAAATCATAATGTTAAAAGTAGCTCCTAACTCCCCAAATTAGGAGAAAGTAACTTAAGAGACATTTACATAGCATTCTGACAAAACAGCAGGTCCTAACCCTGCAAAAAAAATACAAGTACTCCAGCAGACCCCTAAGCCAATAAGATCAAATCATGAACAATACTAAATGCTGGTAACTAACAGTTTACAGTTCACATTGAGGACAACAGAGTGACTCAACACAACTATTACATTACACAACATTCAATGATGCTCAAGAAGGCAACATTAAGGTACATTAAGAGCCCGGGGGGGTAAACATTTGAACAGGATGATTGGTGTAAATTATTATTTTGTTTAAAGATCTTTTTTTTCCCCATTTAGTACTGCCCTTCAAAAGCTACATAAGATATTTAAATGTTTCCCAGAAGAAAAAATAATTTACACAGTTCATCCTGTTCACAAGTTTACACCCCCCTGCCTCTTAATGTATCGTGCTGCTTTCTTGAGAATAAGTGAATGTTTGCCTTTTATAATAATTGTGTATGAGTCCCTCAATTGTCCTCAGTTGTCCTCAGTGTGAACGACTATCACAAAACATAAAAACATACAGTCGTTGATCATCCGGGGAACGACCCACAGTATTAAGAATCAAGCGTATGTAAACTTCTGAACTGGTTTATTTGTATAAATTCAGTTATTATTGTGTTTTGTGGACTATATGTAAACATCTGTTAGGTGAAATAGTTTATTCAGGGCTGTACTAAATTTTTTTTTTTTAAAAAGCAATTTTAATGATCCCTCTTTTTTTTAATGTATTAACATTTTGCAGATTCTGCAAGGTGCATGTAAACTTATGACCTCAACTCTATTTAAGAATTCTATAAATAGATTTTGTTAAAATTTGTGTCTCTTGTAATCAATGAAAACTCCAGCTTCTTTACACACTGTCAGGTTAATTTAAATATAAAATGTATAAAATGTATTTGTAAGTTGTGTGAAAATGTAATACCTCATATACAACAGAAAGCGGGCAGCTGGAAGGAGGAAGGGAATTTTTAACAAAAAAGAAGAGAGCTTCTTCTGGCCTTATGGAGATTCGCTGTCTGATCAGGAAGCACAGCTGGCCAACTGCAAGAAAGATAGTCTGTTATTCACAGAACACTATATAAAGAGCTTCATGAAGAGAAAGAGTGTTCAGAAAGATAAAAGTCAGAAGACGATGTCTGTTCTCTGTGGCCTATTTTGAATTACTCAAGAATTCAAATTAAGCATTCACCATGCATGAAATAATGTGCACACAGACCCAAATATCGAAAGGTTTGTTGGTTAAATGTAACTAATATGAGGGCTGACAGTGATCAAAACTACCTGACAAAAACAACCGTCTTATGATGACCATTTTAGTGAGAAATTAAAGAAAACTAAGCGACAATGATATATTGATTGTCCCTAATGATATTATACAGCCAAGATTTCCGATAACGTTGAACACTAATTATCTTATATTACCAGAACTGCCAACCAGTAGGCATTTTGTATAGGAGTTCCACAAAAACATCGAAGTACACTAGAGTTAGAAGGTAAAAGGTAACTGTTTAGATTGACAACACTATGAGTAGTGTAGTTTTTGAAATAGGGATTGAGGCTATGAATGTATGAGAAGCAGAATGGTTCAAAGAGAGTTTCTCCCTCGTTTTTTTTTTTTGCCCCTGCATATTTTGCTTTTGTTCTTGTCCATCGTCGTAAAACCGAATGGAATAAATCCCACCCACTCAGCAGCACTCTCTTCTGACTCATCTTTATGAATAGAAAAGACCGGAAAATGTGGAAATTACCCCAGAGTGGTGGAAAGTTTAGCACACTCCGGATCTGGTGCTCTCTGAGGAATATGCAAATGACCTCTGAGCAGGAAAGGTAGCACTAGTATAAGTCACTCAAAATCACTCAAAAATGCGCCACCCCTTCCCCCAATCTCATCCCACACTTTATAAAAAAGTGCATGAATAATTTTTGAGTCTATTAATGTGAAATGAAATCTATCAGTGTATGTTTGGCTTAGATAACATTAGACAGATATATACTCTCACCGTCCACTTCTTTAGGAACACTTTTACACCTGCACATTCATGCAGTTATCTGATCATTCAATCCATTTTCAGCAGCACCATGCAAAAAATTATGCAGATACAGGTCAAGTTATGGTCATATCAGCGTTTCTGTTAGCCGGTAAATACCTGTTTGTGACCATTAAAAATTGTAAATGTTCGATAAAATCAAAAACTGTCGGTCACAATGTCCAGTAAAAGCATTATCATGAAGCAAATATACATTAGACAAAGTACGTTCGTAATTGCATACATAAATAAGGTTTCTGTCTGCACAAATAATTTTTTCCCCTCAAATGCTTCTCCTGTTACGTGTACTCTGATTTGCTCGCATTATTCAATTCATTCAACCACACACACACATCTTTGTGCTGGTCGACTCTCTCGCTCGATCTTTCTCTCGTTACGGGACTCACTGAAAGCACAAAGTAACACACAAGTAAACAAGCATGGCTGATCCTGCGCTCTGACTTAAACTTCCTGACATTGCTAGGGTATGCAAAGAAAAGAATTTCATTATACATATGTATATGTGATCAATAAAGACTGATTATCATTAAACTCGGGCTAATCCAACACAGGTCCGAATCACGCGTTACCTGCCGATTCGACCCACCTCCTCTCCTTCCACAGCTGATGCTCGACCATGCCCCTGCTGCCACAATCGCATATACTATGCATAGTCCAAAATGTTTTTCCACTTTGTCCGGTAAACCATCATTCCGAGACACGTTGGCCAACACCAAAATTTCTTAGCGGATACTCTGGTTCACATCAAACATTAGAATGGAAAAAACTATGATCTCTGTGACTTTGATTGTGGCATGGTTGTTGGTACCAGGGGGACTGGTTTGAGTATTTCTGAAACTGTTGATCTCCTGGAATTTTCACACAAAACAGTCTCTAGAGTTTACACAGAACGGTGTGAAAAACATCACCTGAAGCTCTTAACATGAAGTATCTGCATGATTTTTTGCATTGCGCTTCTGCCACATGATTGGCTGATTAGATAACTGCATGAATGTGCAAATGTTCCTAATAAAATGGATGTTGAGTGTATATAGCACTGAAAAAAAACGAGAATTCACACCGAGAATGAGCAGCTCTATCGGTTTTCAGCCAAAAATTTAAAAAGGGTGAAGATTTGAAATCAAACAGATTAAATAGGCCTACAATGTAGTGTCAAATCTAACACGTACAAATAATGTTACTGGTGATGAGAATCAACTGAGAAAATGTCAGCCATCTGGACATTAGACAACCAATTAGGAAAAGTATTATATCGAAATTTAGTGTTAAAGCATTTTTACTTTAACTGTTTACTGCACATTACCGCAGAATTTCTTACAAATCTACCATACAGCTGCATCTTCATGATGGCCAGAGTTCTCGAGTGCACAGCCGATGATATTATTATGCCCTGTCCTACGCTCCTTAAACAGGAAATGGTGGAAATACTTGTTTTCCTGTCTTTTCCAGGGTAATGGTCCTGGGCAATTAAAATGTTCATCGCTATATTTTAAAATGGAAAATCGTGATCAGGTTTAAAAAAATCTATATCATACAAGCCTAAACATATACACAAACAATAGTTGAAAATTGCTGGTAACTAGTAGCTCCAAAAGACAATAAATAAGACAGACAGACAAAAAAACTGCTGGTTTGATAAAAACGACTTAACAATAATAACTTTTATTTTGTCACTTTTCTAATGATCAAATTATCCATTTAACATTTCTTTCATTGCTTCTCTTTTAATCAAACATTTGTTACTTTCAGCCCTTTCTGTATCAATTTGCGTGTTAATGTTAATTTTATCGTATGAGACATGACGAATGACAGAAAGCAGTTTTAAAAATCTGAATTCTTTCTGACTGATTTTTACGACTTCTTTCTATTTTTGACAATTAATGTTTGTGAAATTCTCCCCTCATAAAAAGTAGTGAAAGACACACTCACCTGTCAGCTCTGATGGAACAAGGTATTTCTTTTTGTCAAGTTCAGGGGCACGTGATCTAGCAGCTCTCTCTACAATGATCTAATAAAAAATACAACACTGAACGTCAATCATCCTTAAGCTTTAAGAACTCTCCGTCAAGCTGTCGAAACAATGTTGTTTTTGACATGACACACCAACCGGAATTTTGTCTGGATGTTTGGCACGAACTCTTTCTCCCTCCAATTTCCTGAACTCGAACGGAACACTGCGCTGGTACTGGCAACTCATCTGAGGACCAGAAACACACACATTACATAAATATTAGTGGTGAGCTTTAGATTAAATCATGAACATTAAATCTTTTTAGGGGAAAAATAAGAAACCCACAATGGCTGCTGTTACATATTCAAACACTCGCTCACTGTAATATCTCTACTATTTTTTGTGTTATGTTTGTATAGGTAGAGACTGATACTGAAATGTGGTGTGAATCAAAGTAAGTCAAGTCAGCTTTATTGTCATGCGTTTTCAGATTTTAAAAAGAACAAAACATGCGTAAACTTGCCCATACACAAACTTCTCTGTTCTTTAATTTGTCGTCACCCTTTATAGACTATGCAGGTCTACACATGAGTTCACCTCCTGATATTGAGGCTGATGAACTGGCTGCTGTTGTGTTTATTAACAGAAATTAATGCTCTCATCATTACAGGGGTGTACGTGCCTCTCTGCAAATCACTTTTAATACAGAGACACATGGATTACTGTGCAAAAGTCTTAGGGACATGTAAAGAAAACAAACATTTTGAAAACAAAGTTTCTAAATGCCCTCCAATGGACTGTTGTCCATCCAGGGTTCATTCCCAGGGTAGGCTGCACATCCACTCTGACCCTGACCAGTAAAAAGCAGTTACTGAAGACGAATGAATGAAGTTTCTATATAAGTACAAACCAATATCAAATCAGTATTTGATGTGAGCACTCGCTGACTTCATGCATCACTTAAATCAATCAGTTGTTTCTTACAGGCGACCCCCAGCCTTCGCTCGCTTCTGTCTCTGCGTGCAAAATAATGCATGTCTTTTATCTTTAAAAAAAGTGTCTTATTTTACATGTCAGCATCTAAAAGTATATTATTCTATTATTTTGTTTAGCAACAATTTTTTCAATTTAGGTTTGGCGTTAAAACTTTTTTTTCTACTGACATTAATGCAGAAGCCATAAACATCTACAGTTGAGGTCAAGTTTACATACCTTACAGAATTTGCTAAATGTTAGTAATTTTAAAAAATAATAATAAAAGGGCTCATAAAAATTGGTTCATTTGTGTAAATTCAGTTATTATCTTGTATTGTGGACTATATGTAAACATCTGTTTATGTGAAATAGCTTATTCAGGGCAGTACTAAATAAAACAAAATGCAATTTTTATGATCCTACTTCTATTATTATTATTATTATTATTATTATTATTGACATTTTACAGATTCCACAAGGCTTATGGAAATTTATGACCACAACTGTAAGACTAATATATAAAATAAGACTTTTGCATAGCATTGTAACCTTTTAAAACCTATTAAAAACACTTTAAAGGTTGATGTATGGTCTGTCCTGACATGTAAGAGCAAACTATCTACAGCAAAGTACTGACATTTGCCTTGTTATTTCAGAAAAGCTGTCAAACGATCTTTAGCCATTATTGCTCTCTGCAGCACATGGATGAGATGGGGCGAAAATACAAATAACCCACCTTTATTTTTTCCTCAGCAGACGGATTCAGCTAAAAAGTAAAAAAAAAATAATAATAATAATAATAAATAAATAAATAAACCTTATGTTACGGCTTCAACAAGACAAAGATGTCAGGGTCCTTAAATGTATAACTCCAACTCTTTCCGAGCTCGGCCTGTTTAAAAAAAATAATGATATATGTCGACGACCAAAAACAACAACAAAGCCTGTACCGCCTACTTTGTGAGTGCTTCGACCGATAAGAAACTTCCAGAAAGATGGAAATCATTGCTGTCCAATGAGAGCAAAGCTGTGGGCGGGGTTTTATTTGTTTACTACGCTTTCATTGGAAAAAATGGGTTGACATTCAAGCGTTGTCCGTGTCAAGCGAACCAATCAGAATGAAGGAAAACCGAGCATGGCGTAGTGCTACGTGTCCGACGTGTCCGTTTGTAATGTTCTCTTTTGTACCCTGAGGATGTACTCCGGGAACGTGTAGAACAATGTTCCACCCTTTCACCTGAACGATTTAGGGCTTTTAAACGCATTTTCCCAGTCTTTCAGTTTTCTGTAGATGGATGTGGGGGCATTGGAGGAAAAAATATATAAAGTAGCATTATTTATTCATACTAACTGAATAAGAATTGAAGTTTACAACTAGATTAACTAAAAGCCACCTAAATGAGCATGAAGTCATGGTTGAAGTAGCTGTGCAGCCTGCTGGGGAAAAAATAGAAACCATCGAAGAATTTGTAACGGTTTTAATGGGAATAATGGGAATTGTATTGGATTTAATGGAAACTGTAATGGTCCCTGTAGGTCTCTGCTGACTTTGTTACCTTTTGTTGCTGGCATGTTAGGTCTAGTGGATACCATTAAGGTATCCATACATACAAGTTCTTTCACATAGATTGTGAAACAATCATAAGTTAGGCCTAGGTCAAAAGTTTAATGATAATTATTGATACATGTTCTTTCCTATAGCTGTCTGGTGCAATTCCACACGCACACACACAAACATAGACACACAGACACCGACAGCGTCATTTTTAAAAGTAAGGAAGGTGACTGGATGCCGCCCTTAAGCGATTACTTGGGTGGTCTTACCAGCGAACTAGATGATGGCGATCAAATCGTAGGATTCCTTTAAAATCTTAAACTTAAAAACAATTAATACTGACAAGCCACTATCTGTCTTCAAACCAAGACTTGAGTGCAAACACCATCAACCCTGGCATCAAGAAAAATAAGCATTGACAAAAAGCCTCAAATGCACATGCGTTCAGCACAGAGATTCTTGATTTACTGAGTTTAACACGCTGTTGATTATTTCCATTTTGCAATAGTTCCACTTTCACTCTTCCCCCGGATGGATCTGCATGGAGCCATTCAGGACAAGGAGAGAGGTATGTCTTCCTCTTTTTGGGTGGAACCCCTAGGCCTCTCCAGTTTTCAACAGGGGCTCCAGAGCTGTCATTGCCCTCTGCTTCACTGAGAGACACAACAATAATACTGCATAGTAGCTCTCACAACCTCTTTTGGAATTGGTGCACCTGCACATATCCATTCTGTCAGCCAATGTGTTATTGCATTAACATCGTGTCTCTCTGACAGCATTTGCACCACTGGGACACCTGAACTCTCATCCCCTGCCAGAACACCCTGATATAAGAAGATATGGCCAGACATGCCATTTGGTCTCTGTAGTTTCCTCACTACTTAGCTAGTTGCATCAAAACTCACAGTTGGGTTAGTAGACTTCTTTGATAATGACTTGTACATAAATATTTGTGTTTGACTCCAAGAGTGACAGAAAAACTTGTCCAATGTCTTTAATGCTACCACTGTGAGGTGCACTATATTTTACCATCTGCAGTGACAAAATAGGATCCTTGTCACCTAATTCTAAGTCATTTCTCTCTTGCTTTGCTTTGCGCAGGGTGGCCAAATTAGGAAGATGGCTTGGCTCAGGATCCCCAAAAAGCATCAGCTGTGTTGTCTCTGATGCCCTCCATACATGGGGTTCCATTCTACCCTCACACAGTTCTTTTGCTATCTGCACATGCAAGTTACCAAGCATTGCATGCTTGGAACAGCCAGTGTGCAAGAAGTCATCAGTGTTTTTAATTAAACAATTGAGCACCATTGGGCTGTTCATTTCAGGCTCTCTGTCGTATTTTATGGGAATGTGGCCATGACATTCCTTACAGTTGCCTCTGATTTCTATGTATTTCTCTGTGGCTGATGGATAGACCTTGGCTCTTTTAAATTCAAATGTGCAGGGGCTTTTCACTTCTTGCCAAATGTGATGATTTATCACATGCGTCCAGATGCCAGGCTTCAAAATAGTGTATTCCCTTTTTTGTGTTTTAGAGAACTTGTTTTTGTATTGAACTGTTTCAGGCATGAATTCAATCCATTTCTGAAATGGAACTTGAAGATCGAAAGTCCAGTAATCTTTTGGTCTGGGGGAAAGGGACCCTGGCTCAAAATCAGTATCATCACTTGTTTCACCATCACTTTGATAAATAAACCCTAAAGCAGTCCAGATGTTGTGTCTGTTCAACTTAACAAAAGTATATAGAGCCTTTGCAGTGATCTTTTCTAGCTGCTCACTAAGCTCTGTCCAGATGCTCTGATTAGGAGTAGCTACGTTGCCATTTTGGACTATGGCCTCTTTTGATGAACAGAGGACTGTGAAAAGCGAATCCCTTTCAACTGCTGGTTTCTTGGGCATCTGGCATAAGCAAAGCATAATTATCCACTGAAATAATCCTGATGCAAAAAAATGTCATATACAGTATAAACCTGTTTTCATGTATTACTGTGTTTGCCAGAATACAAGGAAAATATAATATAGTAATAATATAAGGATATTATATCTTATATTAGGTCCAATATGGTAATGTTGACCCCTAGATGCACAACGCATTCAAAAAACTAACATGGGTACCATGTGCAGCTGTAATTAGCATTTCATAGCTACATTAGCCATACTAGTATTAGCACTGAGTTTTCTGTTCAATAAACATTGACAATCTTAGCTCTCTTGGATGTTGTATCATTATGATTGAAGTTAACTAATAATATTGTTACTGACAGTGTTAAAACATTGGACTTACACTGGCCAGAATTTTGATTTAGTATCTATATCGACTTTTGCTGTACTAAATTAACACTAAATTCCACAAGAGCATCTTGAACAGAAGTGTCACTTACACCTAGTGGTGAAGTGAAGTGTAGCAGATGATTCTCCTTGTAAATAAATGAAAAATTAAATCATGAGAGACCAGTGAATGAAGTAAAGATAATTGTTTATTGAACAAATGATGATATGATTTGTCTTGAAAAAGTCTTCGACAATTTGACTCTAAAAGGGTGCTCACACTGAGGAGATTTGCACCTGTAATTTAATGCCTAATATTTTAAAAACAGAAGCAGCACAAACGAAACTTTTATCAGCACAAACGATTGAGACTATTTTGTCTACATTTTGGGTTGGGAGTGGGCCAACTTCACGCACGTAGGCATCCTTTGCTTCTTATAAGCCCAGTCAGGAAACGTTCAGCATATTCCGGATCAATCTTCCAGAAGCTACCCTTTCCAGACTCATCCTTCTGTCTTGGAACTTTTCTGAAGCATATATTCAGGAAGAGATTGCGACGGATGGACTTCTGAAATAATTTATTTGGTCAGAAGACAAAACCACAATAGCAACTTTCATTAACCACTTTGTGAAATTCATGCTATTCCTTAATTATATTTCTCTTTAGCGAAGCAGAAATTACACTGTTGGGACGTTCTCTGCTCATTCTCTATTTTAATCAACACCATCATAGACTGAAAAAGTACCACAAAGAAGCTATACTTACATGAAGCAGTGACCCTCTGATCTTAGCTAAACATTATATCTTAATGTTTTGGGTTACAGCGCCTAAAAACTGAGGAAATGTCTGGCTAATCCTCAGAAAGCTAGAGAGTTAATTAATCATTCACCAACAAGTGTTTATTTTTATTTCTCAAAAAAATCCCAAATTTAATTAGTACATCTGATGACTAAACTGACTGAATTTCTTTTCTTTTATATAGAATCAGGCTACACAGCACCTATGCTTTTCTTCAATGCCACTTTATTTGTATGGGACCTCAATTCATATGAAAGACAGTACTGGCATAAAGCTGTCTTGACATTGGACGTTCGATATTCGCAGATATGCCGAAATTAAGGGACCGTCTCTAAAGTTACATACAACATTATTAAACACGATTCTAACTTCAATAGCATTTGAAGGGAATGATGTACAGTCACACAGCCAACTGTAAAGTGTTCATGTAGGTGACAGCTATAATGCACACCTCTTAGATTTTTTATATTTAACAAAATAAACTATTAAATCATATATAAATATTGCCATGTATTTTACTACAGCATGGGCTCATACACAAAATATACCATTATTTAAAGCTCAATAGCATTTTAAGGAAATGATGTGCAGTCACAAAACCAATTGTAAAGTGTTCGACTAGGTGTCAGGTATGACGCACACCTTTTAGATTTTTGATATTTAACCCTACAATGCATGAACCAAAAAAACCTTCACGAATGCATAAAGGGGGTCAAAATGATGAGTACTGGATTGAGTGGTTTTCTTCAAAAAAATAGATGTCCTATTAATGAAATAATTAAAGGAACTGATGATCCCCGAATGTTTTCATATTTCAAACATTTTTATTTTTATTTGTAATCCTCGTCCCTTTCTTCTGTACCATTCTGCTTATTGTGCCCTTATTGTGCATCATCTTTATTTGTTTTCTTTTAATTTATTTATGTACATGTTTAGATTGTGGATGGGAGCCAAAGGAATTCAAAATTATTTACATAGGCAGCACTTCCAGTCAACCTCTTGAGCCCTCCACTTCCCTGTCACAAGAATAATCCTTGTCCGGATTATTAGTCTGTGACTGTACATCATTCCCTTCAAATGCTATTGAGCTTTAAATTATGGTATACTTTTTTGTATGAGCCCATTCAGTAGTGAAATTCATATCAAATTTACATATGATTTAATAGCTTATTTTGTTGAATATCAAAAAACTAAGAGGTGTGTATTATAGCTGACACCTAGTCGAACACTTTACAGTTGGCTGTGTGACTGTACATCATTCCCTTCAAATGCTATTGCGCTTTAAATTATGGTATATTTTGTGTATGAGCCCATGCAGTAGTAAAATACATGGCAATATTTATATATGATTTAATAGTTTATTTTGTTAAATATCAAAATTTTAAAAAGGTGTGCCTTATAGCTAACACCTACAGGAACACTTTACAGTTGGTTATATGACTGCAAGTCATTCCCTTCAAATGCTATTGAAGTTAGAAACGTGTATAACAATGTATGTAACTTTTGAGATGGTCCCTTAGTTTCTGCATATCTGCGAATATCGAACGTCCATCGGCAACACAACTTTATGCCAGTAAAGAACTGTCATTGTGCTCAGCAGAGGTTTGTTTCTGTCCACCGACCAAAGGGTCTGATATGAATGCTATTATAATTGCTCTTTCTCACTCACTGTAGTATAGTATAGTAGTATGCTCAGATTTAGTTGTCAAGTTTGTGGATACATGTGACCCATTTAGCTTTTTGAGGAGGCAACTAAAATTGGAAACAAAGTGATCACTATAATCAACTCTAGGAGAACAGCCTAACTTACCTTCCAGGTGGGATCAGCATGGCAGAAGTAGCAGAAGTTGTCAGTGATCCATTTATAGATACAGGAGAGTGTGACTTTGTTTTTCTTGCTTGCCTGCATAGCCATACAAATTAGGGTGGCATATGAGTATGGTGGCTTGACGTGAGGGTTTGTCTTGTAGTCAACCTCATCTGGGCAGTGGCCATGTGCAACCATGCTGGGCAGAGTGCACAAGGCAGGAATTGCTGTTGCTATGGGCTTATCAGGGGTCAGTGGCATGCCTATGGAGGCAAGGTCGCCTGGTAGAGGAGACGCAGGAGCTTCTCCACCCAGCTGCTGCTCAAAGAGTTTGTTCTGATGGCTAGTAGAAATCACTTGTTGCCTTCCAAGGTCACTAAGGATAGAGAACTCTTGCAACCACTGCAGACTGGTCAGACTGTCATCCATGTTGTCAAAACTGCTGTTGTTGAAACCGCTGCTTTCGATTAGGTCCTTTGTAGCAGGACTGGCTACTTTTTCCTCCAGTCCCACTGAACCCTTGGGCCACAAATCTATACAGTTCAATGACAGCATGTCCCACTGTCACCTTTCAATTCACTTCTCCAACAGTGACCTGCACACAAAACACTCACATGCACATCTAGTCCATAGCCAGGTTTAATTATGCATGATGCAAACATTAACTGGAACATATCAAAGTAGTTCAGTTACAAGTATAAGCCTGAGGTTCCAAGAATATTTCTGTAAAATTTGATATAAGAATGGTATATAGTCAGCTATGATGAAGCCACTCAAAGCTCCCCTAAATTTCACAGTTGACTGAAGATCATAGAATTTCCCAGAACAGTCACAGCTAGCTGTGCAGGCTGTCTGAGAAAGTCTTCCAAAAGGAAAATCTTCCAACAACTCAAGTACTTCCATCCACCACAGTGACCTAACACACTTATCTAGGCATTTTAAAAACTGGTTGCATGATTTGAAACACGATGTAGAAAAAAAAAAAAAAAAATATATATATATATATATATATATATATATATATATATATATATATATATCAATTAAAGTGTATTTACATATATGGTCAATAAATCTACTTAATTTCAATACATTTTAAAAAACTTTGGTCAAACTCACCTGATATGTTGTTTAAATCCTTATTAGGACAGGCGTGTCACATTGAGGCCAAAGTAGAAAGACTTAATGGTTAGCGTTGACGCGCACAGTTCGCTCCCGCGTCTCCGGTACAAAGGGGTCTAAATACGTGCACGCTCGTGGAAAAGTTTCACCCTGAAGATTCTGTTGACATGCAGGCAGTTTACCCTTTGTTGTGCATAGCGATAGACCGATGCAGCCATACCACTGACTGGTAGGAATCATCAAGAATTTAGAATTAGAATTTTATGAAGTCATTGTGTATTGCTGTCTCTATGGAAGGGAGTCAGTGATACAAGATGTAATTTGTCTCTAGGGTGCTTAAAAAGAGCCATGTAGTTGGTGTTCAGGTTGATTGTGCTGCTAGTCCTGCCTTGAAAAAACAGGTTTTGAACAAGGTAGATGACGCTCAGATTTCTGTGGTGGGTGTATTTTGTAAAAGCCTTTTCTACTTCATCGTTTTTACTGGCAGATTCCATCAAGTCATCGATTACCAACACTACCAACACGTTTTTTTTATTGGGAGGAAATAGTTTGTCATCACACAAATAATCAAAGATTCCTTGAAGAAATTTTATATTTATTCTGATCATCAATTCATCGTACAGACCTACGCGTATAACACCAGACAATGTTTTCGGGAACTACCGACATTGCCTCTTTACAGTTTTCCAACAACATTTTGATAAAATAAGATTTTCCACTATTACTCGGTCCACATACGACACATGAAAACGGAAGTTGCAACCTAGCGTCAAAAACAGTCACGTTCATATTTTCCATTACAAAACACATCAACAGAAACAATATACATATGTATACATGAATAGTCTTAATATCCGTAAGGGAATGTTGTAAAATCAGGTAATAAAACACGCTTATCATACACAACCCTGAACCTTTTTAACTGTGATTTGTTTTTCAAATGAAACCCCTTTTTATCTCTCCTGATTTGGTTATGCGTGGTTACAAGTTGACCAGTTTGATCCGGATTTTTCACTCGCTCGTTCACCAGATCTGTCAGTGATTTCAAATTGACAATTTCTGAATTTATACAATTTAAAGTAATGCCTTTAGCTTTCAAATGTGTTTTTCCTTTTACGGTTTTGTAACTGTAGGTTTTAGGGCCTGCGCTTACGAATCTTACGATTTGATCACCATCATCTAGTTCGCTGGAAAGACCACCGAAGTAATCGCTTAAGGGCGGCATCCAGTCACCTTCCTTACTTTTAAAACTGACGCTGTTGGTGTCTGTGTGTGTGTGCATGGGATTGCACTGGAAATCTATAGGAAAGAACATGCAACAATAATTATTATTAACCTTTTGACCTAGGCCTCATGAGTGTTTCACAATCTATGTGAAAGAACTTGTATGTGTACATGGGACTGCACCGGAACCAGATTTAACATATTTATATTTGATGATGATGACCTGCCAACATAATTATATTTGATGATGATGACCTGTTAAGATCATTATAATTGATGATGACCTTTGACCTAGACCTGTCAAAACCAATTAGTGATTTTTGGTAGCATACGAAATATACAAACTATTTCTCTCTCTGCAGTGGTTTTGCCTTGCCACTTTTCCATGGATGCCATTTTTGCCCAGTATCTTTCTGACAGTGAAGTCATGAACCTTCATTCTTGCAACAGAGGCTTGTAGGTACTTTGATATTGTTCTTGGCTCTTTTGTGACTTCCTGGATGAGTCGTTGCTGTGCTAAGGAATTTTTGAATGTCCACCACTTCTGGGAAGGTTCACTACTGTGCTGAGTTTTTCCATTTGGAGATAATGGCCTTCACTGTGGCTTTTTGGGGTCCCAGAGCCTTTGAAATAGCTTTTTACCAGACTGATGTATTTCAGTCACCATCTTCCTCATCATTTCTGGAATTTCTTTCAATTTAGGTATAGTTGAAAAAGTTCTATTTAAGTGTTGATTTGATTGAACTGGATTTGCAGTAATCAGGCGTGGTTGCGTCTAGCTAGTCCAGCTGAACCCCATTATTAATTCAATTTCGTAGATTTGGGGAATTAGTAACTACGGGGCAAATACATTTTCACACAGGCCCAGTTGATATTGGCTAATTTTTTTGCTTCAACAAATAACATTATCATTTAAAAACTGTATTTTGTGTTTACTCAGGTTGCCTTTGTTTTGTTTTTAATTTATTCATTCATTTTCATATGATACATTTACATGTGATTCATTTTCATGTGATTCATTTACTGATTTGCTTCTCTTTAAATCCAGTTTTAGACTGTGATATTACAAAGGTCTTTCCAGATTATTACTTGCTACACTGTATGAGATAACCCCAGTAAAACTGCCTGAATTCTATAATATAATTTATTCACCATGTTAGCTTTAAATCCTCTAAAAACAGATTCGCAATTGACTAACATTACTCTGTTCCAGTTCACATCCTTCAAAGCATTGGCATGTTTTGTTTACTCTCACAATCCCCCAAACACACACACACCCAAAGTCTCCATAAAACAAATGAGAAAGCAATGTTTCCCACAATAACCAAAAGTTGTCCACAATGTGAAAACAACTTGGAGAGTAAGCTGAACTAACCAATAAAATTACCAAGACAAAAAGTTCCAGTAAGAGAAAAAGCCCCTACCGACTTCAAGTCTGATAAACAGTCTGCGCACAATAACAAATATAATGTCCTTAACTTTTAAAGACTTGTAACAAATAATATAACAGTGTAGCCTGTAAGGCCGAGGAAAAAACACTAATAAAATTAAATAAACAGAAACTCTAACCCAGTCAGGGCATCAAAACAGAGAACCACATTAATACTGAAGTAGATTTAAGAGGAGTGAGTCCACAAAATCTAGGCGAAGTAATGCAACGACGATATCTTCAATAAAAATCCAAATACTGTAGAGCTGGAAGGCTGAGTGCAAAAAATAAAAATAAAAGAAGAGCGAAAAAGACGCCGCTGTATAGGTGATGCAGTTCACCCCGACATCAAGAGTTTAACATAGTCTCCTGCTTCCTCCGCTGAAAAAAATCCTTCTGGACACCATTATATGTAATGCGAAGCCAAGCTGGATGAAGTATTCCATATCGAGCGCCCTCAATACCACAAAGTTGTCGCCGAACCTTGTTAAACGCGGCCTGGGGCCAGGCTATCTTGGCTGTGTAGTCAGGGAAAACGGAGATGGTCAAATCCCTCACTTTAATCCGCTGGAGCTCTCTCGCACAAGGTTGCTTTTTTTTACCTTAGGTTTTGTTTTCATTTCTGAAACAATTTAGTATTAGATATACACAAAAACAAAAAAAAAATCAGGATGGGGCAAATACATTTTCACAGCACTGTCCATCCTACTGCGTAATTTGGTAATGGTTTTAATGGTTAACAGCTGATGGTTTGTAATGATTTTTGTAGTGGAAACCATTTGATTGTCTGTGATGGTTTCTCCTATAAACAACAATCAGTTGGAACTGTTTAGGTGGTACACACTTTGAACCTTTTCTGTATTATTCAGTTTTTTGTTTTTTTGGCTTTTTGGTAAACATCAGAGGATTAATCCTGAGCCAATGGAAGGAATGCAGCAAATAGTGTGGGAGAACTTGAAAAAAGTCTTACAGCTGCATTCTGGATCAGTTGCAGAATTCAGATTGGACTCGGGAGAAGACCTGCAATTAGTGGGTAGCAGTAGTCCAATCTTGAAATGACAAAAGGACTGAACAAGCACCTGAATTGCCTGTGCGACGGGAAACGACCTGGATGCTTCTTTGTAAAGGACGAATGACATGACTGATTCAGGTTAATAATGAGAATTGATTTTTCTTTGACCAGGATGAGCTGGGCTTTAACAAATCACAGTGCACTAAGTACCTGACTGAGCAAAATATAGAGTGTCCCAAAGGTCTCCATACATAGGGGAATATGTTTGCCAGCACCACGTCAGTTGTTCTTCAGTCAGTGGATGTTCGTGGACGTCCACTTCTCGGTCCACAACACTTCTTTTTGAATTTGTTAACACGTTTGGCAGCAGTGTCATGTGTGAGGTGCTTTCCATATTTCCTGTTAAAGTCCATCACAACCTTTCGACAGCTTCCCGATAAACCCATGAGAATGATTTCAATACATTCTTCTTTTGTCAAAAGGCATTCTTAAAGGCTATCTGAAAAATGTATGGATACTTTTGGGACATTATGTTTTATGAGATGACTAGTAGGTTGGTGGTGATTTCTTCCCCGGTGTTGAGTTTAGGATTAATGGCTAAATTTGAGTCTCTAAACATAGGCCTATGATGTGAATGTGGTTAAAAAATAAATAAATAAATAAAATACAATAACATATATAATAAAATTTATTATAAATCAGTAAAGAAAATCAAATGCAAAGACAGGCCACAACATGGACTAATAAAATAGTTGTTTGTGTATATTTCTATGGTTTCATATTAATTCTGAAATCCTGCTGAAAATCAAGCTAGTCTGACCAGCTACCAAAATATTTGACAGAAAATAACACAACATTATGACAATCAGAAAATCTCAAACATTTACTGATCAATTTAGAAAATGAATAACAAACATAGAAAATAAAATACCAACTGGTAAAGATGGTGGAGCATTTTGGCTTGTGTTTTGGCAGTTGGTCAGACCATGTTGGGTTTTATTTATTTACTACAATGTAAATTAAAATATTTGCAATTGAAGAATCGCATATTTCTACACAAACTGGTTATTATGACCAGATGAACCCAAGTTTGTCAGAGGGGCAATATTTTGTGTTCCAAATATATTTGTACTAATCACCACACCCATAATCAAGAGGCGGGACTTCTCTTCCGGTGGGAGTGTGGATGACACGTCACCTGACTCATCGGCAGCCATTTTGTTTTAGGTGTTGACTTTCTCGTCGCCGTGTTTTAATATGGCTTTAAAACTGCTGTGTTTTCTTTACTTATATAGTTTATTTTTTTACATGATTTGACATATTTTTCGGGTTGAATTTACAAAATATCTTCAAGTTCTTTGTATTTGCAAATATTTTTTAGGAAAGCTAATAGCTGGTTGGCTGACTAGTCTTTTTGAGCTAGCTTCTTTAGCCAGCTTGCTAGCACAGCGAATTTGCCCGCAGCAAAATGGCGACGAATACGACACCGCAGGCCCCGACAGCGAACTGGTAAAGTATTCACCTTCTATCAAGTGCGTTTAGCTGGAGAAATAAAATCTAGGAACTACTGCCTTGGTTTTTTGTGCGTTTTTTCGTTTTCCTGGTAGATAATATAAGGTTACTGAGTTACACGAAGTGAAATGTTTTGTCGTAGCTTAGCTAACGTAATGTACTCTACAGTAGACCAGCGAAAACCCGGCTTATGCTAGCTTGTCTAGCTAACACCTTTCTGATTTCTGTGCATTTTGTACACCACAGAATCTTCATCCCTTAAGTAAATTAGGGCCAGTACATGGCTAGCTTAGTCTGACCCCCAATTCTAGTTGACTTAGGTAGATGGCTTTACTTGGCACATGTTACTAGTATTCTATTAGACATGTTCTTTTATACGGTATAATAACTCCGTTCAAAAGTAGCAGGCAATTTGTAACATGGTATTCTATGTGAGGTACATTTACTTGACTATAGATTTGTGGAGGTACTAATTATGAGCCGCTAAATTTAATTTGTTTCCAATCTCCAGGCCATATGGGGGCAGTAATACAACAGAGGCGCCTGTTCATGAAAACCCAGAGTGGGAGAAGGCGAGACAGGCGCTGGCCTCCATCACCAAGAGCCAGGGCTCCAACAAGCCATCTGCAAATAATCACGCCAACACACAGGTTAGGCTTCATCCACTAAAGCACGCTTATCAGTAAAAACCCTTTATGTAGGTTATGATGCATGGTGCATGAGTAACCTAATCCTCACGCTCTTGGCTTGTGCTTCTGTCACCTTCTTACAGTTCTGGATGGTTTTGAGATATATTTAAAAAAGTGTGAGAAATGAGCAACCACTAGGATTTTTTAACAGACATGATTAAAAGATATTTGTCTGTTTTGTTAATTATGGCCAATATATCATTATTGTCCAAGCCTAGACTTCCAGCGTATCGGTCGTACAGGTAAGATGACTGTACCGGTCCATTTCTAAACAGTCACATTTAATTATCCATGATCCTTACTTTGGATACCATTCAGCCCAATAATAAAGTGGAACTTGTGCTTTGTTACTGACAAACACTCTTCTTGGACTTAATGGGAAGGATGGTTTAAAGAATTGCAATGCAGCAGTGTGGTAATATCTCATTGTGAGAGAGAATATTAAAGTGAAGACATCTTCTTAGAATAGATTCTTAATTTAGATCAGGCATTCAAGTATTAACAGCTGTGTGGTGTGTGTACATATATATATTTTTTTATCAGATTATTATTTTAATCTTTTTTTTTTTTTTTAATCTAAAGGCTGGACAGTACCAAGCAGCAGTGACTGACACTTCCACAATGCAGCAACAACCATACTATCAGTGGTACCCACAGAACCAGCAACAGTACGCAGGATACCCATACCCCTACAACTACTACTACCCAGTGCCTCCGGTAAATACACACGAGGGCTACAGAACTTATGTGGCATAAAAAGCTACAATTCAGTAATAAGGCTTGTACTGATATTTTACCCTTCAGTGCATTTACACAGTGGCGCTATAGTGTACTTAGAAAATGTAAGAATTCCAGAATATATACTGATAGAATTGTTTTCTAATTATTAGTATGGAGGACCATATCCCCCAGGTCAGTATGGTGTTCCAGGAGCCTACCAGCAACCGACAACTCCCACTGCGCAGGTAATTTTTGGTGATGTTAAGTATGTAGAAGTATATTTTTGAACAAGCATGCATTTTACATCTGGTGGCGTTTTGTTACGTGTCACAGCATTGCTTAAAATTTTTTTAACAAATTCCCAGTTTAAGAAAAATATCCAGCCACAAGCTGTCCTGTGGCCAGAAATTGAGCACTGATTATTAGGCATTGAAAAGTTGTTGTCTACAACATTGTGGGTATGTCTGGTAAGGAGTTTCCATTAGCCGGTAAATACCAGTTTTTGACCGTTATAAATTCAAAATGTCAGATAAAATAAAAGATTGTTGGACACAATGTCCGGTAAAAATATTAACACAAAGCAGATATTAGAAAGTACATTCACAATTGCACACCTAAATAACATCTCTGTCTGTGCAAAATTAGTTTTTCTTTCATGTTTCTCTCCATTTTTACTTTTGCTTTGGGCCAGTGGACCCATTCAAGGACACACACACCTCCGTGCTGGTCATCTCTCTCACTCACTTGTTACATAAGGCAGTGAAAGCCCAAATGGACACACACACAAGTAAACTCGGGTTTACAGCTGCCGCTCAACCACGTCCCCACTGCCACAATCGCGTACACTACATATAGTCCAAAACATTACAGGGAAAAATAAACACCGCAATGAGATGACCAGATTTTTTTCCAGTTTGTCCGGTAAACTTTATTATTCCCGGAGACTTTGGCCGGCACACAAATTTCTTGGCCAAAACTCTGGTCTGGTGGTCAGTAAGTCTAGTGTTTAAAATCCTAGCAGTGCTGCATATGAAACATTCGTAGCAATGTAGCAGCACAGCAGTGACCCAGACAAGCTAGCAGATTAAAACAATCCACCATCTAAATGATATCTGGTCACTGGTGGACTCTATGCTTTTCAAGGATGTGGTAGAGGGTGGCGAACAGATTGTGCGTTGCAATGGATTGACTCAAACATGTGTGCTGTAAGGTTGTGTAACACTTAGGCCCATGTCTGCCTGCTTTCTGTCAGCACACTGGCATGGCTGGATTGAAGGACCAGACTCCTGGTTACCCATGTGAAGCACAGCCTCCGCCTCCTGATGTCCCCCAGCCTCCTCCACAAAGCCCCACAGGCACAGAGCAGCCTCCTCCTCCACCTCCCCCTCCCATACCACCCCCAACTAACTCCCAGTACCCTCCACCTCCTTCCCCATCCCCTTACAACCCTAATGGAGCTCTGCCTTATAGCCCTACCGACTCCAGTCCTGTGAGGACTTACGGTTATGGTCAGACTAGATCGGGTTACCAGGGTTTCCAGCCTACAAGCTACCAAACATCCCAGCAACAGGGGACAGCACCGGGCCCGTATGGAGGAGCAAGTCGGGTGGATACCTGCAAGAAAGCCAATAATTCAAATGTGAACAAAGGCGGGCAGCAGATGTGGAACCGCATGAAACGTAAGTGCGCTTGGGTTTATACTAAATGATGGACCTGAATGTATGCTAATAATGTAGTTCCTAATTACATAAGTAGGAAAAATATGATCCACCCAACACTGACAAAAATACCATAGTTTAAGGAAGTGTACCAGGTTATATTAAATGGAATGCCTGGGAAGTCTCAGAAATAAGATGCTATTTTTGACAAGGTCAGGTAACCATAGCTATAGAATAATGAGTAGGTTGGTAGATGTTGGTTGATGGTACAGTGAATTTTAAATCTGTTCCAACACACAGAGGCTCCTGGATCCGGAAGTGTGAAGTTTAACATCCAGAAACGCCTATATGTAACGAGCAATCAGAATTTTGGAACTTGTGATCAGGCAAATGGATTGTCTGCTTCCACTTCAACCACATCAGCAACTTCTGTGTCTTCAGTAACAACAGCTGCCACTGCAGGAACTTCTCAAACTGGGTGAGACTTGATGCATACAGAGCCATGCTACATCATTGTTTCTGTGTTTTAAGGAATAAGCACAAAATTATCTATGCTCCCAGTGAGCAGGGGGAGAGACTGTCATTGTGACTTCATTGTGTGTGTTTGTGTAGGCCTCAAGACTGGCCTCAGGCCATGAAGGAATATGTGCAGCGTTGCTTCACGGCTTGTGAGACGGAAGAAGACAAAGACAGGACAGAAAAGGTGCTCAAGGAAATTCTGCAGAGCAGACTTCAAGATGGCTCAGCTTTCACCATCGACTGGACTAGAGAACCTCTTCCAGAGTGAGTTGCATCTTTCTTAGTGCATTCTTTATGACATTAGTCTTCTTTCATATCTTGGAAGAAGGCAAGCTAAATTGTCTCTCTTCAGGGTGAAACCTCGGCAATCCCGTTGGGAGGCAGCACCTCAACGTTCTCAAGAGAACACTATCGGTCGAGGAGGAGCAACTCGAGGTAGGGGTGGGGCTCGGCTGGGCAACTACAGAAATGTGTTTTCTCAAAGGAGTCCCTCTTCCAGCTCATCCCGCTCTTCTTCACATTCGCCATCTCCTCATAGCCGCTACAAAGAGAAAAACAGACATCGCCGCAGGTAACCAGTACAAAAACTTAGCCAAAGCCATGCCGTCGTTCTTTAAAAAACTGTTGGAGATATGATGCTTGATATTGTTTCTGTTTGTAGTGACTCTGGCTCGCAGTCTGACAGCAGCATGTCAAGCGACCTCCGACCTCTATCCCGACGACAGCGGGCCGGGAGAGGTCGTGGAGAAGAGAGGGAAAAGGGGAGAGGAGCAGCAGTAGAAAGGGGCAGGGGGAGAGGAGGAAAAGTGAATCGAGGGCGAAGGTAAAACTTTCAAATTGATCCCAATTTCAATTCGTTCCATCTCCATCAGAGCATGGAATCTCGAATGCTCTCCATAGGAATACTCCATGGGTATTTTATGTAAGTGTTTTTATGGAAGCTGAACACGTGCCCCTTTCGTGGTCATGAGGACGTTTTCCTCAAGGATATGTCTGTGCTTTTAGCATTTTCTATTTATGAAACACCTCCTTGCAGTAGGACACTGCCAACACCATGCTCAGTTTTTGGTCTTTCTCTTCAGCTCTTGCTGTAAATTTATGAATTTTGCCAAATTACTGACTTGTACCAATCAACAGCTGTGAAAACTCCCTGCCTCAAAATAGAATGGCAACCTAAATCTAGCAATGAATCCCCCACCATACAAATATATGCAGTTGATGTTACAGTTAATTCAAGTCTCACTTGTACTTCTTTCTAAGGAATGACGATCTCGCTGGTGTCCTTGGTAAAAAGCGGAAGGGTGGAACAGCAGGCCTGGACTTCCACGACCCGAACCGTGAGGCCAAGAAGCAGAGCCGAGCAGCACGATTCCACACGAAGCGCACTGAACCGCTGGTTCTGAATATCAATGCCATTGAGCTCCCAAATGCTTCTCAGGAGGGCCTCAGCTGGGACGAATGCCCCATTGTGGGTACCTGCCAGGACATCACCAAAATCTATCTGCGTCTGACCTGCGCCCCAGATCCTGCCACTGTGCGACCTGTGCCTGTACGTTTTTGTCAACAACTACACTAAAATGAAATGTTGGCTTCATGACCGGAGCAATGTACAGGAAATTCAGTTTAATTAGAATGGCCCATCTGGCTGCCACCCTAGCTTTTTTTTTTTTTTTTCTTTCTTTTTTTGTTTGTAAATTAGAGCAAAAATAATAGCAGTTATTAGACATGTACTGTATTCATTAGGCCATTCTTTTAATATAGTACTGAGTGATAGGCCAAATGCTTTCGTTGGATGTGCAGCAAATTTGTGTGCCCTTTACACATGTTCAATTCCTGATTGTTCTGCCTTTCAGGTGTTGCGCAAGTCTCTGACTGCAGTGAAGGCTCACTGGAAGTCTAATCAGGATTACCCATATGCCTGTGAACAGATGAAGTCAATACGACAAGACCTCACTGTAAGTAAATTCGCTGGAATAGCGTATTTTTTTTTTTTTAGATCCACCTGAGTTCCATGGAACAATTCACTGTTTTCATGCAGAAATAGTCTTTTTAATTTAAGCTCCTCCAAAACACAGTTGGACCAAATCCCAATCACTACATGGACTTTACGGTGTGATATTCTCCGTAGTGCACTGTTAGCCCAAAAGAACGTCACCTGAGAGTCAGCCGGGGGGGCTCTTGTTCTGGAAAGAATCCACTCTGGTAGAGATGTGGCAGATGTACCAAAAACATACAGCTATTTTTGTTCTATTTTTACAGCATCACGCAGTCTACTCCTTTCTCTGTAACTGAAGTATTTTAGATACGGCTTTGGTTAGCCATTACTGATGATTAATTACTAGGCCTATTAGTAGTTTCTGTTCAGTAAATTTTCCACAATATTTAACGACAATATGTATCTACATTATGAAATATACTATAGGCTTTGTTTTATTTTGTATTGGGTGAAAAAATATCAGTATGAGAATTCTGTATTATTTCATGTTTAGATACACCCCCCTCTGCCCCATTTTATTTTTTTAAAAGATTTCTTTGTACCCTAACGTTGAATTGGTCCTTTCAGGTTCAAGGGATACGAACAGACTTCACAGTGGAGGTCTATGAAACTCATGCACGTATCGCCCTGGAGAAGGTACAGCATCTTTTCATGTTTTAAGTTTGAAGTGTGTGGAGTTTGTGATTAGTATTTATGGTAAAGCAAAAGTGTGATCACACACCAATTTATTTTAGGGTGACCATGAGGAGTTTAACCAGTGCCAGACACAGCTGAAGGAGCTTTACAAGGAGTGTCCGTCAAGCAATGTTGGAGAATTCACTGCCTACAGACTGCTGTACTACATTTTCACTAAGAACTCTGGAGGTATTTTTTGCTCTCTGGCCAGCTACCAATTCTTTTCAGGCTTTATGCATTTATCCTCTTGTGTTATTCTCTTGCCTCTGCTTTACTGTACCTAAATTACCTCAATTTCAACATGCAGTGTAATCTAACCTGTTTTGTTATAGTGCCAGGTTGTTGCGTACAGCTATTGTGTGTTGTCATACTAATGTGGTTTTTTTTTTTTCCCCCTTCTTCTTTTTCCTCTCCCCTCTTCCTTCTCAGACATAACCACTGAGTTGGTGTATCTCACCCCCGAGCTCCGTCAGGATGGTTGTGTGGCTCACGCTCTTGCGCTTCGTGCCGCCTGGGCGCTTGGAAACTACCACCGATTTTTCCTGCTGTACAAGAGAGCACCACGTATGGCAGCTTACCTCATCGACAAATTTGTGGAGCGTGAGAGGAAGTTAGCACTGAGGGCTATTCTCAAAACGTGAGTACAAATAACAAGGCCGCACTCAACAGTTTTAGATCAGTGTGCATTTTTTAATAGCTGAAGTAAGGTTGATACTAAATCAGTTTTCTCTTGTGTTCTGTGTCTCTCTCACTGTCTTCTGCAGGTTCAGGCCCTCTGTGCCGGTGGAGTATGTACAGTCCAGTCTGGCCTTCCCTTGTTTAGATACATGTTTGACTTTCCTGACAGGGCTTGGAGTTACATTCATTCAGTCAGATCCTAGCAAGATAGATTGCAAAGCCAGCTCAGCTTGTCTCTCCACTTTGTAATGTACATGGGAGGGGTGGGAGTATTTACAATATGATAGGAGTGATGAGGGACCAGATCAATGCATAACCCAGCCAGCCTATCTTAGCTTAGTGAGATGACGATGATTACACTTATTTATATTCTTATTACTCTTGTAGAGTATGACATGAATACAGAAATGGACTGTAAAAGACATGCATTTAGATACTTAGTGTGATAGTGATTAGCTGATCTGCCTATACTTGAAACCTCAGAGTATTAACACTGGAAGAGAAGCTGCCTATATGACACAAATCCACACAATAATCAGATATAGACCAAGTGCAGTAAAACCTCAGCACTGTAGTTCGTCTTTGACTAGCAGGCAGAAAGTCTTAGACAGTTTGAAGAACGTTTCCCAGCCTCGCAGATCATTTTGAAGCTAATGGTGTTCTGTGTTCTAATGGTTTTTCTTCCCTCAAGCCAACAGCCTCAAAGCTCGTATGATGAAAATGTCCTGAAAACCAAAGTTGTGAAGACAAGAGGCTGATTATGAAATTTCCTGTTCGTCTCAAGACAAAGATGGCTGCTGTAAGCTCTCTGTTCCAGATTACAAGATCCAACTGCATCAAGTTGTCATTTTCACTGGACTTTGTCTTGCGCTGATAATGGATGCCAGTCTGGTGAGAAGATGGTTTGTATGCCTCCATGTGTCTTCATCCTATGTCCATCATGAGAGCAGCAGAAGAGCTCCATTAGCGATAGAGCAATATCCTGAGTCTTTTATCCCAGGAATTCCAGGTATGGACTTGCAGAAATGGCTCATGCGGCATGGCAAGATGCGAGTCCGCACAGCTAGTGTTCCTTCTACATCATCCCCTATATGTGTGCACACACCTTAGTCTGTCCATCGAGTTCACTGATCTCCTTCAGCATCTAGAGCATATCTCACTGAAATGGCTGCAGCAAGGCAAAGACTCAGTTAATGGAGATGCAGATCTGCAGCAAAATCTACAGAATCTAGGACCACAGTAGTTTTGCAGAAGTTCACGACCCGAGTCTACGTAGGGCAGCTTGCCCAAATCAACAGCAGTTTTTCCATGAAGATCAAGATCACCTACCACAGAAATAATCCAGAGTGCATCACCTTGAAGTGAGGATGGCCGTGGCAGCAGCGAAACCTGTAAGGCAGCAGAAGAAAAGCAGAGCTGTAATCACTTCGGCTGGATGATGTCGTTTTGGGAGCTTTCTTCTCCTGTCCATGTAGGAGCTGAAAGCATATGGGTTTGTATCTGTCCTGAGCGCATACTTGTGCGTGGTAAGAAGAAGGGACTTGGCTGGTTATAGAATGAGAAATTTGATCCAGCAACAGATACGGCGATGTTCGTTTTTCAGATGCCATTTATATCAAAGTGAAACACGCAATCATACGAGTACAATCTGATTCATCCAATTGAAGAATTTCGTAACATTAAATGTCAGGTTTCTTTAATGCTTTCCAATAATTAATGTAGGATTGTAAGGGAATGTGACTATCTTGATGTTGATGCAGGATTGTTTTGTATGCAATCGCTTGTTTTCATCATTTGAAACTTTTTAAAGTTGTTTGGTGAGCTTAGAGTATTGCTTGAAGGGTCAGCAAAATCTGGCCTCCCTATGGATTTTCTCTTTTTGTAGTCCAAAAAGCTTGGCCTAGCTTGCTGTGTTGGAGCATAGAGCAGACTTTGGTATGTTTCGTCGTGTTACTGAGCAGAGATGTTTAACATTGGTGTATATTTGAGTTATCTTCAGGTGTGAAGCACTCAAGTGTGGAAGTGTAAATATTGTACAGAATATCTTTCTTTGCTCTTTTTTGACCCTGGGATTAAATAGGTGAAATTTGGTGTTTACTATGGTAAGTGTTGTTGTAATTCAGACAGTAAATGTAAATGGAAGCTTTTTTAAAAACCAAAGTTTGATTGCATCTAATTTTGAGTAATGGGAATGTGTGTGTATATAAATATACATATATATATTTATAAATTGAGAGGATGTTAAACAATTTCTTGCTTCTGTGTTGCTGGAGATGAAAGATAAACAGTAATATGAACAGATCTGGGGTAATGGCGGTTGCTTCTGGATAATTATTTTCAAAACATCTTTGCTATTGTAATTCCAGCTTTTTATTGCTCCAAATATATATATTTTTTTTGTGGGTGACTAGGTTTTCCTAACAGGTCTTGCTGGTTGTTTTCTTCACTCTACCCCCCCCCCCCCTTCGTATTTCTCAGTGTAAAGGTTTCATCCATATGCTGCTATTTTAACTTCCCACATTTTCTTGCTTCAACGTATTGCTTACTCACTTTTTTCCTTCCCCATGCCTTTTTTTTTTTTTTTTTGGGCTCACAAGAGAAAGATTTGATTTAATTACTGTTCCCACACCAGTTAACACCACTGTTCCACTTCTCTGTGCAGTAATGATTGATTGGCTATCCCCCCCCTTTTATTTTTTTATTAATATTATTGCATATTTGTCCACATAGAAAAGCATTAGCCAGGTTGTATTAACTGGTGTGTTTAGTGCCGGTACGCCTCTGTGGTTTTTTTGTTTTGTTTTTTTGCTTGTTTGTGAAACATTTAAAAGCGTAGTGTATGTAAGAAGTGATTACCTGCTGCATTGCCTTTCACTTTCCAAGTGTAGCTTCTATTGGTTTGTTCTGTAGAATCTCATTTTCATCTTATTTTTGTTTTTCATTTGATGGTAACATAAATGACCTGTGTTAATGGCTTATTGCATCAGTTTGATTGTCCTGTGCAGCACTGACCCCATTCCCCCCATCTCCTCCCTTTCTCTCCTTCTCTCATGCTCTTTTTCTCATTACCAGATTTCTCTTTTGTCTTTGCAGTCATGCATAATGGAAGCTAAACGGTGGACGAAAAGATGAAAAATAAGAGAGAAACGTATCCAGAGTTGAACTGGACGCTGGAAAGTGGCCACACCTGACAATGTATTCACCTTGCTAGACCTTTAATCTAAACGTTAATGAATCTATTTGCAGTGTGTATGCAATTTTTTTTATATCTGCACAGTCTTGAAGCTCTTGATCACTTTTTTTCACTGTTGTCTGTAAATGTATTGTCAAGGTTTGTGGGAAGTAAATTGGTAAGTTCAGATGTGTTTTGTTCTCCTTTTTTACTATATATATATATATATATATATATATATATATATATATATATATATATATATATATATATATATATATATATATATATATATATATATTTTTTTTTTTTTTAAATATCCTGTGACTTTATACTGCTTCAGGTTTTGTAGTCTCTTCAGAGTTTTTGGTTGAAACACCTTATTTAGTATTAGGCTGGGGCACAGGGCACATCTGAACATGGCATTTGCAGTTTTTCTCCCACACCAGGTTGTTTTCAGCTGAATGTAAATTTATTTGGGTTTTTTTTTTTTTTCTTAGATTAAATGCTTTATATATGAGAATCATAAAAAATTAACAGATTGCCCAGGTCTTTTAGATTAATAGTTTTTATTTTTATTTTGGATGTTTGTTTTGTGGTAACATTTACTGTGTTTTCCTTGCCTCTTGCCTAATGGTCCCATCCCTCTCTGTAAATGTGCATTTTGCTCTCTCTTCCTCTGGTCCTCTTCTGATTTGACTGCTTCCCACCTCTTTAGTACCATAGTAATTGTTTTGCTTTATTTTGATGCCTTTCCACTTTGTGATGTTCACTTCTCTCATAGGTTGAGTTCTTTACTAGTTTTCATTCTTTGCTGCTTTCTCTTGTCTCTTTGTCTTCCTTTCTCTTTCTGTCCCCCCATGTGCTCTATAATGAAATGTAAGGGTCACGTATGTATGTGCTCTGTGCACGGCAGTAAGTATCCCTGTGTCATCTGATTTGCTTCCCTGCCTTTTCTTACAGCTCAAATGTTTAACATCTGAACATCAGCTTTGAGCTAAAGGACAATAACAATTTTGCCAGTTGTATATACGTTATCTGTAAATATTGTACTGCTCTTCAAATAATAAATCAGAAAGAAATTTGCTTTCTTTGGGGGGTTATTGTGTAAAACAAATGCAAAACTTGTTTTTAGGATTCATGAACAAGAATGATTAAAGCTCAGTGATTTTGTGTCCACTAAAAATATTACTTTATCATGCAATGATATAGTATATTACAATGAATTTTATGGTTCTGTTGAATAAGAAGTATTACATTTACCCATTTCAACTTGCTAAGAGAAGATTGTACTTTTTAGTATTTTGGGTAAAAAAGGTATTTGGCTCAACAATGTTTGTAGCTATATAAAATGATGCAACATTTTGTTACTGATTTGAATAACAGTTGCATTTGTGGGGAAAATAAGATTTTTTCACAGTGTCGAGTTATCAGTTTTATTGGTATGACTGCTGGGCTTCAGGCCTTCTCACTCAATATCAGTGCCTGACCCCTTGCACCCTTGTGGCTGAATGGGCAGTTTCCCACAGCCATGCTTCAAAATCTAGTGAAATGACTTCCCAGTAGAGTGAAGGCTGCTGTTGGTGCAAAGGAGGAACAACTCAATATTGATGCCCATGTGTTTCGATGCTCAATACTCAGGTGACATATTTAACCATATAGTGTAGCTCCTAACCCAATCCAGTAATCAGGGTCCAAAGACGGTCCTCATTTCTGCTTTCTTGTAACCAAGCAATTGAGCACATGGATCATCCCTGTTCAGAAAAAATACCCAATAGAAACCATAACAGAAATTCTAATAGTTTCCACCACAAATACCATTAACAAATAGTGTATTTTGGGCCTTATTCTATTGGGATTTAATATTTGTATTGGTTTCTACTAGACATAAACATACCACCAATAGAACCCAACACATTACCAGTAGAGACCCACAAGGACCATTATAGTTTCCATGGTTTCTTTTGGGTTTTGTTGTTGTTTTGTTTGTTTGTTTTTTTAAGCAAACACTTCAAACATTTTTATTCTGTTACAAATCCTTTAAAAGATTTTTCCTGCAGAAATCCTGTGTCAATGATCAGGCACTGGCTTCTCTTGGGTGGTAGTTCTCAGATGGGACAAAAAAAAATTAAATGAACTTTTTGTATATAATTTTATAATAAGAAATATTACTAAGCCATTTGCCTAATTTCATTTTTATATGAGGGAAAACTTATTTCACCTCAAAATATCTGCTTCATGATGTGATCACTGTTCTAAATATGAGATTCTTCATATTCAAGTAATTATAACTCCATTGTTGTTGCTGTACAGCAGGTTAGAATTGAGAATAAAGACTATTTCTAGTCTCTAATTTTACCAGATTATCAAACCCAAGCCTCTTATTTATGTTATGTAGTGAATGGGAGTGGTTACTGTCCTCTAGTGTACCAACAGCAAAACATCCATTAACAAAATGAAGTCACTTCTGGTTTGCCAGAGACTAGCCTTGATTCATGGTGATTAGTACTTGTGGCTAATCTTAAACAAAATAGATTGTTGATCATTTTCTCACTAATCAATATTGAGTGTGTTTAATTGGAAAAAGTCAGCTATAGAAGTAAAATGATAACATGTCTTTGAAACAAAAAAAGTATGTTGAACTGCACTAACTGAGGGGGGGGAAAAAGCATTGTATTAACAGTTCTTGTAGTTCTGCAGTTTAATCCTGCCTGTGAACAGAGCAGTTAATCAACATGTCACAGTGGGTCTGCAGTAGGTGGAACATGACCTGAAATGCTTGGTTGGTTTGTTTACACTGGGCCCAGGACATGTTCCAGTAAAGTGTCATTTGCCTCTGCGATCTAAGAACAATCCAAGGAAGGGCCTGTTGAGAAAAATGTTGTAACTACCAGAACGGCTGTACAATACATAACCAGATGTATATTACGAATGCGGTACAAAGGTTTGTGCTGACCTGGTCATTTCTGTTTGAATAGATGATGGCCTCTGAGGTTGGCCTCTTTGTCTGTTGACACAGATGATGTGACAAACCACAAAATGATTTAATTGTGTCTTTATCATAATGTATATGCTGACATTCAAGCACACACAACATGGGGGGGGGGGGGGGGGGGGATGGTTATACTTGTTACTATCCTGGCTCGTAGAAGCCCATCAGCTCTTCCTTGTCTTTGAAAAGTGCTCAGAAGTGCACAAAAATGCTCAGAAGTGACAAGGTATCTTGCTGACCTCAACACTTCATTGTCTTCTTTGTTAAACAAACAGGACATGGATGCAAGAAGGTAAGTAGGTTAGCAACATAACAGTATGCTTTCACTATCACATATATCCATCACATCACTGTTGTCACATTAATCATGCAAATGCAGGTCAGTAGCAGGGACTCTAAGACAAGCATGAATAGTTCTGATATGGAGGTCAAGATTTTTCATTTCTAATGTAAAAAAAACTTAATGTACCTGTGAAGACATTGAATATAAACATAAACACTGCTTTCACATCTTAATCAGCTTTTTCGCACATATACTGGCTCTGATAATCATATGTACTTACAGTTTGGTCCACTTCAGAAAATAAAATTGTGAAGGTCTCACTTTGCCTGTTGCTTTGATCTTTGTCCACACCCACTAGGTTACACAAACTGCTGGTGAAGATGGAGTAGCAACAGGTGGAAATTATGCATCAGTACTCTGCTTTTCCTGCAATTCCAAGATTTCCACCAGTAGGGGTCCACAATATGTTTATTTGAACTGCTGTTGATGGAATGAGACCATATTTTCCAGATGCACTGAGACCTTTCAAATGATACCAAATATGTATAGTCAACTTCTTATTCACTTTAAAACACATTTTGTAATGCATAATCGATCTTGGGTGTGTTTAAGGTGATCTCGACACACAGAGAGAGAGAAGGGTGTGAAGAGAGCTGAAGAAGGAAACAATGTAGTGAGGATCTTCCAGTCTCCACTCAGCATAAGGGATACTTCAGATGGAGATGCTAATTCTGTGTGTGTGTGTGTGTGTGTGTGTGTGTGTGTGTGTGTGTGTGTGTGTGTGTGTGTGTGTGTGTGTGTGTGTGTGTGTGTGTGTGTGTGTGTGTGTGTGTGTGTGTGAGAGAGAGAAAGAGAGAGAGAAAGAAAGAGAGAGAGAGAGAGAGAGAGAGAGATCGATCAATCGTTAGTCCTCGTAGGAGTCCTTTGCGTTCAGAGAGTAGTTCTCTCCAAGTTCAGACATCTTGGTACCAGCCTTACACCATCCAACTGAATTTGAACCACTGAATTTGAGGAAGCCAATTTTGAAAGCGAAATTAAATGGACCGAAATTTGCCTGTCAAATATTATAGATGGTATTTTTAAACCAACTGAATGTTTTGGAAATGTGAAATAATTCCAGTTGAAATTTTCAGTTTAAATATGCAACCATGCTGAACTGCAGCCCCTGAAAATACAGTGCATTAAAATACAAGAACTGTTAATACAACACTTTGGTTTCAGAGACATTTTACTTTTGTATAGTCAGCAGACTACAGACGCAGATGTCCGACTGGCAGTGTTCAGAGGCTATGAGGCTGCATAGGGACGCCTGTCTGAACTTTTTATTCTCCTGACAGGACAAAATCAGGTCTCATCTGTTGCACACGATCATGTCAATACTGACCCAAACCCACCAGTAAGAGTAATCCATCCATTTTGTCCATGCGTTGTGTCTCTCTGAAAGTTGCAGTGCAACCTATTTTTCTGTGATTTTGTGCATGATAAGTCCTAAATAAAGACAAAACAGCAACAATATGGAACATAAGAACAAAACACTAACCCTATCAAAATGGCAGAACAAGCCACATACAATACTCTCATGATGCAGTCCAGTGTGAGATCAATTTCCAAGCCCTTATAGTAGATAGTACAGGAGTACGAGTGTATGAAGAGCTGGAGGTTGCTTGTATGCATTAGGCTTCTGAAAGGGAGGCTGGGTTATTTGATATAGAAATGCAGTCTGTATGATGGAGTACTTGGGTGGAGGCGGTATTTGAAAGTGCTGGAAAACCCAAGTTTTTCAGGCTTTGGTCATTCAAGATATTTTAACACTCAACCCAGGACTTGAACCACAGAAGTTGAGAATAAGGCTTGTTGAAGTTTATATAAAACAACCTCTCAAAACCTAGTTTCAGGTTTATATGTAAAAGGATACGGATGGAATGAAGGTTAAATCAGATACATAACTATACTTTCACACAGGTACAAGTTTGATAACACCAACAACTCCTGACTTTGGGTTAACCAACTGTATTGTTTTAACGACTTGTTTATGCACAAAATAAAACCAGAGCAATGTGACTGTTCGACTCACATTTATTACAAGGTTTTTACTTGCATTAACCGTATAGTGCATGGTTATGACATCAGCCACTCTGTCTGGATGCTGTTCATGGAGAGCAGTTGATGCATTATTAACTTAATTCACAGAACATACAGTAAAGGGAAAAATACTACGGACAAGAGAAACATGGTTATTGGCTCTTTGCCATAAACTTGACAATATATGCACACAAAGTTGGTAAACATCGTCATGTAAAGGCATGGCCTAAAAGCCAAGTGCTAAATCCTCTAATCCAGGTAGGGAGCTTTATCATTAGTGTAGAGAGAGTTAACATTATCTCCTTACAGTTTGACAATACTGCCTCCATTTTAAGTGCCAAATCATATCAAGATTAAATCATCTTTCAAGGACAATACATAATGCACAAATGAAAAGGAATTTATGCAGCAGCAGCACACAAATACTTGGGGAGAGGGGGAAATAAAAATTTCGTTCAAATGAAACAGGTGCGCTTTATGCCAAGATTAGGGCGGTGGTGAAACAGGCGTAGTTAGCGCGAGCTGTGCCTCAGCTACTCCGTTTCAAGTTGTTTACACTTTGGCGTTTATTATGTCAATAAACTCTGGCTTCAGTGAAGCTCCACCCACCAAGAAGCCATCCACATCTTTCTGGGATGCCAGCTCCTTGCAGGTTGCCCCAGTAACGGAGCCTGAAAGTGACCGAAAAAAGGTCTTTACTTGAACCCATCACTGATCAATGAAATTTCTATGGAACATACATGGTCATGAAGTGGCTCCTTACCTCCGTAGATGATCCTAACAGAGTTAGCAACAGCCTCAGAAATGTTGGCACTCATCCACTGCCTGAGTTTATCATGCACTTCCTGAGCCTACATAAAGAACATAGGAATTTATCACACTGAACTACAGGAAGCAAATTTGTAGAAGTCTGCTCATCTAATGACTCATGATGGTTGTACCTGTTGTGGCGATGCAGTTTTGCCAGTGCCGATGGCCCAGACAGGCTCATAAGCAACGACCACCTTACTCCAGTCCTTAACGTTGTCTACAGCACAAGAGGAAGCTTTCAGCACCTGGCATTAGCATGCACTTAACAGATCCATGCATGATTTATAACAGAGCAACAGTTAATCCTAAATCATTTGAACCTTTTAAACTTGATGGTATATATTTAAGTCTTGCAAAACATTCAAAGATAACCACCATATTCGTTTACCTGCGATGGCTTTGGTCTGTGCAAAGACAACCTTCTCGGTGATGCCAGCCTCTCTTTCGTCCAACTTCTCCCCAATACAAGCGATCACACCTAGGCCGTTCTCGAGAGCATGAGCTACCTTCTGACCAATCAGCTGCAAGGATCAGTGCCACAACACACATTAGGTATTGAACAGTCCTCAGTGCAGCCACCTCAAGTCTCCCAAGATTTCCTAGCACACTTTGTGCAAGCATTGGTAAGCAATGACTAATGTGGGATACCTCATCACTCTCTCCAAACACGTGACGGCGCTCAGAGTGTCCCAGAATCACCCACTCCACACCACAGTCCTTAATCATCGCAGGGCTTGGGGAGGGAGAAAGGATGACAAAGGTGGAGTGAGTGAAAAAGTAAAAGCACATCAAAATTTAGGTTTAGCAAAGTTTAAAAGAAAAAAAAAAAAAAAAAAAAAAAAGTTTTAATAAATTCTTAATTCCTTATTTGTGGCCCTGTACCTGATCTCTCCAGTGAAGGCACCCTTGGCGACCTTGTAGCAGTTCTGCGCAGCAACACCAATTTTAGCATCAAGCTTGGACCTGGCAAAGTCAAGGTAAATGGAAGGAGCACCACAGACCACATCTGCAAGAAGAATTTTATAAAAGAACTCCATGTTTAAAAAAAAAAAAAAATTGGTACAAGTCAATTTTACGTTGTCAAAACATGTGAAGTGGCTAAGATGCAAGAAGAGGGTACTGGAGAGACACTAATTAAACCACAATACACAAATCAACTACCTACCATTATCTCCAAGGTGACTACACTCTGCAAAAAGAGTTCTTTAAACTGTTACTAGTTCTAGCTTTCAAAACATTATGTCTCTCAGCCATGTGTCTTGTAATCACAAAGCAGAAGAAAATGCAAATGGATACACGTACACAACCTTTGGGAAATAGCTGGTGCAGACATGCTTGTTGCATTAAATGTGCAGATGCTTTCAGAATTGCTACATTTTCATGAACAAGGTTTTGTGGGAAATCAACAGGACTTTGCACCTTACCCCTCTTGTACTTTCACATTTTGTAGTGTTACAGCCTGTAAGTGAAATAACCATGATTATGCTTATGTACCATGAAGTTACACGGGTCAGTGTCAAGGTAAGGAAAGCAACCAAAAGTCTGCAGATAAGTCCAAATTACAAAAATGTTTTGGAGCTGGAGACTCAAAACCTTTCCCTCCCAATATTACACTTTGTACCATCAACTGGAGAACGCCACACTTACTGAATCATGGTTTTGGTAGCATTTAGAGCATTATGCATGGCTTCATAGTTGCTTCTAACTTCCTTACCCTGTCACTGGCATTTGGTGGACAAACCTCTCAAGGCAGCTTTGCAAATGGACCACATACTTTCCATTTTTCAAATTATATATTTAATGGTGCACCATGGGATGGTCAAAGTTTGGGATCTTTTTCATAAATCATGCCCAGTTGACAGTTTCACAAAACTTGGTCCTCATTTTGATGGTGCCTTGTCCATAAGAACCTACAGTTATTATGTAACTTCAAGGCCCACTGTCCTCAATGCACTGTGTAGTTTGGAGACAAGGATCAGCATGTGGTATTTGCAAGACTATCTTGGGTAAAAGTCAAATCTAAATTAAACCCCAGCAGTGACTCTGCCTTAAAGGTCACACATCCTAGTCTTCACTGTCAAAAGGTCGGAGGTCATCATTGAAAAGGTTGCTTAGCATTTTACAAGGATCATGCGTCCAACAGAGACTGGAAGGTAAAGGTCAGGTGGGTCACAGGAATAAAATAAAGTGGTTTATTTTATTTTTTTTTTAAAAAGTGTAAATAATAAAAAAAAATAATAAAAAAAAAAGCCCATAGAATCTGTAATAGCTGTTGATGCAAGAGAGCTGTCTGGGAGAGAAATGTTGAGATGTTGAACTTTGGCTGGTTGAAGTCCACATCTCTGTAAGTGTGTATACAGTAAATAGAAGTTTTAACTTTAACAGATTTATTTGGGGGGAAAAATTAAAAGGTTCACTCAAAACAAAGAAAGGCATATTCTCCCCTCATTTTCTCCTCAGCTACATTATAAATGAATTGTTATGAAGACTCGAGGATCTCCTAACATGGGCAGATACAGCTTAAACGTTTACCTCAACTATACAGATAAGTTACAAAAGTCACAAAAAGGAGCAGTGTTACTGCTTTTTCATGGTTAGAAGCCCGTTTCGCTCGCATATTCCACAGTCATGAAGCACTATTTTTTGTTGTTTTGTTAGTTTCCTCGGTCTGACCGTGGGGTTACGTGCTAGCGAACACGCACGTACGCGAGCGTGCGCGCGTGCACTTCTCCATACACACCCACCAGGAGCTGTCGCTTCAGGCCTATTCGCAGCATCCGCTTGCAGAGACAAAGCACGGCTGTGGACACGATTTGCACCAAAAGCAAGTGATTAACCGGTAAATCCAACGCTTGCACCGCGATCCGACCCTTTCCACTTTTAAAAACACAAACCGAGCTCTCAGTCGCGCGCACTGAGGACACACACGACCTTGGGTCTCAGGCTAACTGGAGTTAGCGCAAGCGTTAGCACATGTAGTGGTACGGATCATGGCCGTTAGCATCACTCTGACAGAGACGGTACGGACTGATGCGTCTCCATGTTGTTTCAACATGAAACCTAGTGTGGACGCAGTGACGATATTTCAATTAGCCGAGCTGAATATAATACAATATCTGAGTGTGTGTGTGTGTGTGTGTGAGCGAGAGAACTTGAGATGTTAAGCGTCCTGGACTGTCATTTCTCCGTTTTATAACAGGGATTTAACACGAAGGAGTGCAGGAACGTTACCAGACGACATTGTTATACATTAACTAGCTCGTTAGCGCTCTGTACGTGCACCGGAAGTGAGAGAATAACGGCAGGTCCAGGGGAAGAAGACAACAGCATGCAGCATTTTGCTTGTTACTTCCTCACCGGTGTCGGCGTTGAGCTTCGCGCCGTTCAGAGTGTTGATAAGCTCTCCAAGGCTTTTCTTATCGCCGTTCATCTTCCAGTTTCCACCGACGAAAAATTTCCTGGCAGTCATGATTACAGAAAAGTGAACAGCCAACACACAGCCTGCTGGTTTACTGGTGAAACTAAGGTGACCTCAAGAGGAGAAATTGGCAGCAGTGTGAAGGCAGTGTGGTGGGTTTATATAAATGAGCTCAAAGCTCCGCCTACCGGCAGCTGATTGGCCTTCAGCAGTGATGAGTCACAGTTGGTGTGATCCAATCCAGACACAACACAGCTCCTATGTGCACCTCCTCTTCACTCACAAGTGGTTTCGGTGTTGCACATGGAAGTGTAAAGGGTCGTGGAAAATCACCTTAACTTCAAATGAAATCTCCAGGATTTTTTTTTTAAGAATCACAAAAGCCGAGATGTCTGCAGATCATCTGACAGTTACAATCAATGCTCAGGTTTTTATACAATGCTGAAATAATGAGCTCATTAGGCAGGGGTTTCCCTTTTTCTCTCTTTTTATTACATTTCTGATGATTCGCCACAGTTATGTTTCTTTCTCCACATCTTATCTGCAACCGTGGCGCAACTTCAATCAGCTTTTTTTTTATTATTATTATTATTTATTTTTATTTTATTTTTGAAAAGGTTTTATTTTACTGACGTAGTACGGTGGCCAAGAAGAGCAAAACAAATCACAAATATGAAAAGAAAATAACAAGTCCGAAAATAAATCAACAAATTATAAGCATGACAAATCAGAAAACACGTTAACAAATTATAAACATAACGACAAATCAGACAACACGTTAAAAAATTATAAACATGACAAATCAGACAACACGTTAACCAATTATAAACATAACAACAAATCAGACAACACGTTAACAAATCATAAACATAACGACAAATCAGACAACACGTTAACAAATCATAAACATAACGACAAATCAGAAAACACGTTAACGAATTATAAACATAACGACAAATCAGACAACACGTTAACAAATCATAAACATAACGACAAATCAGACAACACGTTAACAAATCATAAACATAACGACAAATCAGAAAACATGTTAACAAATCATAAACATAACGACAAATCAGAAAACACGTTAACAAATCATAAACATAACGACAAATCAGAAAACACGTTAACAAATCATAAACATAACGACAAATCAGAAAACACGTTAACAAATTATAAACATAACGACAAATCAGACAAAAATGGAAAAAGGTGGGGGAAATAAGTTTTACAATGAGGATTTCTTGAGTTAATACTGATGTCTGGTGAAATTTTCATGTGAATAACCTCATTGGGAATATATTCACTGCAACAAAAAAAAAAATGTGAAAAAGTTTAGTAGAAAAATGGAAATAATGACCAAGGAGGGAGATATCTGATTAATTTTCTAAGGAGGACAGGACTGGAAGGACGAATTTATTAAGAAATAGTCAGTTAAAGTGAGACAGCAGGTGGCAGTAATGCAACATTATGCATGCTAACTGCTGTAAAACATCAAAGAAGAAAAAGAAGAAGAAGTCATCTGTCAGTCAAGCTATAGAGCAGATTTTGGGGGGTCAGGAATTTTTGGTGCTGTTCATACCTGGCATTAATGTGAACTGATCGTAAGTGAACAGTGCTGAGTACAGGTGTGAACAGGGTCCAATGCGTCTCGAAGGCACATTGTGATCTAGCTAGATCTAGCATGTAGTTAATACTATGGAATGCTGTTTTAGTCTAAATCAAATAAATAAACAAATATTGTATGATAAAAATAATACAAAAGGTAAACGTAGCAAAAATATATATACATGAGTCAATGCATAACTAATACTGTACTCATTATTATAAATTACTATTTGATCATAGACATTTTCACAATAACTGTCACATTTCAGTTTGTTTTTATTACAGTTTGGTCCAGAGTGTCTCTGTATTGGTTTAACTACACCAGGGGTGTCCAGTCTTATCCGGAAAGGACCGGTGTGGGTGCAGGTTTTCATTCCAACCTATCTGGAGCCAGATCTGATTCCACCTTTTTAATCAGTTGAGCTTTTGCTTTCAATAGACTCAGGTGTGGCTTCTGCTCATTTGGAATGGAAACCTGCACCCACACCGACCCTTTCCGGATAAGATTGGACACCCCTGAACTACACAGATATTTGTAAGGACATTTTATTACCTCAGTGGGGCATTTTATTACCTCAGTGGGGCATTTATTACCTGTGGGGCATTCTCAAATGGAAGGTGGAGGAGCACAAGGTCTCTAACATCCACCAGCTCTGTGATGTCGTCATATTTTGAGGGGAGAGCAAATTTACACTGTTACACAAGCTGTACACTCACTACTTTACATTGTAGCAAAGTGTCATTTCTTCAGTGCTGTCACATTAAAAGATATAATCAAATATTTACAAAAATGTTAGGGGTGTACTCACTTTTGTGAGATACTATATACAGAAAAGGAGGAAGAGTTAGACATTGCTTGACTTAACTAGGAACAGAGAGCGTATTGTGTCAGAACAAGGACAGGGACTTCTGTGTACCCAGATATTAAGATGTACAGGCAGAGAGAGAAGAGAGAGAGACAGAGAGCGTACCTAAACATCATTCTGTGTTACCTGTATAACAGAACAGATTAAGACACTTCATATTGATGTATGTCTCAGAATAGAGTGTCAATCACATTGACACCTACAAACACACACACACACACACACACACACACACACACACACACACACGACTACTACCTGTGCTTGTTCAACATCCCATTCCAGGACTGTGGCATTAGTCCACCTTTGTTGTTATAATAACCTCCACTCTTCTGGGAAGCCTTTCCACTAGATTTTGGAACAATGAACTTGATTTATGGAATTTTAATAAGAATAATTAAATAATATTCAAAACATTCAGATTATTATTATTATTATTATTATTATTATTATTATTATCAGATGAATTGTGTGATTTCTAGCAGTAGGGGGCAGCATGAGGTTATTTACTGAAATACTGTAAAAAAGCAGAAATATTGTAAAAAAAAAAATTGTTTGTAGCAATTTTGTCATAACACCGTTGGGACTTTAATATCCAACATTTTGTAAATTGAGCTGAAAGTTGTGTTATTCATTATTTTTGTCCAAAGTGAAGCATGGGAAACAGAAAGTTGAGATCAGGCTAGTGTATAGGCATTTTGGGAGACACACACACACACACACACACACACACACACACACCCACACACACAGAATTTGACTTGACTTGCCAATGATGCTAGCTATTGGGATCAATGTTAGTCTAAAAAGAAAGAAAGATTATCTAAAATTATATATTATGTCATATGAGGCAAAAGAGACGCCTCATTTTGCATGAGTCTTTGCTTACTCCAGTATTTTTAAACATTTTACTGAGGCTTATCCATATTCAAGCACACGGATAGCTATAATGCTAACTACATTGTGTTCCGCTGATGAATTAGCATGATTCTTATTAGATTTTTTCTACATTGATAAGCTTGACTTGATAAACTGAACTGACTGGATATTAAACTGAGCCCACTCTAATGATGTATAGAGTACAGTCACTGGTTGAATGAAAGAATAAGAGACTTTTGTGATCACTGTAACAGTCTAAATCTTGAGCATTGAATTTTCATTTTCACTGGTAATTCATTCCACTTAACATGATAAACTCATAATATATTTTCAATTAGATCATTATTTTTCTTGAATTATTATGTTGCCTTTCAAGACTGTTATATTTATTAAAAATGCTTTACTAGTTAAAAGCTTAAATATTGTATGTTTGGCCAGACTGGTTCGAGCTGACAGAAAGGCTACTGTGAGTAACTCAGATAGTCACTCTGTACAGTTGCGGTGAGCAGAAAAGCATCTCAGAATGTACAACACGTCGAACCTTGAGGCAGATGAACTTCAACAGCAGAAGACCATGTCGGGTTCCATTTCTGTCAGTCAAGAACAGAAATCTGAGGCTGCAGTGGGCACAAGCTGACCAAAACTGTACAGTTGAAGACTGGAAAAATGTAGCCAGGTCTGATGAACCTATAATTCTGCTGAGGCACACAGATGAGACAGTCAGAATTTGGCACCAACAGCATGAATCCATGGATTCAACCTGCCTTGTGTCAACAGTCCAGGCTGGTGGAGGTGGTGTAATGGTGTGGGGAATGTTTTCTTGCACACTTTGGGAGCGTTAATACCAAACAATCATCGCTTGAATGCCACAGCCTATTTAAGTATTGTTGCTGACCATGTACATCGCTTCATGGCCACAATTTCCCATCTTCTAATAGCTACTCTCAGCATGATAATGCACCATGTCACAAAGCAAAATTAATCACAAACTGGTTTTCAATGTTCTTGGTGTCCAGTGTTCTTCAGTGATGTTCCCAGTCACCAGGTCTGAATCCAGTAGAACACCTCTGGGATGAGGTAGAACGGGAGATTCACAGCATGAAAGTGCAACTGAAAAATCTGCAGGAATTGCATGATACAATCATATCAACATGGACCAGAATCTCAAAGGAGTGTTTCCAACATCTTGTGGACTCGATGCGATGAAGAATTGAGGTTGAGAGCAAAAGGGAGGCCCTACCCAGTATTATTATAGTGTTTCTAATAAAGTGCTCAGTGAATGTCTTTGGATAATGAAAAAGATAATGGTACAGAAAATAAGCAGAAAGTGCAGTTTGCCTAAATTCAATCATCTCACAGAGCTATTATTAAAACGCCCTACAGCAAAAAGTTTTAATATTTAATATTTTGGTATGTTATACTTATTTTCATAAACAAATGTCAGATCTTTGATACATGTTAATAAAGAGGAGTTAATGGCATAGGAAATAAACATTATGAGTAATCTGCCTACAGCTGAAAGTCTCAAATGCTATCACAGATACAGTATTAAAAAAAAAAAACCCACACAATCAGTTTTCTCTGTATTGAAGAATTTCATGAAGTGTTATTATTGTTAGTTATTGTTATAGTTAGGAGATAATCATATACAGGAAATAAGTGAACTGCAGTTTCACAGAGAGATTATTTAAAAATCCTTCATAGTGTTTTTATTAATTAAAAAAAATAGAATATTACAGTTAGTTTCATTTACTTATGACATTTTTTTTGAGAATAAGGAGATAATGGTGTAGGAAACAATGAGAATTGAGTATAAGAAATTTTCACCTTTTATTCACAGCATGCCCTTATATAAGTGACATTAGCCCATTTCATCTGTCATCCACAGGCATGACATTGTAACTGGTGGAGCTTTTCATTTCTCCTTATAATGAGAATTTTCACATAATGACTAATTAGTTTCTTGTAATAATGATACTAATGGGATTTTTTTTCTTTTCTTGTGAGGCAGTACAGAGTGCCTGTAGATTTGGTGCCCTCCATCTAAATAATAATAATAATAATAATAATAATAATAATAATAATAATAATAATAATAATGCATTCTTTCTTGGTTTTCTAGTAGTCATGGTCATTGTAATAAAAACAAAAAAAGACTGGCAGGAAGAAGAAGGGAAAAGTGATGGGAGAAAAAGCTCATTTTAAATGTGCTAAATTTAAAGTTTAAAGTTAAAGTTAAATTTAAAGTTCCTGGGAGACAATATGTTTATGGGCTATGGTACTAAAACATCTGAAGTCAATCGGATCTTAGGCACCACCAGTAGCTCAGCTTTCGTGGACGTGGGTTGTGGGGGCATCTGAGTAGGGATGTAGGAACTCAGAAGTGGGGCGAGGCTGTGTAATGCTTTGAAAGCAATAAGAAAGATTTTTCATTTGATTCTCTGTGAGATGAGTAACCAGGTTTGATCAGCAAAGGGATTTATCAGTAATCAATTGATTTGTAAGGTGAAGCACACACACTACACACAGAGATAATCTCTCTCTCTCTCTCTCTCTCTCTCTCTCTCTCTCTCTCTCTCTCTCGCTCCCGCTCTCTATCAAGACACATATATCATATGTTCATATGTCCATACTTATTCCGTTAAACACGTGTTATGGACAGTCAGAGATAAGATTGATAATAGGGCACTATTTATTTATGTGACAACCTCACCATCTTTGTTAAACTGTGTTCTCTCTCCAGTTGCTTTATTTAAAAAAAAAAGCATCGTTGTTGCAGCTTAAGATATTATTCTAACCTTTATCAGGCAGAAAATATTAATCAACTGCCCATAATAATTCTGTAGCTGAAACGTGTGAGATTCACAGTTTGCACATTCTTTTTAGAGAGGCGAGTTTACCCCCATGCAAAAATTACAATTTTGCTTCCAGTGATACATTTTCATACAATTTCATTTCAAGAAGGCCTGTCCAGATATGATTGTCATATTGTAAATACACTGTACTGTATGTACAAATAAATTAGACACTTATTCATATAAATACGTTATTTATGTATATACATATACATATACATACATACATATATATATATATATATATATATATATATATATATATATATATATATATATATATATATATATTAACCTAACTATATTAATTTTGTATAAGCGTTGTTCTGTAGACCATGGACCAACATTTTCTCACAAGGTGTTTCTGTCGGGTATTGACATGTTTATCAGCTGTTTTCTTGACATGTTTTCCAGTAAAGGGTGAACTTTCAGACTTTGAGAAGCGGTAGTAATATCTTGAGTGGTTTTAAATTAAGGTGACATTTTGTCTGTGAAAACTATGCCTGAAACTATCCAAAAATAAGCATGTATCATATATTTTCTAGTAGGATTTACAATCTGAAATTTGAAATTACAATATTTTAATAAACTGATATATTACAGTCTTACTATTTGGTGCACAAACAAACAAATAGTCATGAGTTGAATTCATTTGCTGAAAAATGCATGATGTTTTTTAAAATATGCAAATTTGTGCGAATAATATATATATATATAGGCTACTGAGGTGAAATTAAATCACATGTTTGTTTACTGAAAATCGTCGGTTTTATATTGATAAGTAATTAATTAATGCAGTGTAGGTTATGAATGCGGAATTTATCACGTCATAACTAGCTTTTAAACATGACACATTACAACATTACCATTAATTAATTAATTAATTGCCGTTTATGATAATTTTCGCTGGGTTTTGGGTTTTTTTTTTTCGAGCCGTAAGACTTTGCCGTAAGTCCCGCCCATTTGTTTTTACTTCCTGTCCTCATTGTTGCTTACTGTTGCTAGAGTAACGGAGCTCCTCAAATGGCAGCCTTTGTACGGAGTGACGTCGACGCATAAAAAGCCACGATCGCGCTTACCCATGAGCCCTTGCGTGAATGTTTTTTTTTTCTTTTTTCTTTTCGTGAGAATCTTTTACAATTCGTGTAACACTTTTTCAATAGAGTACCATTAAGTGTTAAATTAATACTGCATAATATTTCAACAGTATTTATTTTCACTGAATCTACCATGACTGTGTAGTGTGTCGGACTTACTAACACATGTTACACAATACTAAGACACTTTGGAAAATTTGCTCTTTTAGTATTTGTCCAGAAGGTTTCTTCGGAAGAAGAAGCCCATAACGTTTTAAATATTAGAGAAAGTTGGTATTACTCTAGTGTTCTATTGTTATAAAAGTGTTTTCAAGCTATAGAAATGAAAAGTAATTTGTAATAGATGCTTCCTTTTTGGACAATTGGTGGTACTTTATATCAGAAAGTGAAAACAGCAGAATAATCACTTCTGTGAAGTAAAATGCTTAACGTTCATATAAACGGTGTAGCGGCATTATAAACCTGTTATAATCTCTTTACGTGATGCTAACAATCCCACAATCTTCTTATTACAGTCATAGCTGCTGGGTTTCATTATTAAACCCGATAATAACCCACTGGTTATTCTCAGAGTGTTTGGGGGCGTGGTTTATTTTTTTTTCCGTTTGGGAATCACAACTAGTATATTCAAAGTTATTATATGTATTCTTGACTTCTTATAGCTATTTAAAAATTTATCCAGTTTGAATACAATGAGTTATATTTCGTGAATTAAAACAACAACAAAAACAAAAAAAACAAAAAGGAATATACAAAATCATTTCAATAATCAGCCGAAAAGTTTAATACTTGGACTGGATTGAGTAAATAAATATGTACTGATGTGTCTCACTCTGTGCCATTTAACTGACGGTTTTGAAGGGATCTCTGGCTGTAAATCGTTTGAGAAGTAATCAATCTAAAACATCTCAAACCGAGTGTAACTTTATCAGCTCGTAATGTTGCAAAATGACAGCGTTGTGAAATGTTTTTGGCTTCTTTTTTTTGTTTTTATTATGAAAGAGCGGAAACGCTGATGACTGTGGGAGATAGTGAAGAGAGGAGGAGAAAGGGGAGGGAAGAAGAGAAATACTATAACAGAACTCGGTCAGGAGAGAGAGAGGTGAGCTCGCGAGCTGCCGCACACAATCACGGAAACTACCGTTAACGCCACTTCCGCCCACAAGAAACATGGCGTCTTCCTTGACGGAGAACCTGGCGGAATATTTAGGCTCACCCGAGCCGGCAGTTCGACTAATTCTTTCTATTTTAATAGGTAAGCACGGTTTAACTCTTCTCGTACTAAACTGTAGCCATGTTCCGTTTTATGAAAATGAGCTGACGGCACCCAGAGCGCCCTGGGTTCAGTGTAACTTAGTGAGCGGAGTTCAGTCCTGTGTGAGATGAGAGCTGTTCGTGCTGTGAGCGCTTACAGCTGGTGAAAATGAAACGCATTGAGAACAACACGTGGAGGTCGACAAGGGCGATGGCAACACTAGGCTCCATGCGTCCCAACAAACATCCAGAAAAAACTCACTCACTGCCTCTCTCTCTGCCTCACTCACTGCCTCTCTCTCTCCCTCGCTCGCTCACTGCCTCTCTCTCTCCCTCACTCACTGCCTCTCTCTCCCTCACTCACTGCCTCTCTCTCTCTCTCTCACTCGCTCACTGCCTCTCTCGTTCTCTCTCGCTCACTGCCGTTCTCTCTCCCTCACTCACTGCCTCTCTCTCCCTCACTCACTGCCTCTCTCTCCCTCACTCACTGCCTCTCTCTCTCTCTCTCACTCACTGCCTCTCTCTCCCTCACTCACTGCCTCTCTCTCTCTCTCTCACTCGCTCACTGCCTCTCTCGTTCTCTCTCGCTCACTGCCTCTCTCTCTCTCTCTCTCTCTCTCTCTCTCTCTCTCTCACTCGCTCACTGCCTCTCTCGTTCTCTCTCGCTCACTGCCTCTCTCTCTCTCTCTCTCTCTCTCTCTCTCTCTCGCTCACTGCCTCTCTCTCTCACTCACTGCCTCTCTCTCTCTCACTCACTGCCTCTCTCTCTCTCACTCACTGCCTCTCTCTCTCACTCACTGCCTCTCTCTCTCACTCACTGCCTCTCTCGTTCTCTCTCGCTCACTGCCTCTTTCTCTCTCACTCACTGCCTCTCTTTCTCTCTCACTCACTGCCTCTCTCTCACTCACTGCCTCTCTCTCTCACTCACTGCCTCTCTCTCTCTCCCTCACTCACTGCCTCTCTCTCCCTCACTCACTGCCTCTCTCTTTCTCACTCACTGCCTCTCTCTTTCTCTCTCACTGCCTCTCTCTTTCTCTCTCACTCACTGCCTCTCTCTTTCTCTCTCACTCACTGCTTCTCTCTTTCTCTCTCACTCACTGCCTCTCTCTCTCACTCACTGCCTCTCTCTCTCTCACTCACTGCCTCTCTCTCCCTCACTCACTGCCTCTCTCTCCCTCACTCACTGCCTCTCTCTCCCTCGCTCACTGCCTCTCTCTCCCTCGCTCACTGCCTCTCTCTCTCTCGCTCACTGCCTCTCTCTCTCTCGCTCACTGCCTCTCTCTCTCTCGCTCACTGCCTCTCTCTCTCTCTCGCTCACTGCCTCTCTCTCTCTCGCTCACTGCCTCTCTCTCTCTCGCTCACTGCCTCTCTCTCTCTCGCTCACTGCCTCTCTCTCTCTCGCTCACTGCCTCTCTCTCTCTCTCGCTCACTGCCTCTCTCTCTCTCTCGCTCACTGCCTCTCTCTCTCTCTCGCTCACTGCCTCTCTCTCTCTCGCTCACTGCCTCTCTCTCTCTCGCTCACTGCCTCTCTCTCTCTCGCTCACTGCCTCTCTCTCTCTCGCTCACTGCCTCTCTCTCTCTCGCTCACTGCCTCTCTCTCTCTCGCTCACTGCCTCTCGTTCTCTCTCGCTCACTGCCTCTCGTTCTCTCTCGCTCACTGCCTCGCTCACGGCCTCTCTCATTCTCTCTCGCTCACGGCCTCGCTCACTCACTCACTGCGCCTCCCGCTCACTCACTGTGCCTCTCTATCAGTGCCTCTTGCCCGCTCGCTCACTGCGCCTCTCTATCAGTGCCTCTTGCCCGCTCGCTCACTGCGCCTCCCCGCTCGCTCACTGCGCCTCCCGCTCACTCACTGCGCCTCCCGCTCACTCACTCACTCACTCACTACCTCTCACTCGCTGCCTTGCTCACTCACTCATTGCCGCTCTCATTCGCTTACTCTCTCACTGCGCCGCTCTCTTTCACTACCTCTCTCTCACTGCCGCTCTCTCTCACTCACTCACTACCTGCCTCTCACTCACTGCCTCTCTCATTCGCTCACTTTCTCACTGCCTCCCGCTCGCTTTCTCACTGCCTCCCGCACGCTCACCGCGCCTCCCGCACGCTTACCGCGTCTCTCGCTCACTCATTCACTCACTGTGTCTCTCACTCATTCACTCACTCATTCACTCACTGTGTCTCTCACTCAGTGCACCTCTCACTGACTCTTTCACTCACTGCGCCTCTCACTCAGTGCACCTCTCACTGACTCTTTCACTTACTGCGCCTCTCGCTCGCTCACTGCGCGCCTCTCGCTCGCTCACTGCACCCCTCGCTCGCTCGCTCACTGCACCTCTCGCTCGCTCGCTCACTGCACCTCTCGCTCGCTCACTGCACCTCTCGCTCGCTCACTGCACCTCTCGCTCGCTCACTGCACCTCTCGCTCGCTCACTGCACCTCTCGCTCGCTCACTGCACCTCTCGCTCGCTCGATCGCTCACTGCACCTCTCGCTCGCTCGCTCGATCGCTCACTGCACCTCTCGCTCGCTCGCTCGCTCGCTCACTGCACCTCTCGCTCGCTCGCTCGCTCGCTCACTGCACCTCTCGCTCGCTCGCTCGCTCACTGACTCTGCCTATCATTGTCACTCGCTCAAGTACTGCCTCTCTCACTCATTCACTGCGCCACTCATTCACTGCGCCACTCATTCACTGCGCCACTCATTCACTGCCTCTCTCACACACACACTCACTCACTTAGTCATGGCTTGCAAGGAGAAGGCTGAAACCTCAGTTTTGATTGCCCCTTTCTGACACATTTATCTTAGCATAATGACTTCTGAAGCACACTTTGGACAGAAAGATTGTGCGACAGATACTATAGGAGATGAGTAAACGTGTAGACTTTGGCCTGACACATGGCCATGCATGCTGATGAATGATATTAAAATAGCATGACACATGCTGTAACCTATGGATGGTGAGTGAACTGTTTTGTACAATGTTTGACCAATGTTGAAAGAGATGAAAAATAAATGATAAAATATCTTCTCCTCACACCTCGCACTAAATAGTTCTAATTGTGTGTTTCATTGGTTAGTGGAATATCAGCGTTAAAGCCCAGGTATTAAATGCACAAATATTATATGCAAGGCATACTTGACTTGTTCTGTAAAAGTTCTATAAGACAAAAGTTTGCTTTTGTTAAAAAAAAAACATTTGGACTTTGCTAGCTGGAAACTCTGAATGGCTTGCCTTCACACAAGGTCACCTGTTGACTCATAAATCTGCAGTCGAGGCACACTGTCAAACACCTGACATGGCCTGCATTAAAATAAAAACCCTGAGCATTCTCTTGGGTGTTCCTGAGCCAAATATTTTTTGTATGCATCGCTGCAGATTAGTTTCTTTTTGTGTATTTTTGGAAGATGTGTGCAGTATACAGAGAAAGAATCAGGGGTGTAGCCAGATCTTTTACAATGAGGTGTCCTTGCAGTCAGTCAGTAATGAAATGAACCTTCGCATTTACCAGAATTCAGTTATTGTTTGAACTATGCTGTCATGGCGAGATTTACCACATCATTCAAGTTCACATCATATGATATTGGTGTTAGGGTTTTGAGTTTACATGTTCTCCCTGTGCTTCAGGGGTTCCCTCTGGGTACCCTGGTTTCTTCCCCAGTCCAAAGTCATGCGCAGTAGGCTGATTGGCATTTCCAAATTGTGTGAATGTGTGTGTGATTGTGCCCTGCGATGGGTTGGCACCACGTCCAGGTTGTCCCCCGCCTTGTGCCTCGAGTTCCTTGGGATAGGCTCCAAGTTCCCCCTTGACCCTGTATAGGGTAAGTGGTATGGAAAATGGATGGATTAATGATACTGGTAACATCTACTAACAGTCATAATAAAGACGATTTTTCTCCATCAGGATTATTATAAGTTTTGCGTTTGTACCAGAAGTAAAGAGAACGCATGTAATTTTCGAACTCACCTGAGGCTATTTTACTGCTCCATGCTATTTTCTGTTTTTTCGGTTAAGATGCACTGCACAGACTTGCTGATCATCAAATCATTTCCACAGAAGTTGCTCTGAGGGTGTAATTTATAAATTGGCTCAATACACCCTTAATTTTGATGCTCAGGAGTGACTGCTAAATCACACCTTCACTCCATACCGGGATAATTACTTGTGTAAAATCATATTCGGACAGGATTACTTTTACATGAGGAGGTGGGGTAAAGTAATTATTACTTGACTATCTCTGAAATTTTAGTCCCATACCCAATCGTCATGTGAGTCATTTTTACAGGCTGGCCGTTAGGTCTGGGCAATATATCGATTATAATCTCAATATCATGATAAATAATTAGACGATACACTTTTCTGAGATATCGTTGGTATGATGATGTATTTTAAAAATGTTTTTAATAATTACAAATTAAATGGTACTGAATGGATGCCGTTGATTTGATGTAATTAAAATATCTTCTTAATCTTTCTTTGTAGGCATTAAAGAAAAGTATCAAGCTCAGTTTGTAATGTTTTTTTTGTTTGTTTCTTTGTTTTTTGTCATATATCGTGATATGCATTGTGTATCGTAGAAATGTTCTCAAGTATTGTGATAAGATATTTTTGTCATATCGCATATCCCTACTGGCCATTCCAACTAATGTAAAGCTTACGCCATCTTTACCTAGTCAAAGGACTTATAGAAATCTCTCCAGGTAAAATATATCCATGCGTACCATGCGTACGTCATGAAGACGCTTCCATCTCCATGATTTATATAGAGATCACTTATTCCGTACGAATAGATTATCATTTCTACAAATATTTACTGAGTATATATAGTTAAGACAAATCTCATCATCATTAAAATGGTTTTGCTGTTAAGCTAATGGGTAAATAACACTCTATGCAAAAGGATTTGATGGATAGGATAGGTTGATTGCATAAACTGTATTTTATAGACATCTGTCTTATCTGTCTATTAACCTCAGTGGGTGGGATTATCAGATATTATCACTGGTTTATGGTGAGCTACGTGACTGAAGCAGGCTGTCTTTGTGTTGGGATAAGAACCCTTGTAAGTTAGCTTCAGTGTTTCAGTACAAAGTCCAATAAAGTAAAATGTTAGTCATGGAGAGTAGCAGTGGGTTGGTACAGGCACCTTCAGAATGCTAGACCAAGTTAGCTAGTTATATTGTGGTTGTTGTCTAGCTAACATTACTGCACATAGGCTTATGTTGTTACACTGAACTGGGATATTGTGCCTGAGAGACTGTCTGGTTTGGTGAATGTTTTAAGGCATTGTCTTGAATGGTTCTCAGGGTTTTTTTGCTTACAGAACCCCACAACAATACTATTTTAAGTCAAGCACCACTTGACCAGGCTAGATTTGTTTTTGAAACTAAATGAAAGAAACTTTTCAAATGTATTCCATTATAGATAGTTAATTATTTGTATCCCATTCAGTGGAAGAAAAGGGCCTGATTTTTAAGTGTGGGTTTCAGTTAAAAATCTTTTGCTTGTCTTTTCTAGAAGGTGCGTGATCTTTTTGGGAGTTTAAAAAAATTTAAACCACTTTTGCTTTAAACCTAAGGTGCACTTAATTATAAACCTGGTTCCAACTCAGTAATTTTTACTTGGTTACTTAATGGTCAAGGATATATATTTATTTTTCTAGTGAATGTCTTGCTCTGTCTGTTTTATGTGTGGATAAGATCGTGGATGCCATTCTGGCATTCTCGGAGCCTGTGATAGTGGCTTATTTACTGACCAACTTGTGTTATGGTCTGCTTTTCAGAAACTACCTTTTCCACCTCCTCTACAGCCCTGCAGATGTTTCATAGCACCAGAATGTTAATTTATTTGCTGATATATTTAGGAGGCTTTTGTGAGCTGCATCAGATAAACTTAAAAAATTTTTTGTTTTGTTTTGTTTTGACTTTATTTCTCTCTCTCTCTCACTTTGTGCTTTTTGTGTAATCTGGGAGAAATGTCTGCTGTCTGCGTTTAACACGCTGGCCACTAACGTGGCTCAAATCGAGTAATATTTGTATGTGTAGCTTGAGCGATTGTCTAACCTCCTGTTGTCTCTCAGTATTGTATTCTCACAGTGTTTAATATTGTTTTTGCTTAACTAAGATGGATTACATCACTGATATGTGCTATATGTTAATGTGTTTTGATTATTCTGGCCTCCATTTGTTATTTGGGGGGGCATTTCTGTTTTCTTTTTTCTTTTCTTTTTAAAGGGATAGTTCACCAAAAAAATTTAAATTCTGTCATAAGTTACTCACCCTCATATTGTTCAACCCACATAAGACTTTCATTCAACTGTGGAACACAAATTAAGACATTTTTAATGAAACCTGGGAGATTTCTTCATTTACAGTCCAAGCAAACAAAACTTTCAAGCTCCAAAAAGTTCATAAAGATGAATGAAAGTCTTATGGGTTTGAAGCGACATGAGGATGAGTAATTAATAACAGAATTTTCTTTTTTTGTTGAACTATCCCTTCAAGTACTTTTTTGTTGTGCCCCATTTTAAAGAAACTCATCTAAATGTATGATTTGGCTTTATAAGAAGGTTAGACTGCCCTCCCACATGCACTGTGTTTGACAAATGGCTTTTTGGTGTTAAACTCCCATCAGCCAATGTTAATAGGTGTGGGGGTTTTTTCAGTGTTCATTTATGAAATGTTGTTTTAAACATGAACCTTAAATTTTATTTTGGTCAATTTTGCTCCTCAATTAAAAAACCGTGCACAATTCAGAACAAAAGGAAACATTTCTAGTAACAGTATTTCACTGTTCAAACATTACACCTGTTTACCCAGTGTTGACTACTGTAGTATTTATTTATGCTAATAACATGTTAAACATGTTAAACATTTAAACTTGTCAAATATTATTGATGTATTAACATCTATTTTGCCTATAATTCCACTTTACGGTTCTGAAAATGTAACATTTAGAGCAAGGCCTGCTGCAGACATCACCCAGCATGCAGCTGATATTCTTACAAAAATCCTAATTAAGTACATGCCTTTTTGCATAGTATCTAACTTTGGAATAAAAATTCATTCTTTCTCTCTCTCTGTCTTCACAGGTTATCCTTTTGCGCTGGTGTACCGGCGGTTTCTGTTCCATCAGTCTCCATCTGTCATTCATCTATTCCATGCTGTCTCAGGCCTGTCCTTGGCCATGTTCAACTTTGGTGAGACAGAAGGGAAAAAATGAGGGGAAAGGGCAGGAGATTTTGAATGGAGACAGTCCTATGTTTTAACTGTGCTACATAGCCAAAAGTATGTGGACACCTTACCATCACACTCATATGTGGTTAAATTTTCTCCAATCTGTTGCCATAAAGTTGAAGCACACAATTGTATAGAATGTCTTTGTATGCTGTAGAATTACAGTTTCTCTTCACTGGAACTAAGAGGCCCCAAACCTGTTCCAGCATGACAATGCCCCTGTGCACAGATTAAGACATGGTTTGCCAGGGTTGGAGTGGAAAAACTCATGTGGCCTGCACTGAACATCTTTGGCATGAACTGGAACGCTGACTGTACCCTAGGCCTCCTCACTCAACATCACTGCCCGACCACACTAATGCTCTTGGGCTGAATGGGCACAAATCCCCACAGCCACGCTCCAAAATCTAATGGAAAGCCTTCCAAGAAAAGTGGGAACAACAAAGAGGGAACCAAATCTGGAATGGGATGTTCAAAACGCACATGTGGGTGTGATTGGTTAGGTGTCCAAAAACATATGGCCATTAGTTAAAGTGTTTGAACATTTTAATCTGAGTTTGGTTTATTTACAAGCCTGCCAATGCAGTAAGTTTTTCTTTCCCTGTATTAAGCAAATGGACCATTTCCTTTTATAAATTGACAGAAAGGAAGGAATTAGGTGAAAGGTCCTAACCTTGTGGTGGTGGTGATTTCCCCTTTGTAGTAAAATCCACAAGCAAGAAAGATTAACCCTTGTGCATAAATTAAAAAAAGTTACACATAGGTCCATAGAGGACAAAAAGTCTATGTCCAAAAACTGTCACAAAAATATTATATATTAATATTTTTTTCCACTTTCACTGTCATTTTTTTGTTGGTTATTTATTTATTTATTTTTACCAGCTTCAGTTCTGATCATAATCACCAAGCATTCATTAATTTTCAGAATTGTAACCCTTTAAAATGCTTGTTTGTTTACATAATGCCACAGTTGTGTGTGTGGGGGGTTTTTTTTTATGGGAAAAAAAGAAAAATAGTAATTATTTTCCATATACTAAATGCTAAGCAGATTTTTTTTTGGATTATTAGAGTCTTTGATATGTCAGCAATTAACAACAGTATTAATTTTGATGCATTCATATTTTTTATGCAGTTTCAGATTTAGAAAAACAAACAAAAAAACAAAGCCTACCAGTCTGGTCCATAAAGGACAAAGATGTCCAAGTCAAAAAAATTGTCATGGAAATATTATATATTATTTTTTTCCCCCCGCTTTCACTGACTTAGATTTTTTGCCAGCATCAGTTCTGATCATAATTACCAAACATTCTTTCATTTTCAGAATTTTAACCCTTTAAATTCCGGTTTCTTTACATAATGCAAAAATCGTCAAAGCTCAGTAATCTTCTTTGACTCGTATACATAGGGTGGGATTTTTGATTTCCAGTACAATATCATTTCTTTCTTTTAAACAGTTCGCACACATTTTCAGTACACACATACAAACCCCAACTCTGATATCCATACAAACACACCCATGCAATTATATCTCCATCATTTATTCAGTTAGTCTGCAGCGCTCTATAATACAGCAAAATCAGAAAAAAGGTAAAGCATGTATTTTCCCCACAGAGTAAACTTGAGAAAATACTACACATTTCAGATATTTTAATTCAGTGTTTTGAAACCTTGTCAACAAAATAAAACCCTATTAACACAGAATGCATGATTTTATGCTTAAACGTCATGGGGATAAAATATTGCAGTTTGAAAAGGTTTCAATGGGGACGATTTTGTCCTTAAGGTCCTAAGTGTAACTATTTTGTGTACATAGTTTAAAATAGATTTATGAAAGCAAATGATGGTGAAATATTAAAATGCCGATAAAAATACACACCTTTTGCTAAATTTATGCTGTTTGCATGAACACAGACAAAATGATAATTTAAAAAAATGAAAAAGACAAATGTCCATAAGGATTAAGGCCTTGTTGGCATGCAGTTGTCCAAAGGTATGTCTTAAAACGCATACAGATTTCAAGTAGTGTGTATACACTAGGAAATGTAACTATTAGTCTCTATTAGAAGAGGCAGTATAGGTTTCTGCAGTTTGAAAGGTTGTCCTAACAATTTAGGACACTGCAGAATAATTTGGATGGACATTTTAATATTGGTGCTTGTCCCTGTGGATTTTGGTGACATGAGGTACAACACAATAATATGGTGTTTCCTTTCTGTGCAAAATGTGTTCGACTTGGGACAATACCATCCTACAAAATTACAAGAAGATACATAGTGTCCAGTCCAAGAACATAGTCCAAATGCATACAGTCCCCTCCGAAACTACTGGAACACCAAGTCTAATTCGTTTGTTTGTGCTATACACCAAAGACATTTGGGTTTGAGATCAAAAGATGGATATGAGATGAGAGTTTAGGATTTCAGCTTTTATTTCCTAGTATTTACATCTAGATGTGTTAAACAACATAAAACATTTTTGTATGAGACCACCCAGGTTTTAGGTGAGCAAAAGTATAGGAACATACGTCTTAAAGTAAATAGTACTTAATATTTGGTTGCATATCCCTTGCTTGCAATAACTGCATCAATCCTGCGACTCAGTGACATCATCAAATTGTTGGTTTCTTCTTTTGTGCTGCTTTTCCAGGCTTTTACTGCAGCCTCTTACAGTTGTTTGTTTGTTTTTGGGTGGTTTCTCTCTTCAGTCTAAACTTCAGGAGGTGAAATTCTGCTCAATTGGGTTACGGTCTGGTGATTGACTTGGGCAATCTAAAACCTTCCAGTTTTTCCCCCTGATAAAGTCCTTTGTTGACAGTGTGTTTTATATCATTGTCTTGCTGCATGATGAAGTTCCTCCCAATTAATTTGGATGTATTTCTCTGTAAATTGGCCAACAAAATGTTCTTATAAACTTCTGAATTAATTCTGCTGCAACCATCGTGAGTTACATCATCAATACAGATTAGTGATCCTGCCCCAGAAGCAGCTGTGCAAGCCCAAGCGATGACCCTACCTCCACCATGTTTCACAGATGACCTTGTGTATATTTTGGATCATGAACAGAGCCTTTCTCTCCCCACACTTTGGTAGAGGTTAATGTTGATTCCAGAACTTTTGTGGCTCGTCTCTGTATTTCTTTTTGAATTCCAATGTGACTCTCTGATTCTTAATGCTGATGAGTGGTTTGCATCTTGTGGTATGGCCTCTATATTTCTGCTCTTGAAGTCTTCTTGGAACACGTCCCTTCACCCCTGCCCTGTGGTGGTTGATGATGTCACTGACTATTGTTTTGGGGTTTTCTTCACAGTTCTCACAACGTTTCTGTCATCAGCTGTTATTTTCCTCGGCCCACTCATTCAGTGTCTGTTGCTCAGTACGCCAATGGTTTTTCTTTTTTAAGACATTCCAAATTGCTGTATTGGCTATACCCCATGTTTGTGCAAGGCCTCTGATTGATTTTCCCTCTTTTCTTAGCTCCAAAATGGCTTCCTTTTCTCCCATAGATGGCTCTCTGGTCTTCATGTTGGCTTATCCTTTTTAACAACAAATCCAGTCTTCACAAGTGAAACAGAAGGCTAAAACTAAGAGTAGATGTTCAGAGCTATTTATTGTTTAAACAATCAATCTAACAGGGCACACCTGGGTAACAAGAACAACATGTCAGTCTCATGTTCCAGTATTTTTGCTTGCCTACAAATTGGGTGGTCTTATTTAAATTGTCTTGTGCGCTATGCTGTTTAACTCATCTACCCACAAACACCAGGAAAGAAAAGTTCTAGAAATAGAAATTCTAAACTCTCTTCTCATATTCATCTTTTGATCTCAAACCCATATGTCTTCAGTCTACAGCAAAAACAATTAAATTGCCTTGTGGTTCCAATAGTTTTAGAGGGGACTGCAGTACGTGATTTGAGACATGGTTTAAGACTGAATACAGCTTGAGTGAAAGGATGTTATTACTGACTAACCTGTGCTTATTTTATTTTTAACGCTGCCCTGGGCTTAACAGCAGGTGTGTCAATTCTCTGCCTGATTATTTGTCCGAATGTCTTTTGTTGGTGCCTGCCATCCTTTTGCTCCATAAGGTGTCTGGTTGCGTTTTCATTCAAACATATCACAGTTTTAAAATGGATGAACATAAAATGGACAAAAGAAATTGTGAATGAGCATGTGTTTCCATGACTGCGGTCATGTGAAAAGCTGAAAGGTGACGTAAAAGTGATTAGAAAAGACTACAATGGGAAAGGCTGTTTTTCGACATTACACGGAAAAGAAAAGAGCGCCAGAGGCATAATAGATTAATTTGATGTTCATATTTGTTTGTTCATTAATTCATCATCAGTAACTATTTTATTCTGGTCAGAGTCTCAGTGACATATGATGTTGATTCAGAAAAGACCATTTGTTTCTTTGTCTGTACAAGCAGCACATGGCGTCCTCTCTCATCATGTTTATGAAATATAGGTGTGTAGCAATTATTGGAACCCATATGAGTTCATATGAGAAGAATATTGGAAGTATATTCCCATTGATATTTTGAACTTTTTTTTTTTAGTAAACCTGGGTGACTAGGAACACGAAATTGTTCAACCATGACTTCCTGTTTCACAGGGTTATAAATATGAGGCAACACATTGGCCAAATTCCCTTAGTCATTCATAACAATGGGTAAGAGCAAGGAATATAGCTGTGATGTGCAGCAAAAGGATGTTGAACTTCACAAAATAGGAAGTGGCTATAAGAAAATGGCAGAAAATGACCATTTCCTCTATCAGGGCAATAATTAAGAAGTTCAACTGGAAATGTTATGAATCAACCTGGAATTGGATGTATGTCTATATTGTCTCAATGCACTGTGAAGAGGATGGTTCAAGTGGCCAAAAAATCTCCAAGGACCACAGCTGGAGAATTGCAGAAGTTAGTTGCGTCTTGGGGTCAGAAAGTCTCCAAAACTACAATCTGAAGTCACCTACATCACCACAAGTTTTTTGAAGGGTTACAAGAAAAAAAAGCCTCTACTCTCATCCAAAAACAAACTCGAGCATCTTCAGTTTGTCAGACACTACTGGAACTTCAAAGGGGATCGGGTTCTATGGTCAGATGAAACCAAAATAGAGCTTTTTGGCAATAAACACCAGAGGTGGATTTGGCACACACAGAGAGGTTGCCATATGGAAAAGTACCTCTTGCCCACGGTTAAATATGGTGGTGCCTCTTTAATGTTTTGGGGCTGTTTTTCTGTCAGAGGACCTGGACATTTTGTTAGGATACATGGCATCATGGGCTCTATCAAATATCAACAGATATTTAATGAAAACCTGACTGCCTCTGCCAGAAAGCTTAAATTGGGCTGTGGTTGGATCTTCCAGCAATACAGTGATCCAAAACATAGATCAAAATCAACACAAAAATATTTTATTGACCACAAAATCAAGGTCCTGCCATGGCCATCCCAGTCCCCTGACGTGAAACACATAGAAAACCTGTGGGGTGAACTGAAGAAGAGAGTCCACCAGTGTGGACCTTGAAATGTGAAGGATCTGGAGAGATTCTGTATGGAGGAATGGTGTCAGATCCCTTGCCATTTATTCTCCATCCTCATCAGGCATTATAGGAGAATACTCCAAAACAATTATCTTGGCAAAGGGAGGTAGAACAAATATTGACTAAAAGGGAGCAAATAATTGTTGCACACCTATATTTAACAAAGATTTGTTTTGATAAACCTGTGTTTTGTTTGCAGTTGTTTGATATCCATGAGAGCAGAGTATTTTTGTGTGTATATAAATAATGTGAGATAGTTATGCTCAGAAATTTACATACCCCTTGCAGAATCTGCAAAATGTTAATAATTAAAAAATAAGTGGGATGTATATTTTTTTTTTCCTATATGTAAATATCCGGTATGTGAAATATCTTATTTAGGTCAATACTAAATAAAAAACAAAATGCAATTTCAATTATACCTCTTTTTAAAAAAAAAAAAACTTATTAACATTTTTGCAGATTCTGCAAGGGGTGTGTGAATTTGAGTACAACTGGATGGATAGATAGACTGATAGATAGAGTGCAGAAACATGTGACTTTCACTCCCAACATCATCATTGATATGGAAATATTGTTTCCAGCATTCATTTCCACCTCAGGTGAATGTAAAAACATGTTTTGCAATATTTCTCTTGGGGTATTCCATTCAGCTTTTTTAATTAGAATTTTAAAAATCCATGTAATCACCTTTATTTATCACATATACAAGTACAATGAAATTCTTTTCTTTGCATATCAGAGTGCAGGGTCAGCCATGATATGGTGCCCCTGTGGCAGAGAGGGTTAAGAGTCTTGGGCAAGAACCCTACAATGGCAGCTTGGCGGTGCTGCGGCTTGAACCGTAGACCTTCTGATCAGCCTTAACCTCTGAGCCACTGATGCCCTGGTTGTGGATGACTGAGTGATTAGACCATAGCCCAACAGATCTTTCCAAGACCCTTTAGACAAAAGAGCTGTATGGAAAACACTGTTTCTTAGCAGTCTTAGCATATAACAGGTATATGTGATGACACATTAGTGCCTGTAGTTCTCTCTCGTCCTCTGTCTTTGCGTGTGTGCATATGTGTGAATGCATGAGTGATGGTAAATGAAACTGCCCTTTCACACCTGACTGCCCTAACACACCTACCCTCTGTATTTCTCTCAGGCTCTCAGGTGTATCACTCTGCATTATGCATAATCATCCAGTTCCTGCTGCTGAGGCTTATGGGAAGGACTGTCACTGGTGCCCTGAGCAGCTTTATATTCCAAATGGTGAGACATCTACACCACCATGGGTTCTACATTGTGAAGAATGACAGCTGTTCTACTCATTTGTCTTCCTTATGTGTCTTTGAATTCATTATGGCAGTGATCACATATTCCTGAAGATCTGCTTTAATTCCTATAGAATCAAGTTCTAGGCCTAATCCAACAGAGATGACCTGGTTAATCGAGTAGACTGATTATCCCGAGTAGGTGTGTTGGATTAGAGTGGGGACTGCATTCTCTAGGCAAGCAGATCTGCATGAACAGGACTGGTTCAGTTCAATTCAATTCAATTTTATTTGTATAGTGCATTTAACAATGGACTTTGTCACAAAGCAGCTTTAAAGAAATATGTAAATTTTACATTTCCAAATTTACACTGAATGAGTAACCCAAAGGCGACGGTGGCAAGGAAAAACCTCCCTGAAAGAAACCTTGAGAGGAACCACACTCGAAATGAAACCTGTCCTTATCTGGGTGATGCCAGATAACAAATCATTTCCCTTCTATAACTGTGTACTATATAGTTAAAAAGTGCTGAGGATGTTAACAGGAACTTATGAGCTTATTATGAGTATGTGCATCAGAATAATTTATGAATTCATTATAGTTTTAATGTAAAGTGTATATTTTATCGAAGTGAAGTTATTAACTGTTCACTGGTGAATCTGCTGGTGTTCATTTAGTTGTGGTACGATTTGTAATTAAGATTTTTATTTATTTTATTTTTTTTTGGGGGGGGGGGGGTGCTCATCTGGCTATGCACCTCATTTAAGAGTTAGATTAGATCCTGATGACATATGGCATGTTAGTCATACATTGTTGGCAATGTGTGGTTATGATCTTTTAGCCTGAACACCTGTGTGTTTTGCATTTTACATTTGCATTTATTTGATAGACTGTTATCTAAAGCAACTTGCAAATGAAAGTGAATATAGTCCGAGCACAGAGGTGCTAAAAGCGTAGTCAGGGACTTAAGTTCTGTTGGACTGACCAAAAATAAAGTAACAGTTTAGGAAGAACAAAGTTGCAGAAACACACACAAACACTCCAACAGTGACACAGACAGCACCACAACTAAACACAGAGTTAAGGTTAAAAGCAAGTACTATTTAAGTTAAATTCTAAGAAGAATTTCGATACATATGAAAATGAAAAATATTGAAATGACCTGGGTGTTTTAAGCCAACAGATGTTTTTTTTTTTTGTTTGTTTTTGTTTTTTTAAGATGAATTAGAAAAAGAACCAGTTATAATGAAACCATGCAGTTGTGTTAATCAAAGTCAATTTTACTTCCCCAAACATGAATTTAAGGGTGAAATGTTGTCAGCCTTAATACAGCTCATTATCAGAGTTAATATCATACAACTATAGCAGCCAATTCTACCTCCCAGAAGCAACTATCCAAGCAGAGTTTAAGTCCATAGGTAGTTTTGAAGGCCTAAAGTCTGTACTTGTCACTATATGAACTTAATTCTAAAGTAACGCAACACACACTAGTTATGCAGCAGTCAGGATTGACTATAAAATAGTCAAAAATATATAAAATATTAATGTAACATACAGTACAATATTGAATAATATCGAACCCTGGGTAGCAGCAGTTTTGCATCTGTTTGTCCGCTTAACCCAGACTCTGTAGCATGGTTAATTGGTCAAACAGATGCAAAATTCAATATTTTTTTTTCTTATGAAGTGTTGTGTAAAACACTACGTAGTTAAAGGAAAGGTTTGTAACTTTTAGAGCCCAGTGCTGCCTGCGAGGTGAATCAGTTGCCACGAAAACATCCGTCAACACCCCTGCTGAGGCTTCACATGCCTCATGAGTTAAGCTACGTTCACACATACAGAGATTTTATCGCTGCAACTCTGCAGTCGCTGTACAATGAAGCTGCTTGTAGGCGTTCCTACTACTGGTTGCCATAGTAATGTTTATCAGTTTGTGGTGCAACTGGCATTGTGGCCATCTATCTGCAGCGACAGCACAATCACCAGGCTGTCAGTCCACGAAACAATTCGGAATCGCAGGCAGCATGGCAGATCACGCATCTTCACTCCCATGGTAGCTCCTCTGTCTTCAGTCCCATTGGTAGTCGCTGCACCAAGTCGCTCCAAATTTGTATAAAGTTAAACGTTTCTTAATTTTGTCGTGTTGCTGGACACTCCCACATTTAGTCTATTTTCAGTAACTTGCATATGAAGATATGTACACTAGGAATTATGCACATATACGCTTAAATATATATCTATAGATAGTATAGATATGCTTACTCTGACTCATAAGCTGCTTGTAGCAAAGTCATTTTATAAAAGAAACCAAACAACATTCACACATTTCAATTCTTAAACATTTAAGGGACACCCACATCTAGTTGGCAACAATCGCTGTCGCTCATGTCACCAGAAGTTGCCATTGAAAATGGTCGCTTTGTTGCTGCGAGTCACTGTATGTATGAAAGTACCTTTAGTGATTTACTTCCTTTAAGAAAAATAGGCAGAATTGATTAGTGCAGTTATGGGTGCAGAAAATTTGTAAACAGAAGAAACTATTGAGATCTATTGTGTGCCAATATTGAAAAACATTTTGAAACGCGTTTCAAAAATAACAAAGTGCACTTTTGAAAATGTCGTTGCACTAACAATACTAAAGTGACTTGTTCTCTCTCTCTCTCTCACTCTCTCTCACTCTCTCTCTCACTCTCTCTCTCTCTTAGACATACCTCTTGACTGGTTATTACTACACAGCCACAAGAGAGTATGATATCAAGTGGACCATGCCCCACTGTGTCCTTGCTCTCAAACTCATTGGTACACTCCCTTCCTTTACACTGCATTTAATATTTATTCAGTGTTAGATGCTTTGGAATCATTTATCACAAGAAGCCAAACGTTTAACACATTACCGAGTACTAGCTAAACTGACAAAGGCACCGTCCTTGCTTCCTCTTAACACTGAATCACAGATGATTTGTTGTCATTTTCTCATTGTAGGTTTGTCACTTGACTACTATGATGGTGGAAAAGAACCAGTGAGTTGCTAGATTCCTCCTATATGTTTTACCTGTTTTCCCTCTCCATTCTGTTCGTATAACTTCACTCTCTCTTGTTCCATTGTTTCTGTTAGGCATGTGCATAATTTACGAATAATGAATATTTAAGGTGTTTGTCTGACCTCAATATTGCTCGTATTGTTTACATGCATGTTTGTTTACATAAGAATGAATGTCGCAACATTTGAGCCGTTCTCGCTGCTTCTATCCTCTCGTCTGCTCTAGGGCTGTCGAATTAAAATCCGAACTCAGAATATTTGTCGATTTTACGAGAAAACATTTGAATGCAAATACTGTCATTCGAATTTAAGATGTGTTGCAAGCACTAGCACGGATTTTAAAAGTAGAAAAATAATTATTGTGACAGGCCTACCTGTATGTATATACTGTGGATTACCATTTGCTATTTTATTATTTCAGGGCCTGTTCTCCAGACACAGACATAAACCACTTTGTGAATTTATATATACTGTATATGGGCTAGATTACACGTAAACAAGCAGTTAGGACCCGACTTTTCATGAACTGGTGTACGAAGGTATTTGATTTGGCTTGAATTGTTCTTGTTCTAAGGTTATGTAACGTGACTGAGGCCTGGCCTGGACAACTTCTTGTATCTAGCATGTTGTTAGATAATCAGTAGTTCGAAGTTTAGAGAAGGATTAATCAGGTTACTGACCACACACACTGCAAAAAAATTACTCTTAGCAAGTGAAAATATCTTGAATATAGTCAGATCGATCTAGTATTTCATATAATACGATTGCAAAAAAAACAACCACAGTTCCCTTTAAAAATATAAAAACAGAAGATGAATGAGACGATAGATCAGAATTTCAAATTTTTTGTTTGAACCTTTTAAGTGTTATTTACTTTAAAATCCTTTACGACTACCTGTTCCTATACTTTTGCTCAACTAAAAATTGGGTGGTCTGATACAAAAGGTTCTAATGATGTGTTGTTTAACACAAAGCTGAAATTCTGATCTAGCTATTGAAATAGTCAAATGTTTTATTTACTTTTCTATAAACACCAGGTTTTGTTTTGAATTGTTATGAGGTTCATAACTTGTCTTTTTATGCCTCATCTTTCCTGTCCTGTGCATTAGTCTCAGTTGAGCGCAGAGCAGAAGACCGCCGCTCTTCAAACCACTCCGTCTCTCTTGGAGGTTTTTGGTTTCTCGTACTTTTACGGTGGCTTCTTGGTAGGACCTCAGTTCACACTGCGCAACTACAAGCGTCTGGTTTCCCGAGAAATGACTGACTGTCCCGGCCAGGTGCCCAACAGGTGAGCTCACTCCTGTCTGTCCATAGGGCAGTTATTATACACTGATCAGGCATAAGATTAAAACCACTGACAGGTGATGTGAATCTCAAGCCAGTTGAGCATCTATATGGATGTGCTGGACAAACAAGTCCAATCCGTAGAGCCCCCAACTTACAGGACTTATAGGTTCTGCTACTAAAGTCTTGGTGCCAGATTCCACAGCACACCTTTTAGAGGTCTTCTAGAGTCCATGCCTCGATGGGTCAGCGCTGTTTTGGCAGCACAAGGTGGACCTACACAATATTAGGCAGGTGGTTTTAATGTTATGGCTGATACTTGTAGTGACTTAACATGCAGCCAGCAGTAATGAAATGGTACTCCAGAAACATCCATTTCATGTCCATACTCTTAGAGTGAACTACAGTGCTAAAAGATGTCTCTCTCCCTCTCTTTTTCTCTCTTTCTTCTAGTATTGTCCCTGCATTAAAGCGCTTTTGTTTGGGTTCTTTCTTCCTGCTTATCTTCACGATATTTGGACCATATTACCCAGACAGCTATTTCCTTACAGACGAATTTGAGGTCAGTAAATGGTTAAATTAATTGCAGTGATAGCTATTATTATTTGCCACATACAGTCAACTGAAAAAATAAGTACATCCCATGGAAATCGTTGTGTTTTTTTTTACGTATTTGAGCAAGCATACATTTGATCCTCTTTGAAACAGTGCCTATTAATAAAGGTGATCCACTCTATCAAACGACACATAAAATTGGCATTTTGTAGTGATTTTCACAATCTAAATTAACAAAAAAACATAGAATGTGGAAAAAGTAAGAACACTCCTACATTTATCACACCTTCACCTCCATAAAATTAGCATCAGGTGCTGAAGATTGGATGCCAGTGATCAGAACCCGCTTAGGGAGTGTAGGTGGAACCTGTCTTATTTATACGCCTCTCGCATCTAGTGTCTGGTGTTCCCTTTGTTACTGAGGTGTGTGGGGTCATCATGCCAAGATCTAAAGATTTCTGTAAGGCCTTCAGAAAATAGGTTGTGGATGTCTGAGTCTGGCAAGGCATTTAAAAAGATCTCCAAATTATTTGAAATACATCATTCCACTGTAAGGAAAATCATCTATAAGTGGTGCAGATTTCAAACAATTGCCAATTTGTCCAGGACTGGCCGTCCCAGCAAATTCAGACAATTCAATGCAAAAAGAAGTCTCCAAGAACCCCAAAATTTCATCACAGTGTCTGCTAGTAAGTCTTGCAACTTGCAACTACAATCAGAAAGAGATTTTCATAAATTTGACCTGCATGGGAGGCGTGCCATGAAAAAGCCTTTGCAAGAATACAGTCTGCCAATGAGCATATAGGCAAAGACCAGGACTTTTGGAATAATGTGCTCTGGACAGACGAATCAAAGATAGAGTTGTTTGGCCATAGTAACTGCAGACATGGTTGGGTGCAGCCCAAAGACAGCTTTTTAGGAGAAGCACCTCATACCAACCGTGAAGCACGGTGGTAGAAATGTTGTGGTTTGGAGTTGCTTCGCTGTTTCAGGAACTGGACAGCTTACATTCATTGATTCAACTATGAATTTTGCATCATATTAAAGAGTGCTTGAAGATAATTTGAGGCCATCTCTCTGAAAGTTGAAGTTGAAACGGATAATCATCCTAAGCACACTAGCAAATCCACCAAGGAATGGCTCAAAAAGAAGAAATTGAGGGTTATGGAATGGCCTAGTCAAAGCCTGGATTTGAATCCCATTGAAATGTTGTGGAGGGATTTGAAACGGGCAGTACATGCAAGAAAACCCTCAAACATCTTGTAACTGAAATAATACTGCATGGAATAGTGCCAACAAAAAGCCAACAATTTCCATGGGGTGTACTTATTTTTTCAAATGACTGTATCCTTATACCCATATATTGTGAATGGATGGATATTGTTTGCACCATTGTACCATGTGAGCAGTTTTGGCCCCCCCCAAATATTGTTCTGTTAACAGTATTTTTAATAACTGTAATTAACTTTGAATCTGTGTTTTCCAGGCTCAGCCATTTTGGTACAGGTGTGTGTATATCCTGCTGTGGGCTAAAGTAAACCTGTACAAATATGTGACCTGCTGGCTAATAACTGTAAGTCTGTATTGAGCACACACAAACACTGTCTTTTTGTATTTAGTATTTATATAAAACTCTTTGTGAGGAACACCTTGTTTGTCTGCTGGCTAGATTTGCTATCATTTTAAGTTAAAGTTAGCAAAATTCTCTTCTCACCCCTGCTAAAATACAAACAAACAATAGAAACCCTCATTGAATTTGTAATGGTTATAATGGGAATGCATTGCTTTTAATGGAACCTGTAATGGTCCCAGTGGGTCTCCACTGGTAATTTGTTGCCTTGTATTGGTGGCATGTTATATTGAGTGGATACCATTGAGGAACGGTCATTTTAATGGTTAGCTGACGGTTTGTAATGGTATTTGTAGTGAAAACCATTAGAATTTCTGTGATGGTTTCTATTTTTTTTGTTGTTGTTGTTTTTCAGCAGGGACATAAAAGTGCAATTCCTCATCTAAATAAATACTCTGGTGAAAGTTAAAGTACAAATTCTTCACTCACTCTGAAGTAGAAAAGTATAAAACTCTTAAATTTACTAAAAGTAGTTTTGTGGTAAATTAGTTCCCCTTCCACCAAGGAATAAAAGAATGCGTGAAAACATTAGCTAAGGTTAGCTAACAGCAGCTTTATTCTTCTTACTTTAAAGGTTAGCTGGCATGCTGATAACTCTGACAAACTAGTAGAATGCTAATAGCTAGCTGTCACAATACACACTATATTGATAAATACAAAGTATATGCAGCAACTGATAGATTATGGTGGATTAAAGAGAAATTTGCCTCAGTGAAGCTCAACAAAATGTACAGCATGTTTGTTTGCGCTAGCTCTAAAACTCTACCTCTTCCTTTTGTTATTGTTTATTTTAGTCACTGTCCCTATTGTTTTTCCCTTCAGGCCAGGACATTTGCATTCACTTTTTTAAAGTTTCTCTTTTCAGTCACTTCTGCTGAGTTAGTTATTAACTTTTTATGCTAGCTCTCCTATGGGATTTTGACTGTTGGCACTAAGCATACATGTTAGCACCTCTGTATAACATTCTTTAGTCATAATTTACAGTGTTGTAGGGAATATTTCAGTCTTACAAGTAAATATTTCTATACAAGTGCTCTTTTCAGCCAGTTAGCACTGTAATAATATCACAGCTAGCACAATCAATTGGCATAATAGCTACATGTGTCTTAGGCATGCTAAGTGTGATCCTTCTAGACTGTTAGCATGCTAGCACACACAAATAAGAATATTTAATCTAGGCTAATGCAAAAAATCTAGCATATACTTTGCGTCAAATTCTAAGTCACATCACCTAGTAGCAAAAATTGTGTCTTATAGTCTGCAACTTTTAGTGCATGACTTTCTTTGAATGTCAACGAAATATGACTTTATAAATTGTAGGTACTATTTGAGGTAATCATCTAGTACTTTCCTCGCCATAACAGCTGGATCTAGGAAACATCCACAACAAAGCTGCCAAAGCATTTCTTGTCTAAATGTTTAACTGGGTTGTTCAGTTTTGCATTCCATTGGAACTGGTTTAACTGTGCTTTCTTTCCTCTGTAATTTCAACACAGGAGGGCGTGTGTATCCTCTCTGGGCTCGGCTACAGCGGCCGTGATGAGGATGGGCAGCCCCAGTGGGACGCCTGTGCTAATATGAGAGTGTGGATATACGAGACCACGCCTCTTTTCACAGGCACCATCAACTCCTTCAACATTAACACCAACGCATGGGTGGCCAGGTATACACCTGTTCCTGTAATGAAACGACTGTTTGAATAATCATTGAAAAGGTGTGCATACAGTGGTGCTTGAAAGTTTATGAACCCTTTAGAATTTTCTATATTTCTGCTTAAGTATGTTAACCTTTGCATTCAGTATCTGGTGTGACCCCCTTGTGCAGCAATAACTGCAACTAAACATTTCTGGTAACTGTTGATCAGTCCTGCACATCGACTTGGAGGAATTTTAGCCCATTCCTCAGAACAGCTTCAATTCTGGGATGTTGGTGGGTTTCCTCACATAAACTGGTTGCTTCAGGTCCTTCCATAACATTCTTTTGGATTAAGGTCAGGACTTTGACTTGGCCATTCCAAAACATTAACTTTATTATTCTTTAACCGTTCTTTGGTAGAATGACTTGTATCCTTGGGGTCATTGTCTTGCTGCATGACCCACTTTCTCTTGAGATTCAGTTTATGGACAGCTGTCCTGACATTTTCCTTTAGAATTCACTGGTATACTTCAGAAGTCATTGTTTCATCAATGATAGCAGGTTGTTCAGGACTAGATGCAGCAAAACAGGGCCAAACCATGATACTACCACCAACATGTTTCACAGCTAGGATAAGGTTCTTATGCTGGAATGCTTTTTGTTTTCCTTTCTCCGAACATAACACTTCTCATTTAAACCAAAAATTTCTATTTTGATAAGTGTTCTTTAATTTCCTATATAAATATATACTTTCCATGTACAGACTGTCTGACTGGATTGGTGTAGTCCAAACTCTAGAGATGGTTTTGTAACCTTTTCCTGACTGATGGATCAGCAACCCTTTTCTGAGGTCCTCAGAAATCTCCTTTGTTCGTGCCATGCTACACTTCCACAAACACGTATTGTTAAGATCAGACTTTGATAGATCCCTGTTCTTTAAATAAAACATGGCGCTCACTCACACTGGATTGTCATCCCATTGACTGAAAACACCTGACTCTAATTTCACCTTCAAATTAAACTGCTAATCCTAGAGGTTCACATACTTTTGCCACTCACAGATCTATAATATTGGATCATTTTCCTCACTAAATAAATGACCAAATATCTTCTTTTTTTTTTTCTTTTCCGTTTGTTTATTTGGGTTCTCTTTGTCTACTTTTAGGACTTGTGTGAAAATCTGATGTTGTTTTAGGTCATATTTATGCAGATATCTAGACAATTCTAACAGGCTCACAAACTTTCAAGCACCACTGTAGTATATTTGTCTCTCTGTTGCTGGCTTCTCATCTTTGTCTTGGTCTCATTACATTGCTGTGCAGGCACATTTTTAAGAGACTAAAATTTTTGGGTAATAAGATGGCATCGCAGTTTGCCACGCTGTTTTTCCTTGCTGTCTGGCATGGCCTGCACTCCGGTTACCTGCTCTGCTTCTCCTTGGAGTTCATCATCGTCAACGTAGAGAAGCAGGTAACCAAGCTGTTTTTAAAAAGAAAAGTGGGTAATTTGAACCCACTGCTGCAGCTACAAATCAAATAGAGTTAGTTATAAAGAAGGATATTAAGATATCTTAATAGGTCTTACCTTTTATTTAATTATACTCATCAACACACTAAAAGCTATTCGTAAATTGAGTGTTAGAGGAAGGTGTTTATTCAGGCACTGAATAAGAGTTTAAGTGTTATTATAATTATCTCTCATTTCAGGTGTCTGAAAGTCTGCACACTTCTGGTGTCTTTTCTGCCAAGTTAATTGAATATTGTGGTTCATGCAGATATGCACACTGATTAGGAACTGTCTCCCGCTGGGCGTGTGTTAACGTTGCTGCGTTGTTGTGTTCCCTTAGGCTCAGGCGCTTGTGAAGGACAGCCCGAAGTTGACGGCCTTCGCAAACAGCCCTCTGTATCCCCTTATATACATAGTACAGCAGTTCATCCACTGGCTCTTCATGGGCTACCCGCTACTAGCATTCTGCCTCTTCACTTATGACAAGTGGCTGAAGGTGAGTGGGCAGTGAAGCAGTGACCTTGCCTGTTTTATATCGATCTATCAGAATGACATAGACAGGAAGTCTATATAAAAGCTTGATTGACACACAAGTTTGAATCCTGATGAATATAGAGAGTAAAATTGGCCGTGCTGTCTGGGTGGGAGTAATGTAATTATTCATCCCTGTCAGTCAGAGCAACACTAACCAATCGTGGGTGTCTGTGAGCTCACGTGTGGAAAGGGCAGCAGTTTGCTTAGTGAGTCTTGGAGGAAGGATTTGTTAGCCTTCACACTTTCCAGTATTGAATACTTTTTTTTTTCTCCGTGACATTTTTTTCGAACATCTGAGACCATTCCGATGCATAGTGATTAATTTCAAATACGTTTTAAGTTTCAGTGTGAATTTTAAATATAAACCTAAATGTAAATGTTTAAATATTAATATCAATCCTAAATATAAATATACACCTTGAATCTAAATGTTAAATATAGAACTTAAATGTTTCATTCATATGCAATTTGATAACATTTGTTCCACATGTGAGTTTACACATTTATCATTTAGATTTATATTTAATTTAGATTTACCGTTTACCTTTGTTTAAAATTTACACTGAGAATTGAAACAAAACTTTGTGTGACACGAGCCACTGTCTAAATGTGCCAGAATGGCCTCAAATGTTAAAAAAAAAAGTCAGACAAATGAGTATTCAACTTTTACATTTAATTCCCCTCTAAATGTCGGTTGGTTGCTGTCGTGTGATAGAGCATGGAGCTGGCTAATGGGTGCGAATTTGCAGATAACCAAATTGGGGAGAAAATGTGGGTGTGGAGCCTGAATGACTTTCTTTCTTTCATTCTTTCTTTGTCTGCCAGTGACTCTAAAATAAAAGTATAAATAGGGTTGTGTCCTTTGATGAAACCGTTGAAGTGAAAAATTTGTTTAACACTGTCTTATCACCCTTACAGAGTTTCTGTTTTTATTTATTTATTTATTTGTAATTTACACTTCCATCATCCATGATCTCACTCTCATAGCTACACACATTTCCTATTAGTTTCACTGTAGTTACTATATAATTCACAATAGTTGCAGAGTACTTTGTTTAAAGGTGAATAACTAAATAATAACCCAGGAATTGAAGAGGTTCACATACAAGTAATATTTCCTATTATCCAAGTTATTTACTCTCTGCAGTATTAACGATATACTGTATAATAGTTGCCCTATATATTCTGCAGATTTTAGTGTCTCTCTCTCTCTCTCTCTCTCTCTCTCTCTTTATTTATATATATATATATATATATATATATATATATATATATATATATATATATATATATATATATATATATATATATATAATATGAATATATGAATGATATTTTTGTTATTGTTTGATGCTTTATAAGATATTTTATTTTTCAGGTTTATTCGTCTGTGTATTTTTGTGGTCATCTCTTTTTCTTCATTGCCTACATTATCCTACCTTTCCTTCGTAAGGCACTGGTGCCTCGGAAAGCCAAGAGCGACAGAAAGGAAGACTAGACAGAAATGGGTAAAGTTCAGATATTTATTTTCTTCTCATCCACTTTTAATTTTTTTTCCCCCCTTTCCATTATGCGCATATATAGTGTGTCTGTCCCAGATTCTTTTTCGATATCTCAAGAATGACTAGTTGAATGTTTTGTAGGATTTCTATATATTATTATACATCACTGCAACCAGCAGATGAACTGATTACATTTGGGAATTGTTCCAAACAGGGTCAAGGTCACAGCAAGGTCAAATGTTTTTTTTTTTTTTTTGTTTTTTTTTCTTTAATAGCTTTAAAACCTTTAGGTTTAAAGTATATTTTAAGTATATTTGTGGTATAGAAACGAATAACAAGAAAGACTAGACTCTGCGTCGGCGGCATTCCCGTCAAAGCCATTGGTGTCGAGTTTTTCTTGTTCTTTTGATGAATGAACGACTCTGTCTGCCAGCAGTAGTCAGTTTTTATTCATTAGCTGTTTGACAGGTTGGTCAGATGCGTTACAAGAGCAGTCCAGAAACATGCTAAAATCTCTCCTTCAAACCCTGTACACATATTTGAAACTCACTGAAATGTACTGGAATATTTAGACAGAACAACCTTACAATACGGTTTTATGCAGCAAACACATAGTTTCCTTAAGCTTCTAAAATGAGCTTTGAGCACGGTGGTGCAGTCGCTGCCTGGGGTTTGATCCTGAGCTCAGATTATTGTCTGTGTGGAGTTCTCCCATTGTCAAAAACCATGTAGGTAGGCAGATTGGCTTAGATAAATTGCCCCTAAGTGTGAGAATGTATGCATCCTTGTGTGTGTGTGTGCATAGTGCCTTGCTATGAAGCAACCCATTCCATTCAATTCAATTTTATTTGTATAGCGCTTTTTACAACAGTCATTGTCTCAAAGCAGCTTTACAGAAATATATAAACACAGGATACAGATTTTAAGTGTGTGGATTAATCCCAGTTGAGCAAGCCAGTGGCGATGGTGACAAGGGAAAAACTTCCTAAGATGACATGAGGAAGAAATCTTGAAAGGAACCAGACTCAGAAGGGAACCCATCCTCATCTGGGTAACAACCCATCCAGGCTGAATTCTCCCACCTTGTGCCCAGTGTTACTGAGATGAGCTTCAGCTACACCATGACCCTGACCAGGAAGAAGCGGTTGCTGACATATGAATGAATGGGTATTTGATAATTATTTAAAATTTCAGACAGGAGAACTGAAAAAAAGTATATTTATTTATTTATTTGTTTGTTTGTTTATTTATTTATTTAGCTTTATCATCAGTACAGAGGTATACTATATGGCTAAAAGTATGGAGACATTTGACCCTCACAGCCATATGTGGGGTTTTTTCCCAAACTGTTGCCACAAAGTTGGAAGCACACAGTTGTGTCGAATCTCTTTGTATGCTGTAACATTAAATTCCATTCACTGGAACCAATGGGTCCAAACTGGTTTTAGCAGGACAATGCCCTCGTGTACAAAGCGGCGTCCATAGAGACATGGTTTGCCAAGGTGGTAATAGAAGAACTCGAGTGTCCTCCTGCACAGAACCCTGACCTCAACCCCACTGAACACCTTTGAGATGAACTTGAATGACTGCTGCACACCAGGCCTCCTCACCCGACATCAGTGCTCAAACTCTTGTGCTGTTGTGGCAAATCTTGTGAGTGTGGCAAATCACAACAGCCACACTCCAAACTCTAGTGGAAAGCCTTCCCAGTGGAGTGGTGGTTATTATATAACAGCGGGAACAAATCCGTATTAATTCCCATGATTTGGGAACGGGATGTTCAATACTCCTCCACATACTTTTGGCATTATAGTGTAGCTAGGTCTACCAGGTCCAAGTTCTTTGTAGTTTTAGCCACCTCTAAAAGGAAAACCTTAGACCTACCCATACATCTTCGGTGGTCACATCCACCTTGCCATAGGTACTACTTCAGTTGTGCTTCATTGTTTTTAGTTATCTCACGGAATAAAAAATATAGTTTTTGAGAATAAAAACCGAAAACCCTGTACTATAAGAAAAAGGTCAGCTTTGTAGGCGTATGTTCAAAAAGAAAATTGCAGCTTGTCATCACGTGTCAGCCTGAGGACTGTGGAAGACTTGGTGACATTATATTATTATACTATTCTTATGTGATGTTACACAAAAGAGGAAACGCAGGTCAATGGCAGGGTGTTCTTAGCTGAGATGATCTTTCGAGTATGTAGCGAACTGCTTCCGTCTTCTCACCCATGTCTCATCCATCACATTCTCATACTGACAGCTTAATACTAGCACTTTATTCTTCAAATCCTAACCTAGTGGCCCTAAAACACAGTTGTACGGAAAGCCTTTAGTAAGCAGTACAGGTGGTAGGGTATCCAGGAGGAAATAAGAGAAAGTTTGATGAAGATTTAGCAGAAATGTTGATGTAAGCGTTCGTGGTAGCCTCAAATCTGACCTCAAAGGAGAACGCAAAATGTAATCAAACTGCAACAGACTATGATGATGATGATGATGATGATGATGATGATCATTCTGAGTACTATTTTTGATAAAGGTAATGAGGATGACGGTTTCACATAGAATTATATTAACTTACTTGTTTCACTTAGATATGCCTTTCATTTGGATTAGATTAAACCCATGCCCCGACTAAACATCATACAAACACGTCTGAGATTAAATGGATGAATACTGACATCTGAGATAAATCTTCTTACATGCATTTCAGATCTGAAGAAGAATCCAGTGAGCAACCGCATTGTACTTCAATAATAAATGTGAGAATAGTAAAAGGACTCTGTAAACATTGCTAGGTGTTGGTATGGCAGCAATGAAGTGAGGACGCTTAAGGAAAAAGAGGTCATCTACACTCTTGCAATCTTGGAACCACATGAAACGAGTGCCATGTTTTGGCAAGGATTATATCATCAGTCAACTATTAACTGGTTTCACTTCAGACTCATAAGAGACGTTGTTTTGAAATCTTTGAACAAAATTAGCTGCATGTTTAATCTACGGTATAATGCACACAAACTGTTCACTGTGAAGATTCTAGTCCCTTAGAGTTCTACTTCACTTTATGACATTGTACATTTTCACAAAAAAAACTTATGTATAACCCATCAAGCTTCAGTAATTGCAGAAATGGCAAACTATTCCTGTTGCTATTCCAAATTTTAAAGTCCCCATGAAATCCAAGGTGAAGTTTTGAGGATTTTAGTATGAATATGTCAGCCTTACGGTTATCTTATTCATACCTATATGCTTTGCTCCAAATTTTGTCATCATGCTCCAAAACGATGACAAAATTTGCATTTAGAAGATGTACAAATACAAAATGTACAGTCTCTCGCTAACCACCAATACGGAGCAACAATTTTGATGGCATCATTCTGCA